>NW_024340692.1:4809442-5203599 GCF_902729225.1 Pteropus medius | reverse complement strand
AAAAAAATCACTGATTGTTTTATGAGTTTTTTTCAAATGGCTTCCATGCCCTACAGAAGATCTAGAAGACTGGGAATGAAACTATGCCTCTGACATTTCCTAACTCTAACCATCAGCAAGTCGTTGAACCATCTTGAGCCTTAGCTTCTTCTTCTGTACAATGGTATCATTACAATTATTGCCTAAAGATATCTTGGACTTATTGGGAAGATCAAATGGGAGATCTCTGTAAACTCTAAAGGGCCATGAGGATGCAAAGAAATTACCATATTTATTACAAGGCAAAAGAGAATATTTTTCCATTATAAACTTCTCCGCCCCAACTCAGACTCTGCAGGAATTGAAAATTTTATGTGGATCTGTTCTTTCTCTGGCATGATCTATTTAATCAAGCTTTACTCTTCTGCTTTTACTAGACTGATGTTGGGTGGCTTCCTCAGGCCCTGGGTGTCCAGATATCAATGTGTGCCAGGAGACAGAGCCTGACAGCCCGATTTTAGGCATCATTACATGTGCTACCCAGCATGGCCACTCAGAATAGGATTCCTGGACAGCAGTTTTGGGTGGTCTGATTTTAGAATCCAGTTTTTTCAGTCTAGTGAGAGATTAATCTATATTTTTGGGACACAAAGAAATAAGAATGAATTAAAAAAAAAAAGAAAGAGATGCCACATCTTAAGGAAGAAAGCTTGGATCTTGTTTGAAAAAGATAGGAGTGATTGAGAAGAGGAGAAAGGGTAACAGTGAGTGTCTGAATCTCATCTCTGACAGGCTGGCATGGGCTTTGCATCCTGGATGAATCCAAAGCAAACAGGCCTACAGGACATGGAGCCACATGCTTTTCTTGTGAGCCCAACCGATGTAAAGCTCCCTTAATCCACACAAAAATAAAACTGAAATGTAAGCCAGCCCAGATCTGTACCCAGCATGACCTCTTCCTCCGCCCCACAGCCCAATTCTCCAACCTATGGGGTTGCCCTGCCACGCTAATTTTTTCTAAAGAGTCTCTCTTATCCCTCTAACCCCTCTCTCATATTCTTCTGACATTTTTTTTGCCACCCAAACAGCATCCCCAAATGCCTCATTTGGTGACATCACAGATAGCCATGGGTTGCTTCTGGTATCCCATCTGTTCCTGCAGGCCTTGCCTCAGTGAGGGCGAGATTTGAAGGGAGTGTTCAGTTGAGGCTGGGGTGGGGGTGGGGTGGGGATCGGCCTTTGAAGCTGTTTGCTATCGGGGCACTGCAGCTGTCAGTGTTGGCTGCGGAAGCCAGTGATTGTCCTTGTAGCTCCCTGTTGCCGGCAGCGCACTGTGCTTTTGGATATTAATTGGGCTTTCATTATGTGAATGTACCCAGAAGCTTCTGCAGTCGATTCCTATATCTATATTGATTCATAAGAAAATGCCAATAAATAACAGCTCTCTCAAAGCCGCTTTTCATGTGTTTGATAATTAGATTTAGTTTATGTCCCATTTTCTTTCTTTCTTTCTTTTTTTCTTTTTACACATTACCACATAATAGATCACAGAATCTTTGGGACAATGGAAAGGCACATTGGCTAAATCACCTTATTACAGTTCCATATAGTTGAAAAGAGGCTTAATGCTAAATTATCAGATCCCAGCTATTGTGGAAACCAAGAAAGAATAATGCTCCAAAATAACACTGTGGTGCCTCTGTGCACTCATTGTCCCAGGAGCTATTGGCACGCCTTCTACGGGAGTTCTCCATTGAGTCAGCAATCCCCTGAAATGAACAGTGGGGCCCAAATTCAGGCTGGCAGTGAGTCTCTTTACTTTCTGGTATGTTATCAGTTATAATATATTTTAAGATCTAACTTTCAAAAAAAAATCTCGTTTTACATTTGTGTGTAACGGTGGACAAAATTACATTATTAGCTTCGAAACACCCCAAATTAGGCATGTCACAGACTACTTTAGCACACAGAATTACTGAATATTATCCGACATAAAGTGGAGACGACAGCAGAAATTGCACATCCGTTTCATTTCACTGAAACTTTTCAAAGGAAGGAAGGATGTTCATTAAAAGTTAACAGTGACACAGCTGTGCAGAACTCTCAGAGAAAATGTCATTGTCATGGGAGTCTGACTGTGACCAAGTATCATTCTCGGTAGCAGAATGTGAGGTTCCTGTGGTCTGTTGGGCTGTAAATGGCATTGAAAAAGAAGAGCAGTGCCCCTAAGGATGTGGGGATGCAGAGGGATTTTGGAAGGCCATTGTTCTAGCCTGCATGCCTTAACTTTAACAAGAAGTAAACATAATTTTGTTTCCAAAAACTGGGTCGAATCAGAGATCCTAATGAAGTGCTTCCTCTTGTTTCTGGGAAGATGGTTGGACATTATTTCTTTGTAATAATAAGCTGGGTATGTCCAATTCTCGGTCTCTGTCATTCCTTTTCTCTCTCTTCCTCTTTAAATAAAAGGCACACAGATATTAGATGAGCAACAGTGGAAATGTAAAACAAACAAAAAACCCCCAACTGCCTACTAAAACTGAACTTTAATAAAATTACTGTTGCTATGTATGTTATTTCTGCAGTATTAAATATAGTTATTTCTCATACACTCTCTGAGAAAAACAAAAAATAGAGCAAATAACAGTGACAGGTAAATATGCAAAGATAACTGTGTATTCCTGCTATTAGATAAATTCCTCATGAACTGCTTCATGCAAATATTCAGTGATGGCAATGGAAATTTGGGTAGTAAAGATAATAAGTGCTAATTTTAGAGAAAACAATCCATATTTCTCACTTCCAAGAGATTTTAAAGTATTCAGTGTGATATTTTTCTTTATAAATTGAGAAAATGGGTAGAGAATAAAAATCCTTATTTTTTTTTCCCCAAGTTTTGAGAAATTCTTCACAGGTCTTTATCTGACCCAAGGCTAAGAAGGAACTCAGAACCAATTTAAGAAAACCATTAAATTCCTATTCAAGACCACATGAAGTTATGATTATACCTTGGTACCAATATTCTCTTTCAATTTTATAAGGAAATAAAAAGACAGCCAACAATATCAAGCAAAACCTTTATGCTACTGAGGTGTTCTGCCATGGTAGCTATACAAATGCACCTCTCTTAATTAAGGTATGTTAATAAGGAAGAAAATAAGATTCCATTCATAAGGGTACAAAGGAAGATCTAATGGGCATGCACTGCCTTTCAGAGCACGCAAGATAAAACAGAAAAATGACAGATATTAAAGAGATGGTGCCATTCTGTCATTCTCTGGTTTTCTTGGGTTGCCTGGATGGTTCATCACCAACATAATATTTATAGTAATGGCCTCCATTTATTTGGTGCCCACTATGCTCCATATATAAGCAATATGCTTATATAATATGAATATCTCCCATCCCATTATGGGTTATATTATTGGAAAAAGGCAAAGATCAATGGCTTCTTATTTATTTTTGACAACGTCTTTGAGTGGAATATAATAGTAGAGAGATAAAAAGACAAAGAAAGATATTTATCTGCATTTTACAGATTTTTCCCCATTTTCCAGCATAATTTCTTTTTGACTAATCTCACAGCAGCAATTTAGGGCCTGTGGGAAGGGGATAAACCTCAGGATATCTGTGCTACTTCTTTTCCCTGAAATACCTACAATTTATTCCTGGCCTCTTCTATTCTTTGCCTTACCATTTCTAAATAACCCTGTGCCAGCTCTGAAAGCCTGGAAAACCAGCCCTGCAACTGGAGGGAACTTCGCCAGAGTAGCCTTATTTTCTGAACCTTAAATCGAGACACATAGCCTAAGAAATAGGAGCATTTGAAAGAAAAACCATCTAAACTATGTGAAATTTAGACTCTCCCAGGAAATTCAAGGCATAGAGTTGACATTCATTCAGGAATCCAGGGTTACGTTTCAGGACGGCACACGAGACAACCCAAAAGTCAGCAGACACTGGGATTCTTTCCATGTTCCGAACGGATCTCTGAAAAGATTCCTGTAGGCTCTGCCTCTCCCATTTGGGTCATTTTAGAATGTTTTCTCCAGGTCACTTTCTCCAGAGTGACAATCTCAGTAACTCAACTTCCTAGGCATGAATCAGCAGAGGGTCCCATGGCTTGAGGGTGACTGACGTATCTTTATGGAGCAAAGCAAGCTGTTAAAAATGAAATAGAAAAGGAACAGAGTTCCTGTACACGTAAGGACTCTGCTCCACTAACAGTCCAGTTCAGACATATTAGTCTTTTAGATTGGCGTCAGCACAACAGTAATACTTCATAAAGACACTCAGCCAATGTGTTCGAATGTGGGGATTTGATAATTAAGATCTACACTGTTCAGTATGCTAGCCACTTGCCACATGTGGCTCCTGAGCACTTGAAATGGTACAAATACGAGTTGCGATGTGCTGTAATTGAAAATACGTGCAGGATTTCAAAGATTTAGGACACACACAAAAAGATTAAATATCTTTTATTTTGGTTAATGTTAAATGTAATGTTAAATATTTTTTATATTGGTTACATGTTGAAATAATATGTTGGAAATATATTATTGGAATTAGTTTCACCTGTTTCTTTTTCCTTTTTTAAATGTGGCTCTCAAAAAATTTAAAATTACGTGTGTGGCTCTTGGCGAAGCCTCACATTTAAGGTTCACATTATATCTGTCCATTGATCACTGGTCTAGATAGTTGAACAGAGAAATGGGACAAGATTTTATAGTCTAAAGCAACACATTTAAA
Organism: Pteropus medius; assembly: GCF_902729225.1. Lineage (NCBI taxonomy): Eukaryota > Metazoa > Chordata > Mammalia > Chiroptera > Pteropodidae > Pteropus > Pteropus medius. Next base: position 5,198,871 of record NW_024340692.1, on the reverse strand, counting down.
AAAATTACATTGCTTTGCTCTTAAATTTACAATTGACAATAATACAAAAATCCTACGTACAAATGAGAAAATATTTTACGTGTGTACTTTTGTCTATATGTATTTTTTTTTATTAGCACCGAGTCTCTTTTCATTAAAAAGAAGGGCAAAGAATTTTTGAACAATTAAAGTATCAGCTTGAAATACAAAATTTCAGGTACTTAGTCTTTGGTTTTTAACTTTTAACATTCTAGTAATTATAATGATTTTTTTTTAATCTCCCTGCCCCTGGAAGATTATTAAAATGAGGTACTTGAACTATATTTTTAAATTCTTTTAACTCAGAAGTTATGTTCAAGTAAAAAAAAAAGTCACTGTTATTACTTTGAAAGGAAATAAAATACTACAATGTTTAGCGAGAGTTGTTTTTAAAAGTTATATTTTTGTCTAGTTTTCATTGTTATTCTTAATAAATCAAGAAAGTTCTTGTTTCTTGGATTAAACAACTTGGTAAATAAATATTTAACATTTAATTTAAGCAACAGAGTATTGCCCAAGTGTGTTCTATGCCCGGCCACCTCACAGTATTCAGATTCTTTCATAGCATGTTGAAATCATCTTATATGACAATTTTACCTTGGTGCTTGTAACAGCTAATCGGCTATAACAAACAAGTACTAGATCAAAGGCAAAACCACACATTTTTTCTGCATTAGCAAATCTTAGAGTTTAAAATGTCAATAGCAATTTTAAAGTGTGCTTTCATAATAGTATAATACAAATAGAATGCATTATAAACAGTAGCTTTATATTCTTTTTATATTTTGCACTTACGATAAATACTTAGACTTTAGACATAAACTGTTTTCACTCAAGGACAAAATTCTTGCTTGATAAAAATGCAAGGATACTATTATTTCTTAATCAGAAAGTTTAAAAATATGTGCATTTAAAAATGTTTGCCATGGTACTTGCAAGCCTTTTCATTTTAAAAGAGCTAAATCCAAGGCTGACACCAAGGGGATGATTTTATAGAATAAAAGCTACATGTTTTTTCCTCTTGGAAAATTTTTTTGTTTTGTTTTCTTTTTTGGCCCAACTTTGGATTTTTGAGGCATCAGGTAAGAATCTGTAAAAACCATACATCCTACCCACATTGAGTAATATGCAGACCACAGCTGTAACTCAAGTTAAGCTACCAGCTAAAAATAAAAGTGCCAGAAAACCAACCAACCAAAACCTAAAGCAAACAACATGCTTATCACATAATAACTATTGAATACTGCAAATATTAACAAAGCAAACCAAGTAGCGGGCCTCCATTTCAGGAAGAAGAAAAGCCAGCAAAGAGAAGGCAGTGATTGGGAAATCAGATCTGCTCTTCCTCCTTGGTTCATTGCTGAGAAAAAGTGGATCAGGACTGACATCTGCTGGCCTTGTTAATGGGATGTACCCATTGAAATCAGGGTCTTGGAGAACAAAACATTCTGTGGGGTGATTTTGCATCACTGGGATGGGGAGGAGGCAGTGGCTTGGCAGAGGCCTTGCTGGTGGGCCACCTGCAAAGTGGCCAATCAGCAACCATTCCTCCAGCCAAGAGTAGCCTCAATTTTTCCCCCTTTGATATTTCACCTTCATAACCATGAACGTTTTACTAATCACCCGAAGAGGGAATAGAATACTAAGTGGTGTTCAGCTGAATGCTCAATAGATATGATGGACAATTTTGAGTCTTTATCAAAGGTTCATTAGATCATAAATTACTTTGAAAGGCTAAATGTGTGTCTACACCCTGACCATCTCGTTAGCTTTCAGCAGCACCATGCTAGGGTCAACATCTCAAACATGAATTTTGTCATTCTCTCTTCCACTTCTGCCATCTCTCAGCTGGAATCCACCTCGCTGTACAGATAACAGGTTTGTGAGATCTGTTCTCACGAGGCCTTGCTTCTCATCTCTGAAGTCTTAGTTTCCTAAGTGCAGTGTTACCCATGACTGGGAAAGGCAAGTTCTCATCAGCTTGGGAGCCATATGAAGCCTGGGACCGGGTCTACCTTACTCAAGTCATCTTCTTGGCACCTATAGCACAATTCCTACTACATTATGGTCACTCAAAAAAGATTTACTGACTTACTTTGAAAGTTTAATATTCTATATTCTTCTACGTTGCTTTTAGGAATGCAATTTCTTTATGGTGGATGGATTTGAAAGGGGCTTTTTAGTCTAGTGTTTAATTAGAAACACTAGTTTTAATCAGAAATAAGCAATGACGCTGAGTATTCTTTGAATCACCCACCAGTGCCCACTTCCCTATCACCATAATCTTATCTCTTATGGGAGGTGCAGTCCTAGTGTTTATAATAATAAAGTTAGGTCATGATTACAGAAATCCTTCTCCAGAACAATCATTTGCAGCTTCATCTCAACAACAGAAGTGGGATTGGTGTGCCAGAAATCTTTTCTCCCTTACCCTTTGCTTATATAAATTCCAAAGAATGCCCAAAGCATATATGACTATCGTCATATATGTGTGCATGCTTTCTGGTAAATGTGTACATGCATTTCTGAACATAAAAAAACTTACTTAAAGAAATTTTTTTCAATAAAGCATATGAAAGAAATGAAGACTGGAAAACTTTCCTCAAAGACAGAAAGGGGAGAAAGACTGGAACTTTTAGAGTGCCAGAGCATTTAAGAGGCACATCGATCATGTACTATCTATAAAAACACTAGTAAAAACTAAACGGCCTAGGACAAAACCGAATCAAATTGCTACCTCAAACTGCATTTTGTAAGGTGGAGGCAAAAGAGTGCATATAAATCATTATCTTAAGGTGAAAATTATTAGCTTATGCCCAAAAGTGTACAGACCCCATTTTTCCTTTTACCTTCTTTCAGCTTTTGTCCTGTGTTCCCAGCTTATGTAAAAGAACAAAATAGTTTCACTTTTTAAAAATATAATTGGAGTAAGGACCTTTTTTTTTTTAGAAAAAAAATTCCAAGAAGATAATTTTGAGTATTTATTACAGTGGTTAATACTGTTATGGATTTTATAATATATATATATTATAAAATATATATTTTATATATTTTATAATATATTATATATATTATAATATATATCATAATATATAATATATATTATGATATATATTATAATATAATATATATTATATATATTATAATATATATATAAAATAATATAATAATATATATAAAATACATATATATTTTATATATATATTATAAAATCTTCTAAAACTCAAGTTATTGGATAGTATTATCTCAATATTTATAACTCTAATTTCAACAGTTTTTTTTGAAAACCTGTTAATTTACATTTTGAAAAAATTTGAAGGAGGAAATAAAAATCATCCTGCTCACAAACTTTGCAAAGCATTTTGCTTTTTATATACCATGGTAACCTAATAAAGACACAGTCACTTGGCAGATGGCGTGGCATATTAGCCTCGAAATAAAATACTAGAAGCCAGAACTTTTAACTCCAATGTGCTCAGAAATAAAAAATAATAATAAAATAACTTTTTATTCTTTTTATTTTTTTTAAACATATTTTCTCTTCCTTCATTTCATTCTGCAACAAAAAGTAGTCAACTCGTAAAAAACCCTCAATACCTACTAAAAAGCCATTTGCAAATACCAGAAAGTATTTGAAATACTGAACCTGGAAAAGAACAGCTTGGTTAAGATTCTCAGTCCTATTTAAGGCTATTTTGGCCAACACATACAGGCTTTCTACTTCTGCATTGCTTGAGCAGAACATTTCTTTTGTCTTGCTCTTGCATATTTATCCCTGCCCCTCTCCAAACATATGGTTGATGGAATAAAGACCACTCAGCTCTGCACTCCTGAAATCTAAGCATACATGGCTAGGAAATGATGCAGAAGGCGTATGGCTTTCCAGGACATGGTGAGCTCTGTTTAAAATACAGTCATGTTTCTTTAAGAGATGATAGATTTTTGCACACAGACTCAGCTGGCAATGCAAGTCACTCACGCCAGGTGGCAATGCTCCCATATCCCTGTTTTAGGGTATAATAGAAGATGTGGGGTACCCCTTTCCCCAAAAGTTTTTCTATTTTTATAGAAGCTGACATTCTTATTTCGTAATTTTAAAAATCTGTATTCTAAGTGTAAGTGGTATTGAATCTTTTCCTTCCCTTCTCTTTTCTCCTCATCTTTCTTTCTAAAGATCTCATTCAGCACATAACTTTTGAAACTTGTTGACAACAGGACAAGAAAGTGACACAGAGTAACGCATGTCAGAGTTTTTCTTACTAAAGTAATATAGAATGAAAAGAGAATCTTCTTAGAGAGGAAAGGATTAAATGTGTTTGCCCCATATTAGCTGTCTGTCTTTTAAAATATTGTCATGCAATTTCAGTGCCACCTAAAATGTCTATAAATGTATATCTTTCTCTGCTAAAGAGGTGTCATAATTTGCACTCCCAAAAAGGAACTCTATGCTCAAATGAGACAAAAACAGTTTCCCCTGAGTCATACTCAAGGCCACTAGCCGACTAGGGAAAAAGAAACACCTCAAGGAGAACATTCCAAATATATGGACCAAGGACAAATCTCTTTGGATTAAAAAAAGTAGTTTTCAGACTGAAATTTCAGTATGTTCTTTATGAACGGTGAAATTTAGAAAATCTTAAAAATAATCAGGCATGTTTACTGCTCTTTCCTCTGACCTCTGGTATTCCCTTCCCTCTCTACCAGGTAACCCTACCATGTAACTAGAGCAGTGCTTCTACAGCCAGAGACCAGGCAGGAGATACTCTGTGCTGTGGTCAAGCTATCTAATATTGAAGCTCTATTACTCTTATTGTTGTCTTTAGGTTTTCTCAGTCCCTACCAGCCATCAGAAGAGCCAGGAATAGAAGCATCAATAAGCATACTTATTGGATCGAGAGTTCATTCATTTAGTAAATATTTATTGGGTGACTACCAATTCCATGGCACTATTCTAGGTGCTGGGGATACAGTGGTGAACAGGACAGGTCTAGATGAAGGCAAAACCTCAAAATTATCAATGGATAGGAACCAAGACTACACACACACACACACACACACACACACACACACACACGTCCGTCACTTCCCATTTGTTCAAAATACTCTCTTCTATCAGCTTGTTATGTTTCCTGAAGTTTCTGTCCTGAAGTTGATTCCCTTGATTTAGTTTGACTCCTGTATTTATTTGGCGAATTCTCAGGAGTGATAATGGGGGCAGAGTCTGCTGTGCACTATATGAGCTAAAAATGCAGACTAGTTTTCTCAGTCTTTTTTGCAATAAGAGAGTAGCTACATGGTATAAGCTCAACCAATCTGATACTTTTGTTCTGGGCTTTGACTTGGGAGCTAGAGAGGTGAAGAAACTAAGAACATGGAGAACACATTCTGGCTGTGAACAGTGTGATATAAGCAGCAATATTGTCTTTTTGTGGAGCAGCAATGTAATGACAGGATCCTGTTGTGTTGCTGGAGGCATACGTTCAAGCGTCAGTGTCTAGCCTTTAGCAGTAATAGCAATGGTGCCCTCATTAATTTATTGTTTGCCACAGTTCTGACTGTGGTTCTAGTTTATGAGAAAGATTGTATGTGGTTTTTCACCCATTTCCCCTTCCTCCTGGGCATACAATTAGACTATATTTTTCAGTCTTCCATCTGAGGTAGGTGTGACCTTATTACTAAGTTCTGGTTAATAGGCTGCGGTCAAAAGAAACATATATCATTTCCAAGTTAGATCCATAAAGACCTCCCACCAGGTCCTCCAGAATTTCTTTGTCTCCATCTATTTGCTAATGCCCAGAATAACCTGGAAGTCACATGTTGAGTATTGCACAGCCTTCAACAGTGTGGCTCTCTGAATGGCTGTAGGGAACAGAGCCTCCTTACCAATTAGATTTTAGTGAGTGAGAAATAAACTTCTATTGTAGTATGCCTTTGAGATTTCAGGGTATATCTTTATGGCCGCTAAATTTCCCTAACTAATGTACACATTTTTATCAGAAGTAGAACGTTGTCATAATGAAACCTTAAAATGCATGACTTTGGGTAAGCAAAGAAGAGAGTGGCAAGGAGACTGGCATTGGAGATTGGAAAGATAAAGATCTATGTTATACAGTGGCAAAATCTTCAATAAAACTGCCTCTTGATAGAAGACAGGTCAAGTATATGCTGATTGTTTAGCTCTAGGGGAAAAGGTTGGAAAACAGAATGTTAGTAGCAGTTTGCAAAAAAGTGCATGAACTCAGGAAAGAATTGGCTTGTTTTCAAACAAAAATAAAACTGAATGTCAGAAACTAGAGGTGTTGAAAAGTTGGAAAAATTACTTCCAAAACTCACACAGTAAGAAATCAGACTGAATAAGACTTAGAAAGGCCTGTAGCTAAGATAAAATCGAAGGTGAGATCTTCCTATCTAGCCTAACGATGACCTCAGGCAGTAAATGGAGAGAATCATGGGGACTAGGAAGTAAAACCATAAATCAGGCTCGAGAATTATGACTAGAAAAGAACTTTGAGTATGGCTATAGCACATAAAGCTGATTGGAAGCAAATAGATTAGAAGTCTACTAGGTTTTTGAAGGAATTATACTGCCAAAGAAACCATAAGCTTGGACTAAAATAAACCTTTGAGCATCAAAACGAGTTTTATGCCTCCAAATTTAACAGCAATATATGGGATTTGAAAGCTATGCAGCCTACAAGGAGTGCATACTTTCCTCTGCCCACATCCTAAGTGGTCAAAGAGGAAAAGGACAAAGAAGAAACTTCCCTATAGTGGAGCCTGGAGCCGTGAAGAACAATGAACAAGACAGTTTCTCCCAGAAAGCAGATCTAGGATCCATTCTAGAAACTTTCCTCACCCCCAGAGCAGAGTTTTCATGAAGTCTATCCTTTAAAATTTAACATCTTTGTATACCAGTGACTGCTGCATAATTCTCTTTTCCACAGGGGTATTTTTATTTTTTTTACAGTTATTTTGTCCCTGTTGTATCACTTAATATCAGATGTGTTGGGGAGGAAGAAGTTGGTATCTAATCCTTCTAGTTATAGGTAGCTGGACCATGATGAGCAGTGGATCTGGCCTTGATGGAGAGCACTGAGCATCCCTAGAGAATCTGGGCTTAGAGCTAAACTCAGTGACTGGACAGTAGTGGTTTGGTTCATCTTTCTTGGGGGAGGGATGATTGTGTTCTCCATGTGAGAAGAAGCATAGCCTAGGTATTTGGTGACAAGAGGATGGGTGGGAACAAAGACTGGCTAGATACTCCTCTTATTTGACCCTGTTGGGACTATTTCTAGGCTCCCTTGCAGTTAAATGTAGTCATGTGACTGAGTTCTGACCAATAGAATGAGAACAGAAGTAATATATGTTGTTTCTGGGCTTGGCCTATAAAAATTTCATACATAGATCTCCATTTCCTCTTTTCTCCCATCTGCTGACAGAATGTTGAGGTTCAAGGTGATCTTGGGGGTCATGTGTTAAAAATATTAAAGCTCTCATCAACCTGACTTCCTTAGTGATTGCATGGAGCAAAGCCTCACCTCTTTTTATTTAAACACTAATTAAACTTTGAGTGAGAAATATATATTGTTCTAAGCCACTGAGATATTATAGTTTATCTGTTAATACAGGTGGTATATCAGTTTTATAACAAATATGACGTTTTGTCTTTATTCCTGTCCATTTTCTAAACCTGGTTCTGTGAGCTTCTGAATATCCTTTCCTGTTTGTCACCCAGAATTGGTTTTCTTGTTTGCAACTAAAACCTTGATTGATACATTACTTGTAAAATTTAAATTAAATAGTGTCCCTTGCACAATGCCTGATAAATAACTATTCTGCAGATATTAAATTTCTTTTTGATTTAACTGGGAGGACCAATTTAAAATCTCCATATGAGTCAATAATAGAATCCATAATAGAGTCAGACAATATCTCAATGCAAATCAAATTGTAGCTGCTTATCAATGCCTTGAGGAAAATATTCAATGTGACTGGTAAGTTGAGATGGGACAGGGAGGGGAAGTCTGCAATGTTACTGAGTTGGAATAGGTCTGAGGAGCAGTTAATCGGGTATGTGCCCCTGCTGAACTCAGGAGCTGAACTCGGCTGAGAATGAACAATAAAAAAAGGAGAAGCAAACTTCAGCTACTTAATTTTTCCTAAAGGCAACACTGATTACGAGTAATATATGACATCTGGCTAGTATGGAATAAAAGTTCAGAACCCTTTTAAGATGGGAAAGTGACAGGTGATACTTGAGAATACAGCTTGATACACACTGAGCACAATGGGATGTAGAACATTTCCAAAGGAGAAGCCCTCACTTCCTGTGGTGTAAGTTTGCCTGTACAGGAAAATGTTAATGAGCAATATATACCTGCAGATAGGTAGAATTTTGCCTTTTTGTTGTAGTGTAAACCATAAAGTTTAGTTAGTTTCACTCTTGGTTGCAAGGAATAGAGAGTCAATTACATTAGCTCAAGTAATGAAGGTTTGTTATAAAGATGCACATGATAATAAGAGAAGTGGAATTCTCTAGAAATCCAAGAACATGAGCCATGTTAGCTGGGTTTCATGGATCTGGAACTGGAAGATCATTCACAGTTGAAGTTTAGCTCTAAAGACCTCTGAAACCTGAATCTGTGTATCTTCATTCTCATTCTAACCTGTGAACATATTTCAGGTACTTTTTATATCTTTCTTGCCAAAAATTATTACTGATTTATTTTATATTTCTATATTCAAATTTCTATCACCTCTAGAGTATGGCTTTTTTTCTCATGGTCCAATATAGTGGCTTGAACTCCAGCCATCACATCTAAGTTCAGTGACCAGACTAAAACAAGAAATAAAAAGGGGAATAAAGAATGTGCCAACTGTTGCTGAAGATAAATTCCTGGAAGCTACCACAAAATACTTCTGTTTATATTATCTTGATCAGAATTTTTTCATGAGAGACTGAGAAATCTAATCTTTATTTTGGATGGTCATGTGTCCAACAAAAATTGGATGTTTTACTATTGTGGAAGAAGAATGGCATAGATTTTGAGAGATAAGAAACAAATGAGACAGAATCAAAAAGGGGAATAGCAACCCTTGGAATAGTATTTTATTTTATATATTTAACAAAAATTTACATAACACTTATTAGGTTTCAGGCATTGTTCCAAAATGCTTTACAAATATATCCACTCTTTTAATCTTTATAGCAACCTTTAGAAGTAGGTGCTATATTATCTCTATTTCACAGATGATGAAACTAAGGTACAAAATAGTTAAGTAACGTTCCCAAGTCACATAGCCATTAAATGGCAGAACTGGTGTTTAAACTCAGATATCTGGCTCAAGCACTACTACAAAACTTATAATAGAGGGATGCTCCTAGGGATATATACTCATAAATGTTTACCAACTGATTCTCTGGGTGGAAAAAAAAGCCTAGTAGTGTTTGCTGATATCCATAAAGTAAATACTCTCACCACGGACAACCTCAAGAACATATATAATAGTAAAACATAGCCAAGTAATTAAGAAGTGATGCATTTTGAGCATTTATTATGTTTTCTTTTTAACATAATTTATTTAATTGTAAGCATACATAATTTAATTTTTAATACTGGCTATGTTTAATAATTGGCTCTCAAATTTCTTGAAAAGTTAACAATTGGCTCTTCTGAGCAGGTGTCAGTCACCTTTGGCACAGTCTTTCACTGACTAGTATTTGGCACAAATATTGCAGTGGCTGAAAGTCAAGAGTCAGAGAAAACAAAGAGGCTGAAGATTATGAGCTGGGAGACAATGAGTATTCCTGAATCTTCAGATGTTGCTCTTACTTTTCTAGGAACACCCACCATCCTCACACAGGCATTTTGACACAGAACAGCTTCCTCGTTCTTAAATGGGACATCTTTTTTGTGCTCTGGAGCTTAGAGTGCTTGTTTCATTTTAATTCAAGCTCAGATCACAGATGCACAGAGGAAATGATAAATTTAAAATCCAGACTCATTTGTTTTCTTCTGTTGATACAGGGAATATCAATTTTAAAGATAACCAGTCTCTAGAATTAGTCTTTTGTTAGATTTCTAACAAAAGACACCTTGCAAATGTCAGCAATTTCTACCAGACCTATGCTTTAAAAATGTTGATAGATGTGTTTCCACTTTGACGGTGTTGTAACAATGAGCAAAAATATTAAGATGCTACCCATTTAGAAATCTTCTAAACATCCCTGGCCTTCAATTACTTCTCACAGTCACTATAACATGAAGACAAAAACAAGTCTTTGTGAATACACATTACTGGATATTAGCAATTTGGGTTGATAGTTCTGGATGCTAATTGTTAGCATCATCTTGGTCTCAACGTTGCATCAGTAATAATGATAAACATCCATATTTATGACCCATACAATTTATCAGTTGATCTATTGCAGAGGTCTTAAAATTCAAATAAAACTTCTGATGGTCGGGGTGGAGCTTAGAGTTGCAAAATATTTTAGTATATTCTACATCCCACTTCCCTTTTGGCTCAGAAAATGATGGGGCCTTAGTTGATGAGCACAATATAGGGGCACCTGGCCATCTTAGGCATACAGAAAAGGAAAAAGATTGTGGCAGGAGAAACCTTCCCTTGCTAGTGAATTAGAGAACTACTATGAATTTTCATGAACTATAGAAGGATACTGAGACTCAAATTCTATTTCTCCATGTGGCCTTGGCTTCTGTTGGGGGCTTTCCCTGATGCTCCCACACTGGGTATGGTAGGCAGCCTTTATAATGGCCCCCAATAAACTCCCCTTCTAATATTTACGTGCTTGTGTAGTTCCCTCCTACATTGTGTCAGGGTTGGTCTGTGACCAATAGAATATAGCAGAAGTGACAGTAAGTAACTTCCAAGGCTAGGTTATAAACCGCTGTGGCTTCTGCTTCTCTCTCCAATCATTGACTCTGGAGGAGGATGGCTGCCATGTTGAAAGCAGCCCAAAGGAGAGGCCGACAGCCATGTGAGTGAGCTTTCTCGGGAGAGGATCCTTCAACCCCAGTCAAGCCTTCAGGTGACTGAAAGATGCCCTGGTTGACATTTTGACAGCAATCTTATGATTGACTCTGAGCCAGAACCCCATGAAGTTACTCCCTGACTCTTGTTTTAAGCTGCTAAGTTTGGATAATTTGCTATGCTGCAATAAATAATATATGGGCTCAGGCTGTCCTTCTGTATGTTCCCACATAACTTGTTAGTCTGAATCGCAATCACTTATTCATGGGTCTGACTCCTCCACTGAACAATTTCTGCTTTGAGAAAAGGAATTCGCTTGAATCGCCATGCCTAGAATAGTGCTTAGCACACAGTAGGGATTCAGTAAATGTCATTGAACAAATGAAGACCGTGAGATGAGATAATGGACATAATTTCAGACAGCCCTATGAGAATCGCCAACTAAGGAATGAGTCGGCACATATCAAGTTGGGTTACTCTCTCCAAGTGTGAGAAATTCATAATAAATATTCATTTCCTCCCTTCTTCTGTTGTTACTGGCCTCCCTACTAACCTCTCAAATACCTTACAAGTCAATTTCTACTCTCTTTTCACCAGCCATGGGGCTCTTAGAAAGGTAATCTGCGATCTAAGGAAGGAGCAAGATTCAGAGGGGAGAATTACAGCCATAGTGAGTTACTCTCAACTCTCTCTAGTTGAGAAGGAAGAGCTTCTTCCATTCTCCAGACATAAGACTCAATTTGTGGAGACACTCCCCAGAGGAGAGTGCTCAGGGTGTGGGATTTATAATTAAACTAGACCAAGGGACAAAGCAAAATCAGGGGTAGGAACAAGGGGCTTTCAATTTTTTTATTTAGGAATTCACAAAAATGTTTGTTAAAAGGAAGCTAAAAGTTCAGTTACTGCTCTAAGTGGAGTAAGTGTTTGGTTACAAATGTTCTAGGACAGGCACTTCCATTTCAGGACCCAGTCCTGCCTACTCTAAAAGCGCCACTTTACAAAATGCTTAATGATGGGGGTACTGCATCGTTAGAATTTCGTTGTGTGAGCAAAACAAAAACAAAAAACAAAAAACAAAACAAAACAAAACAAAAAAACACATGAGATTAAATCAAGCACAAGAGAAAATTATGCAATCAAGAGACACGGTAAGCATGAGATGTATGAGGCTGCTACTGGTTTAATACGGAATACTATTTTACAGCAATCTTTTTGTTTTTACAAATAGAGTACACTCTAAAATAACAATAAAAAGTATGCATAGTAAATCCATAAACCAGTAACATAGTCATTTATTATCATCATTACGTATGGTACATAACTGTATATGCTATACTTTTATATGACTGCAGTGCAGGTATGTTTACACTGGCATCACCACAAACACGTCATGTGTTGTACTACAACCTTATAACAACTCTGTTATCACTAGGTGATAGAGCTTTTTCAGCTCCATTATAATCTTATGGGACTACTGTCCTACATGCATTCTGTTTATGGAAACATTGCTATGCCGTGTGTGACAGTATGTGGCGGGGGGGAGGGTTCAAAGAACCCCTGGGTGGCTCTGAACTGCCACCTCCCATTCATGCTCTATGCTCTCATAATCTGTTGATAGTCTTAATGAAACTTATAAAGACCAAAGAGTTTTGACATCCAAAGGAATAAGTCCCCGGTGGGTTGGACAATGATGGAGGTTACACTTTGGGGCAGGTAGAGCCTTCCCAGTACACTGAAAAGCCACAGCATTTTGAGGCACATGATTGAGCAAATTTAAATAAATTTTACTTAATTTTTCTGCATGCTCAAGAATGCAGAGGAGGGAAGCATGGTCCATCATATTGTCATTAAGAACCTTTTGGGGAGAAGCACATAGCACTCAGCCTGGTATCATGAACAGGTTCCTGAGAGTGGAGAAGGACAGTTTGATTTCAAATCTGTTATCTGTTATTTCTAATCATTTAACCACAGGCAGTTTAGCTCTTCTGAGTCTCAGTTTTTTTAATTTGTAAAGTGAAGACACTAGCAATCACCCCCTAGCATTCACTAAAAACATGTTAGCTGAATCTGAATAAGGTTCTTCAGGCCAAAAGAAATAAATAAGTTGAAAGTAGAATTTGGGAATGCTTGATTAAATTTAAGGGCTGCAGAAAAAAAGTGAATCATAGGATGTCCACCAGCTTAGGATGTTGTGTTGCTATTTCCAAAGGTAATTTAATATCATTCCAGGATATGTAAAAACAGCGTGACCCACAAGAGCCTCAAAATTGTACTTCATTGACCATGTCAAGCTCAGTCTTTTGTTTCTACATTTTCAAAAGAATATTAATAACATGGAGAAAAGCCACTAGAATAGAGATACTGCAAATGACTTGCCAAAAGTCAGCAGGCCTGCAAAAATCCTACTTGGTCCAAGAGTTTGAGCTTCACCATTACTACCTTTATAGAATTACTAAAGTGTTCACTTATGTCTATTGGTACTTCTATTATAATTAGGTAAAATAGCTGTATGATAAAGTCACACAGGCCCTCTCAGAAGTCCGGTGAGGCCCGTGCCCTGCTCAGTTTTCAAAATAGCTAGACATACTTCTAAAAATAAGGATACATAGAAACCTAATTGGACATCAAAAGGCCAAAAGCCTTTTTTACCTTTTGCCTCTTGCCCTTTATTTATTTATTTATTGGAAATCCACTTAATCATTGAGCTGACAGTCTTACTTCTTGGTACCTCAGCTCCCTCATCTGTAAAATTAGGTTAATAATATTACCTCTCTGATAGGACAGTTAAGAGGATTAAATGTATTAGTATATATGAAATGCTTCAAAATATGACTAGCATATAGTACATGCTAAATAAATGACAGTTATTATAATTATTAGTAATTTTTAAGGAAAAATAGCTTTTATGTAAACATTGTAGAAGATTTAAGCATGGTTCTGATCCACCAAAATACAGAATATTTATAAGTACATAAACATGAAGTTTCCTTTGAGACTGTCACTCAGTAAACGTTCCTCTGGGAGTCTTCTCTCAGAAGACTTTTATACTTCCCTCTATGTACTGCTAGGTGAGCCAAAGCCAATTCTATTATTTTTCAATGGCCGAGTAATGAATTAAAACAAATTTAGCAGCCTAAAACAACATACGTTTATTATCTCAGTTTATGTGGGTCAGGAGTCTGAACCCAGCTTACCTGGGTCCTCTGCTTAGGGGCTTACAAACTGTAATCAAGGTGGCGGCCAAGATGCATTCTCATGGGAGGCCTGACTGGGGAAGAATCTGCTTCCTAGCCTATTTAGGTTGTTGACGAAATTCATTTCCTTGCAATTGTAGGACAGGGTGTATGTAGGGGGTGCTGGTGTCTTACTGGCTGTTGGTGGAGATTGCCTTCAGCTCCTAGACGTCACCCATTGTGCTGCGTGGGCTTCCCAACATGGCCGCTTAAATCGTCAAGCCAGCAAAGAGAGGCTCTGGGGCATGTTTGCTAGCTGGACAGAGTCTTATATAATATACCTCAATCATGTGAATGGCAGCCCATCAGCCTTACTGAAGTCTATCGATTACAAGCAAGTCATAGGATCTGCTCACACTGAAAGGGAGGTGATTACACAAAGCATGAACACCAGGAGGTCACCTCAGGGGCTGTTCACCACTGCCACAGAGAGGAGAAGGCATTGCCCAATTACCATTTAAATTTCCCAATTCATTTTCTGCTCTAACCATAGAGGTCAGGCAAGGTTTAATTGTGGGTTAATTAGAAGAATGAAACTTAGAAAAGGCAAGGGAAAATAGAACCAATTTAAAAGAAGGTCAAAGAAGAGACAGTTACTCTCTCCACATGAGCTGTGGATGTGGTCACATTAATGTCCAGAACAGCTCCTTCAATCCCCAGAGTCCTTCCAAGACGGCTTTTGGGAAGGCACCTGAGGTCCAGGCCTAATTCAGCCATCCCTGGACCTACTGGTTGGGGCCTTAAGGTTGGGAACTGGCCCTGATCATGAACAAATCTGTCTGCAAGTGGATAATTGGGGCGACAACTCTAACTTGCTTCAAATGCATAAAGAAATACTATCAAGACACCATCCAATTTTCCTCTATCCTTTCTGAGGAGAAAACAGGAGTAAATGGACTCAAATTTCAGCAAGAAGGAATTTGTATAGACCAAGGAAATAAATCTTAACAGTAATGACAATTAGGCACTGGCACAGGCTCTACAAAGAAGATATGAAATATCTGTCCCCTGAATCTTAAAAAAATATGTTAGACAGCTACCTAGATGGTGGTCCAGATGCACGGAAGGAGTTAGTCCACAACTTTCACCCTGCTCAGCACATAGTAACAACTCGAATATAAACACTTAGTAATGTCTTAGTCAGTTTGGGTTGGTATAAGCCAGACTGGGTAGCTTATAAAGAACAGAAATTTTATTTCTCATAGTTCTGGAAGGTGGAAAGTCCACGGTCAAGGAGCTGGCAGATTCCGTGTCTGGTTAGAGTCTGATGCTTGGTTCATAGACAGCCACCTTTCACTGTTTCCTCACAGGGCAGAAGAGGCCATGGAGCTCTCTAGGTCTCTCTCTTATAAGTGCACCAGTCCCATTCATGAGGGCTCCACTCTCATTATCCAATCATTTCTCAAAGTCCCCATCTCCTAATACTATCATTTTGGAGAACAGGTTTCATTATATAAATATGGATGGGGGGAGACACAGTCAGTTTATAGCAATTAAATATATTGAAGTTTGTTCACTGTTGTTGATGACTGATAGCATTATTTTTTAAACCGAGATCCTTGGACCGCCTGTGTCTAAATCATCTGGGGTACTGTTTAAAATGCAGATTCCTAGGTCCAGCTATGGTTGTCATGAATAAAAACCTCTTGAGATGTAACCTAGGTATTTGCTTTTTAAACAAGTACCTCAGGAAGTGTTTATGTATATATTAAAGTTTGCAAACAACTATAAATGAAATATAATCCACATCGGAACTTAAATTCCTTCATTCAAATCTCTTTACCTCTATACCGCCACCCCAACCCTAAATTTCAAATGCGCAACTATTGCTCCGCCTTAGAGCAGCCATAAAAGCATCCCACAGCCCCCAGGTTTCCATCTTTAAATATGGGTAAGCAACTAAACTGGATGGACACATTCAATGGCCGCTGCCATTCTGGTTCCCTAGGGAAATAACATAATAGGTCTCTTGCATACCCCATGATTACTAGAATTATAAGTGAACCCCCATCCCCGTCTCTCTAGGAGTTCCATGTTCTGAGTAAAATCCCAACAATATATCTGCTGCATAGACCCTGGGGTGAAGGGAATAAGGGCATACTTGGAAAAGAGCATGTGGTTTGCTGCATCTAAACTCAGGGTGTGTCATTCTGCCCACTGCAGAGCTGTGGTCTGAACTCTGTGTCTCTACATACCGTACTTGAATTTTTGCAGGACCTTATTAGAGTCCCCAGGAGAGCTCTCAGATGAAGTCCAAGAAATTTGAGGAAAATGTGGAGCTTACATGATGGACTAATTTCATTTCAATAAAATTCCCATATTACATTCAATGCGCTTGGCTTTATTAAGTTTTGTCATAAACGCTGGGAACACTTCCAAATTTAGGCTTGCACAATTATTTTTATTGGTGTGTTAACTAAAAATGGTATATGCATAAGTCAGAGTGTACATTTGACTTCATCTGGGGAGCCAAAATGAACTTGAGGTTGATTTATAGTCATTTTACCACTGTAAATGAGATACAGGAAATAGGGGTTAGAGTTTCTGATCACAGCATTCCTAAACCCTCCGCCGGTTCCATCCACAGTTCTGCCATGTATCTAATGAATTTAAATTCCAAATGTCTATCGGCAACCCACAAAGTCACCAAACAAAGAGGCTGGCTTATTTTCAGACCCAGAGCCTTCCAAACTGGGCAAAAAAAAAATAGAGTTTTGTTGCACTAAAGTGAGACTGGGGAGCTCTCGGTGCTTTGAAAGGTTTTAATTGCTATGGAAAAAATCCTTTCAAAGATTTTTCCCTTAACATGGGCCCCTTGGAAACTTTTCATAGGGGAACTGTAAAATATTTATACAGCTAGCAGCACTGTTTAAAAAAAAAAAAAAGGCAAGAAAGAAAGAAACGTAGCACGGAATGAAAGGCAGACTTGAAGTGAGCCTTGCAGATTCGGGGGCCCGGGGAGGGGAGGAGACTGTGATTTTAACCCCTGGGAAACAGGATTAATCCCTCCCAGCCCGGCCCACAGGCAGGGCCGACAAGTAGAAGACCCTGCCTATGGTTTAAAGCTCTTTTGTTGTCATTTTGAAATTCTTAATTTTTGAATGAGGCAACACATTTTCATCTTGCACCAAGCCCTGAACATGATGTGGCTGGCCCTGCTTACGACTTTCCCGGGACTAATGTTTTCAGACATTTCAGTGCGATTCTTCCATGCTTCATTCTCTGTTAGCTTCTCTTTTTCTGGAGGAGTCTGCAACTCTGACCTTCACCTTTGACAGTCCTAAGTGGCATAAGCTACACTTCCCATCACTTCATTTGGCTGGCATACATTCTGCCTAGGAAGCTTTATCACCTGAGGATATATGAAGCTGACAAGCCATATTCAAGATGACACTGGCTTTGTGAATATATGGAAAACGAGAATTTTGGACCTAAAAGGAATTGTGGTGATCTCATTTTATAGAGTAAATATAGTCCTGGAGAGAGGAAGGAAATTTCCCAAGGCTTCTTTATTTATTAGTATCAGGTTAGGGACATGGCTAGCTCATTCTGCGGCATCTATAAAAAGAGGTTAACATGGACAATAGTAGTCCCCAAACACCTCCAAACTCATGCGAACTTCTGCTTCACTATTTTCTCAATGGTTTAATCAACAATGACATTATTAAAGAAAGGTCTGAAAAGATAATTACTCTCTCCACACCAATCTTCCAAATATTTTCATTTCCTCCCACACACTCCTTATCATTTACTGGTGAAGATATATGGTAATAAACATAACAGTTGTAAAATCCATGGCCTCTTCATGGCTTTGGCCTACCCATCAATGTGAATAAACTGATAATCCTGTGGAAAAGAGGAAAAAACACCAATGGCTCAGAAAACCCAGAGTAGATAATTAACACCTGAGAAATCAAGATTTGGCTATACCATGGTCACTAAAGTACTGAGGGGCAAAAATCAGTCTTGAAACTTTCTAACAGGGGAGAATGGGTTACAGAATTACTACAACCTCATCAGTCAGAAGGGACCCTCTTGTCTCAAGGCTGACTTAATTGCCGTAATTCAATTAACATGCCTCCACTAATTATATAAGCGATTAGATGACAGTTCAACAGCAGCACCACTGAGAATAAGCCAATTTTTTTTCATTTTTAAGTTAATCTTAAATTAATTATAAGTAAATTGCACTGATTTCTTTTTCACATCCTGCCTTCAACTGTTTTGTTGTAGACTACTATTACATAATTTTAAAACTCTGGTGTAATGCAAAAAAAAGGCATTTTGTACCATATGAAATAGTCATAGCATTCATAGAGAGGCAGGCATGCTCCTTTTTTTCTTTCCTTTCCTCTTTTTTTTAGACAACAGTTCTTAAAAATATTAAATGAAATAAATAGCAATCACATGAATGAAAAACATTTATTTTCCAAATTCTCAGACCTAGAACAGTGTCTGGTACATGTCAAGAGCTCAATAAATATTTGTTAAATAATTATCGATATTAGTTATTGGATGAGAAGCTTTGGGCATGATAGAGAAAGGCTGAAGAGGCATCAAAGCCCTAGTCCCTATTTCAAAGAGTATGGATATTCTTTTAGGAGATAAAATGTAAACACATGAACATAACGAGTCATTCAAAAACAACCTGGAATTTAAGATATTAAATGCTATTCCTCAATGCATAGCATATAGTATAAAATGGTAAATCGGTTTAGCTCTTCCTCTAAGAAAGATAAGAGGATCGGCTTTTAATATGAATTATCATATCTCCATACAAATGAGAGCTGACAAATGTAAATTACCTGCTACAAACCAATGGACACTGGATCTATCACAACTAGATACATTTCGACAAAGCAAAGAATGCTACACTAGGATTGGCCAGGTGCTACTTTGCATAGCAACTGAGATTCATTTTGATATACCTTTAGAGTTCACTTTCAACAAAAGTAAATATTATTTGTATTAAACCATACCCAGTTTTTCTATATTTTCATGATATATGATTGAGTAAAATTCGATAGGTCAGAATTTGCACTGATATTTAAGACTCCAAAGGTTAAGCATCATAGAAGAATCAGAATTGCTATTTTTTTTAAATTAAAGGTTATTTGTTCCACTCTTCTACCTAGCACTTCATTTTACTCAGATCAAAAGTTTCTCTTATGCTTTTGGTACTTAATAATGCGACGGGAAGTATGCAAAGAATAGAAAAACTCATATCCCCACTAATATTATCAGATAAATCAGCTGCTATCAGCTCAGTTAGTTGGAAAAAAAAAAAAAGACGTTTTTAAACTTAGGTGACCATTATGCTACACAGGATTAAATGGCAAAAGTGACCTTGGCCCATGAAGATAAGACTAATCCCTGACCATCGTCAGGCTATCACTTCCTTGAGGAAATTTTGTTGCCTCTTCCCCAGATGCAAGGCTCTGGTTATTGGTTATTTTTCCTTACAGAACACTGAACACTTGAAATTCACTAACTTTTAGCAATCCTTGGATGCGTGCTCTTCTCAATAGGCCATAATCTCACTGAATGTGAATGTCGACAGGGCCAGCTTGCTTACCACCATATTTCTGCTCTGGTATGTAGTGTGCCTTCTATAAACATTCTTATGGAGTAAGAAAAAGAAAATAAGTTTCTTTCTCATTCAGTCCCTGTATTCCTTGGAGGTCTTTCAATGGTACATGATAAACATCAGGCTTCAAATACTTTAAATTTAAAGAGGCAGTAAGACTTATAGGCCAATAGGTTCATAAAACTAGACCTTGGAAATGCAGGCCCAGAGACAATATTCCCTCCGTTTCATTTCAGGACATTCCAAAGAAGGATTCTGTTTGACTCAGCATAGTCATGTGTTCACACCTTGAACCAATCACTTTGGTTAGTAGGATATAGTCCAAAATTGGCCCAACCTAAGTCCAGTGACCACCTCTGTAGCTGAAGATGCATAACTAATTGATGACCTGTTGCTTCAACACCCAATCACTCCTTCTCTTCACTACTGGGTAGTTTCTCTGGAACTCTACACTGTGCTGTGTTCCTAGCTCCCAGAAGGGAGGAAGTAGGTAGTAGGAAGAAGGGTGGAAAGGATGTCGAACAGATAAAACAATGATGATGCTTGCAGAGTCTCCCAGACTGGTCTGGAGGAAGATGAGGCATTTCTACAGTTCTGGGTTCTCAACAACAGTAGTCTTGGTATGAGTAGCTTTTATTTTATTTAAGAGCCGTATGGATTCACGACAGCTCAGATTACCATTCCTATCTCTGCTGAGTCCTTTCCAAGGAACAAGTATGCCCACAGGCCAAAGGCAATATTACAATTTAATTCAAAGACTACTACCAATATAACTAGTTTGGATTGATTGACTTAGAAAGTAATACACACATCATGTTTTGCCTCGAGGATGTCTGAGGGAGCAGGAGGGTCAACAGGGTTTGGGGCAAAAAGCATTCAACTTCATTCTGAAGGATACTTTATTGCGCTTATACATGAAGGCACAGCGGGCAGCAATACTGATTCTTCTGGAACCCTGGAACTCCCTGGTCTTTTCCTGTGTGCTCAGGATGTTTTCTCATGCTGCTCATATAAATCAATCCCTCTTACACTGAGATGTGTACAATGGGACTGATTTTTTTTCTTTATGAGTTATACTTTTAGCCTACATGTGGCTGCACATGATATGTCAATTTTTCCCCCACTTTTACTTTGTCAAGTCGGGACTCTTCTCTGTTTACACAAGGACAGAAGAAAAGTTTGAGGAAGGTAAAAGGGTCACTGGGCCTATTATCCTGGATGTCTATGGTTTTCTCCTGCCATTTCCTCTCATCCATCATTGTCCTCCCTAGAAACTCATCTATATCCCTTGAGATTTGATTATTTTTCCTAGGTAATGCCCCTTTTAGGGAACCTATTTTAAGATCATTATGTTCTCTGCAAAGCAGTTCTGCCAGAACTTTCCTGTTGATCCCAATTTTCTGTCTTCTCAGATTCTGTTTTCGTTTTTCAGGCCATGCAGGGAATATTTGCATTCTTTCTGATTGTGGAGAACTCTGCAGTAATCTTATACCATATGTATTTTTATATTGAAAGTCATAAGATCTTTGTTTTGCATTCCTTAACTATGAGCCATCATCCATTTCCCATCCTTCACAAGGACAACTTGGGCAGGCTTGCATCTTCACTGAAGAATTCCCAGAGAAGCCTGGGAATTGGGTCCTTTTATCTGTCATTTGGGCATAGGAGGGTTTATGCTTGTTTGTTTACTTTGGGATAAACACTTTAAGTTCTAGTGTCTCCAACTGTATAACTCCCAGGTATTTTGTATTCATGACACTGATGTCATAGCTGTTTTAGTTAAAAATAAGTGCAGGGCCTGAGGGAGTAAAAAAAAGGGCACAGTTAAAAAACAAATCAGACACGGAAACTCTTTTGCCTTAACACTTGGCTTTGCTCACTTAATGAAGACAGGATCGAGAGAGGGAAGTAACCACTGATTCTGGGGACAAAGGATTTTCACTGTCTTCCATTCCTGTACTCTGTGGAACACTGTTTCCGGAAGATGTAAAAAAAAGTGTTCCATAGTCAAATAAATATGGGAAATAGCACATCAGAATTCACAGAACATATTAGCATATTACAGGCTCTGATGATTTCACATTTAATAAACCTATTTAACTTTGCTTAACTCGGCATTCCCTAAAGTTATTTGAGCTTCAAACATTTGCCACAGTTTACCCAGAGGCAACCTGCAAAACATTTCTTGAACTGCCCAATTAGAAGACAAAGAAATACAATTCTATTATCTTAAAACTGACATGCTCTTTGAAGCTATTAAAGACAAATTTAATTTCCTTCTTAAATCATTGTTTCTCTGCATCTCTCAGAAACCTGAGCCATGGGGCCTATTGACTCAGAGGCAGAGCTCTGAGGGTGGGTTAAGTGAGATAATAGGCATGAGAGACAGGAGTTATGGAAAGGGAAAGGATTTTTAAAAATTCCTTTAGCTCCAAGGTGACATAATGCTTAACTGGGGTTAAGTTTGGTGAACTGTTTAGAATTATACTTAAGGGCCATGTAGAAGGAAAGAGAGTGTGGTGGAGAAAGGAAGCCCACTATTTCCAGTGCCAGCAGCATGAGAGGGACAATTAGGGAGACAAAGGGTGAAGGTTGAATTAATCAGATTGGTTCCAATTTTCCCTTCATGAACTTTTGGCTAGAGAAGAGGGAGGAGAATTGGGTTAATAAGAAGGGCTCAAGTCTCCCAGTTCCTACCAAGGAGACAAGGAGTTTAGCCTGTGGCGTGGACAGGCGGAGTACTTGCAGTTAGTTTTAGGTTTCTGTATGGCATGGATGACACCCACAAGTTTCTACAACCCTCAGAAGACAGATGAATTAGAGCCAGTGAGTCTTCCATGGGGCCAGGCAGATCATGTGGCAGAGATTTTGGTGATCCTTAGCATCTGAAAGAGCCAAGATGAGGCCGAGTCAGACAGGAAGGGCCTCTAACCTTGACCAAGGTGAGAGAAGCTAAAGCATAAGGGTTGCCACCACCACCATTAGTATTCATACCCGCAGAAATAGAGGGCAAAACAGGGACACTGTGTGATATGTGGTCCCTCACTCTGCCCCAGTAAGCTCATGTGAGCCCTGCTGCTTGTTCTAAGAGTGTACCTTAGGCCATCTGGTAGAGAGTTTGGGGAAAGAGGGAAGAAATAATTAAGATTGAACCATCATTCAGAAGGACTGAGCTTTACGTATAGGGAATATTTACATTTGGGGATTGGACACTGAATTGGACATTTACTTATTTCTTGTCGGTCCATCCACAGGGTGGGGCTTATAAGAAAGCCCAGATTGAAAATAAACAATATGAAGAGACTTCAGTTTTCCCTTTTTTTGTTTCCCCCCGATATTCACAAAAACTTATCTGCTGCCACCTAACCCCCAGGCATTTGTATCACTTCTAACAGCAGGATTGCCCGTAGTGCATCAAAAGCTTACTACGTGGTGCTATAACATTAGTTTACTTTGCTGTCCGTCTTACTGGCCATGAGCTACTTCACTGCAGGGGCCTAGTTTCATTCATCCCCCACCCCTAACCCATAGAATAGCATCTTAATATAATAGATATTCAATAAGTATCAGTTGAAATGAACGAGAGAGAGAGAGAGAGAGAGAGAGAGAGAGAGAGAGAGAGAGAATGAATGAATGAGAGAAGCCCAGTCTCTGCATTGCAGTCGTTTCTCTCCAGGGGGTATTCTTTTGGATTAAAGAATGAAAAATGAGGCTTCCTTAGAGAGTCTGATGGCAGCTATCTTTCTCTATAGGTACAATGTCTGTTCTTTTCTCTTCCTTATTTTTTCATTTGTTTTCAACTGCTTACTTTATTTTTCCTTTGCCTTTCTTCCCTGAGAATGTTTTGGAAATGAAGGACTCAGAGAATGAAGAAGTGGTCCTGTCTGTGAGTGTTCCCAAATCCTCCCGAACTGTGACTCAGAAAGAGTCTTAAATTTATATGACAATTTTCGGATTAAAGAAAAGAGACTTCTATTCATAGTTTGATAATCTTGCTAATCTTTAAATGACTTTCCTGCCTCTGTTTTACCCTGCACTCTTATCCCCTTCTACCACTGTAATCCCCGTAGATCAGATATAGGGTGGCATGTCTTTATAGTTTCTATACCCTCCTCTGCGTTCCCACGAGGCTTTGTGATAACACTTTTTGTTGCGTTATAACTGAACTTATGCATGTTTATTTTCTCCTTTAGATTGCAAGCTTGTGGAGAGCTTTCTTTGTCTTCATTATTGCATCTCCATGTTTTACAGTATGAGCAATTACTTTGCTAATTGATTAAACTGATATTTTGCGAGGCCTTAAAAACAGGAAAAAGAACAATTTTCCCAGTGTGCATCGGTCTTTATATTTTCTGTCCCAGCTGGTTCATCCAGCCTACCAGATGCCATAAAGTCTGCCTCACCTTTCACCCTCCCTCTAGCTAAAGAGATGCCTGGGTATTTCAGGGAGCACCCAGGAGGACAATCAGAAATAAGTCCATTTTTGTCCTTTTGCTCTCAGTACTTTGATATGTGCCTTGTACTGGGAACCCCTTATAGCTCCTGAAGATGTAAAACCCTCAAGTTGCAAAATGGTGCTGAATTCCCTTCAGGTCTCATTGCATGGGAGCCATGCTGAGACCAAGGAGAAATGGGAACAAGGCTCTCTCCCTTCCGCTTATGCCCTTCCCACAAAAACCGGAAGAGGTGAGTGTATCTCTGTAACAACTACTCCTTAATCCCTTTCGAGTCTCAGTGCCAAAGGGAAGCTAGACTCTAGACTCTAAATATCTATGCCTGCTCTCTCATACCTGTGGCTTTCCTTTTCATAATCTTGTCATGCTAAATTGCAACTGCCAGATGACTTCTGTTTCTTCCCTTAGCCTGACAGCTCCATGAAGACAAAGATATTGTCTATTTTGTATACTCTTATATTCTTTTTACCTACCACTATACCTGGCATATGATAATAGTAATAATTATAGCAATTACAATAATAATCATAATGAATACTTATATAGTACTTTCTCTGAACCGGAGTGCTTTACCTACACTCGCTCATTCAATACTCACAACAAACTTTTGAGGTAGATACTATTATTACCCACATTTTATGTATAGATAAACTGAGGCAACTTGCCCGAGGCCACATAGAAAGTAATTGGTGGAGTCGGGATTTAAACATAAGAATCTGGCTCCAGAGTTCATGTGCTTAACCACTAGACCACACTCCTAGACACTGCACTAGACAGTGTGGTACCATACTCTACACTGTTATTCTGGGCAATGGGCTCATTTTTGGAAGCAGATGTGGTCAGACTGGCCAGAGGAGACCACTCTCAGGGGAGCGGAAGGAACTCCAGCATGACAGGGAGTAAGGAGCCCAAGTGTATGGATGGAACAGGGAGTGTGAACAGGATGCAGGAGTAGAGAAAGGTAATAGAAGAGGGGATTATTGGAGAACTGGGGAGAGAGTAGGGGAACAGTTAGAAGCTGGTGTAAGTGGGAAATTTGAAGGCAGCAGACTTTTGGATGCATTTCTATGTAAGGCAGCCTCTAGAATTCCTATACCACCTCTTCCGGAAAACCTTTGCTACAGACCTACATTATTTTTTAATTTGCCTTTAAGTAAGACACTTTACGAAGACTGAGCTACATGGAGTTCCAGAATTAATTCAGGTTTTATGAGCAATTTGTGAGGCGTGTTAGTTAATTGCTACAGTCTCAACCCTATCTTTGGATCTCATGGGGGAAGAAACAGGAGAAATGGCCATGGTTGGAGCTTGAAACCAGCTGTATTTAGGATTTCTGATCAAGTTTCCTCCTATTTTGGGAGTTTGGGATAAATGTATTCAAGAAACTGTGAATGAGAAGGAAGGAAAGGATGAGATGGTGTGGAAATAAGAATAAGAGAAAGTGAAAAAAGTAGAAAAACCCGCGTCTTTGATTTGTACGGTGTGATTTCTGAAACTGCTCCAGCCGCTACATAAATCTACTGGATTTATGTGCCTTCATTAATCACACTTTCTTTTGAAATGGAATTTTCTGCCTTAGAGCCTTTGAACATTGACATCCAAATACAATATATTCTTTTAAAATCACCTATAGATAAAGACAACATTGTTGAGGTAATTCCCCAGCTTGTAGGTGGAGTCTCTTTGGTCCTCAGATCTTGATGATAATATGGCAAAAATAGGAACTCCCTTCACAGAAGAGAAGAGTTCTGGTATGATTAGGATTCCAGTTGCAGACACCCTGGGCCAGGAACCCGCAGAGAGAAAAAAAAAGAAGAGGGGGAAAGTCCTGTTCTTTGATGAACGACAACAAGCAGTGCCATCTAGTGGCAATTTATGATTATCTTGGATAGGCTTGACCGTGACCTCCCTTTGCTCCTTATCAACCAAGTTGGAAAACACACATTCACCTTTCTGGTGGAACATGACCTGAAATTAAATGGCAGAGTTAAAGTGAAGACATTAGTGTGTTAAAGCTGCTGCGGACCAGAGGCTGAATCCAAAGCATGATTTCGGGGGTTTCCCTTTGAATGCTGGAAGTCCACACAAATAACAAAGATCATGTTTCTGGGAAAAAACAGAAGGGAAGAACACTGTCATCATCATCTGGATTCACACTAGATATACATCACCTTATCTAACCCTCATATCCTCCCTATTTTGCTAATTAACCAAAGCACAAGGGGTCAAGTCCAAAGTCAAGCTGTCAGAAGCAGCAGAGGTGGAATTTGAATCCAGATCTGTTTAGAAAACCTTTCTCTCTGATTCAACTTTCATGAGAATTTTCTTCTGTTAGTTACCTCTCTGGAAGACCCATGTTTCCAGGCCTTGCTACAGACCTTCAGCAAGGCGTGATGTGATTCAGGGTGATGTGATTCAAATAAGTAACAGCACCTTGGAATAAGTAAGGGCACTGGAAGGATCTGCAGTGTCTCACACTCCTATTGATTGAGCTATAGAGAGAAGAAACAGCCTATACACCATCTCTCAATGCTCGGGTCCTGTGAATGAAGTTGCAGCAGCTGTTGAATAAGTGCTCTCTTTCTGCAAAGTCCCCACCAGCTGCCACTCTCAAGGACACTACTGCTGCAGTGACCTGGCCTTAAGACTTCTCATCCCCACAGAGGGGCCTGCAGCAATAACTCCACCCAACCTTTCTGCCCAGCATTGCTTCCTGAAAGAAAATTCCACTCAGATGTGGTTCTAATAAATCATTTGCTATGTGGTATTTTTATTGCATAAAAACAAACTTAAACTGCATTCATTATAATTAGGGAATAGATATTAATTTTTAAGAAGTAAAATACCCATTTTATTACCAATTTACTTTAGGCTGTTCGATTTAGGACTTGATCAGTAAAATAAATGTTAATTTCTTGTATTAATGAAAACTCAGTGAAACACGGACATAGAAAATATTGGACTATAAAATCTCTTCAATTCAATAGGTTAATGATGGAGATTAATAAGATAGCTCTGCCCTACTATATGGTAGTGAGCAAGGAAAAGGCATTCAGCTAACGCCATAAGCCTATGGTAATAAAGCAATATGTAGTTCTGCATGTTTAACTTAGTTACTCAACTACAGTTATATAGGTAAAGTTTTTTTGCTTGAGCAACCTCTAATGGACCATGGTAGTGATACCAACATGAGGGACATACGGTAATGGGTTATACAAAGAATTAAGACTTCTTCTGGCTCTTTTGGTTGACTCCCCAAAAAAGAAGAAAAATAAGGCTACCTGACTTTTCAAAGAGCAAATAATTTTAAAATTTGAACAAAGCTAGGGGATGACAGTGTCATTGAGTGAAAACTATAGCTGTCCCGGTAGTGTTATTAAAATAAGGATTCTGTTAATACTCTAATGTTTCATCATTAACATTACAAAGCTGTTTGTGAATGGCTTACCTTTGCCTTAAAGTGCTTTATAGCTAACATTTCGGAGAAATCATTTTTTAAAGATTATATCAGAGTCGCTCTGAATTTTCATCAGGAAGTATCGGCTTTGGTATAAATAATATAGACGATGTGAGCATTGAGACAATAATGGAATTGTTGAAATACTTGTAAAATGCTTTTCAAAAAGTTAAAGGCGGATATTGTCTCAAAGTTAATGTAATTATTGGAATGAACTTCCTCTGATGACTCAGGCTCTAACATTTCTGAACACCAACCTGATATATAGTTGGTTTTAGAATGAAACCCAATATATTTTAACATCAGAAGAAGACAGATAGGAAACCTGAGGTCAACGAACTGTATGTTGAGGAAAACGACCTTTGGTTTTTATGACCTTTGGTCACAGTAACCATGTGAAGAGGTTGTGAACCAGGATGGCAAACTTGGATAAGAATCTGGTCACTCAGTACATTCTGACTTGTCCTACCCTTGGTTTAGAGTCTATTCTATCACTCTTTTTAACTTCTGAAATCCATGGTGAGGAGCCCTTTTCCTAACAGAAATATCATCCTAGTGTTTCCACTGATGGAGAGTGGATGGAGAACGAGGGCACTATGCAGCCTTGGAGTAATAAAAATATAGATTGTTTGTTGCGTCCCTACTAGGTGCCAGTGTTGCATTTCTGTTATGTGTCTCTATACTAAGTGCTTTTTATTAGTTTGTACATTATTCTTTTAATTCTTGCATTATCCCCGCCCCCTTTTTTTTTTCTGCGAGCTTAGATAACTTGCCCAAGTTTAAGTGGAGTTTTGTTAGCAGAGTTAGATGATTTTGCTCTCTTCCCTGGCCAAGTTGGGGCAGCGGTCATCCAGGGCAGGAAGGACTCCCGTTGGAGGAGAGAGAACATGAAGTCCTTCCTTTGTTCAAGCAGTTGCTCTGTGTCCCTAGGCTCCAGGTGGAGTCTAGACTAATTATCATATTCTGACACTCGTCTCCCACTGTCTACTTTCTATTTTTCACAAGGCAGTAAAGATGTTAATAGGTTAATAGTTTGGAAAATGAACCTATGGGTTTGTGGAAGTAGACAGCCACCAGATGGTGTGCTCCTGTAATGCAATGGTGAAGATTTCCCAGGGAGACAACTGAGGTACCTCCAGGGCTGGCAGTTCCCTCAGCGTGGGACTGATCTCAAGCCAAGGGAAGGTCTCTCTTTGTGCAGTATGACTCTATCCCTATGGACAGAGATGACTGGTCCAGTGACAGATATCTGACCAAAACCAAGCCAATCAGATCCTCCTTCAGGATTTTTTGAACAGTAACTAAGGGGCTCTCCTGCGGTAGCAACACTGTAAGGTACAAAGAGCAGGAGGTGCTGCTGGCTGCCATGTTTTTTGCCACATAGAAGTTAGTTTGAGAGAATAAAAGCAACATTCAGGAAGAAATGTGGGATAAGATAGAGTGTGTCCTGGTCATCTTTAATAACCTAGTTTCGATTGTTTCCAAAGCCCCTTTATTCTCATACCTAGGTACATGCCTCTCTTTAAATCAGTAAATGCTGTGTTTCTGTCACTTACAACCCTAAGTTCTGGCTGACACAATCTTCTTCATTAAATGATTAATTCATTGCATTTTCAGTCTCCTAATAAAATGAAAATAATCTTGAATGGGCTTATTCTGTAAGCTTGTTTTAACCAAAGAACAATTGGCAATTCAGCTGTCTTCTTAACAGCATTATTAGTATCATCCAGCTGAGAAGCTTTGCGGACTAGAGGCAGAGCCCACGGTAGGCCCTACAGAGAAGGGGAGTAAGAATTTATGGGGAATACAGGGTGGGGAATTAGGGACTAAGCCATAGGAAGAAGAGACCTCTGCACAAAAAATGGTCTTGAGAGTGAGTCTTGAAGGAAATGATAGACACCTTTTTTTTTTTTTTTTTTACTTTTTGAAATTCTGAGGCTGATCTTTTTGGGCCCATGATCAAACAGCTTTTTCTTTCCTTTTTGGAAGAAGGAGTTTTTCTAGAATACTATTTCTAAGGATTCACTGACTCTGAAAGGACTTAATAGATTCTGTGACTACTCTTAGTATATATTTTAATTTAAAATTGTTTTTAGTATTACATAAATAACAAACATGAGTTTTTGCTTGGGCATCTGTGAAACGGGGGCTAAAGGCATTGAAAAGCACCTTCTAGAGATTCCTTATTTAAGACATGGTCGGCAATAATTTTAGAGCAGTAAATCTCATTATAACATACTTATATTTGACATTTTTAGGCTGCATTGTTCATGTTTTTAAGTCCTGGAGAAAGGCCCATTAAAGCTGTATTACTCACATTAATTCAACATTTAGCCATTTATAATACAAACCCCAGTCTTTTGGAAAATGTCATTAAAAAAGTTTTGCCATATATGGACATTATTTATTGCTTGAGCCCCATTGTCTACTTATAATATGCCTTTTATCAAACCCAAATGCCCACTTCAGAGAATTTAATTTTGAGCAACAACTGGCTTCTTACATTATCCAATGATGCAGGAAAGTTAAATTACAGCCAGTTCATATCATAGAAACAAAATGTTTCCTGCAATTACTGATAAGGGACAGTTCATTTTCTCTCTGTCATCCTGAAAAAAAACCTCCTAACAACAATTCATGCCTGGTTAAACAGGATTTCCACATCTACTGCTGACATCTTTCCAAATAATTCAGGGTTGTTATTACTGTACAGCCCTGGCAAGGCTCAAAAGCAAGCAGACTCGACGAGTCTGCTCAAAGCAGAGCTTAAGTAGTTGTAATTAATAATAATTACATGCCCACTACATTCCAGTTTTATCATATTATCCGTCAATGCAAATAAAAAAACCCACACACAACATGCCTGCAACAGGATTAGTACGTTAATAAAGCCACTCTGTATATGTCATCTCTCTAAAATTTAAAATATTTGTACTGGTTTCCGTTTTATTGATTTTCATTATTCTATGTCTGGTTGCAAAATGTTGTTTGGATGGAGGACAACTTGAGGCCAGTGTTGTTCTCTCTAGAAGCCTCCTCCCTTTTTGCCGTGACTCGGATTCGAACCGAGGTTGCTGCGGCCACAACGCAGAGTACTAACCACTATACGATCACGGCAAGCTACAGAACAACTGAGCACTGAACATCCTTTAAGAGCTATTGCAATATTAAAATTTGTGGAAACACTGCCATCTATTGCCTAAATATATACATTTTCTTAATATTGAGAAAGAGAAAAAGTGTTTCAGTAATCTAATTATTTAGAGGAACAATAACAAAGTGGCTGAACATGAAACCAACTTTATCTTCTTGGCTGACTGGGGAAATTGTCTTAGGTAAGATTCACAGGAATCGCTGTCCAGGAAATGGCAATCAAAGTAACAAGACCAAGAGAAACTAGTCTGTTGACTCATGCTTCCTACTTTTAACCAGTAATGAATATAGATTTCCCACCCTTCCAACCACCACCATTAATTATGTTGCATTGAATGACATATGACTCTGAACCTCTTTTGTGGTTTCTCCACCACTAGCCTTATTTCCATGTGCGTAGGTAGCATGGCTATAAAAAATATGGCAAGAACAAAATGGCCTGAGGACTGGGGAGAATCAGAAAGGCTTGTTTTTCTTATATGAGGAAGTCAGACTAAGTATACCCTGATCAAGGAAAGACCCCCTTTCAAATCCATTGATACCCAAAGCTATTCCCCCGCCCTGCCCCACACCCAGAATATGTAGGTCTTAAAGCCATAATAATCTCGGAAAAACAAACAAACAAACAAACAAACAAAACCCCTCTCCAATAACATTAGCAACCTACCACACAAGGAAACTGGAATGTTACATGCTAAATAAGTTTCAAGAGGAAATTTTAAATAAAATTCCTTGTTGTAAAAATTAGTCTGTTAAAGTTATTCCAAGGGTTGAATACCTTAAAAAGAAAACATACAGAAAAATGTATTTCTAATCAATAGATTGTTATGGGGTATTTTCTTTAAGTTTTCTGAACAGAGGGGACCTGGGAGCAGCTGGGGCTAGCTGGCACTGGAAGTAGTGGCACTGGATGTGGGGTGACACTGGATGTGGGGTGGCAAGACCCTAATCCATCTGTCAGGTGGGTGCCAATAGCTCTAGTACTTCTAGAAGGAGGGTATTTCTGTAGATAAAAGCTTCAGACACAAATGGTTAATCATTCTTGCCCTTCTGACCATCTGTATAGCTCCTTCTATCTTCCTTCGAACTCTCACAAATCCATTTTCCTCTCATGGTCACATGAAAGAGTACTGTCCTGAGTTCCTGAGCCCTGTAGATTCCGTGAGCAAGCCAAGGCAGAAAGCTCTCAGACCTGAACAAGACTAGAAGTAGGTGAATCGGGCAAGAGGTCACTCTACAACAAGGGGGCAAAGCAAAGAGCAGTTTCCCCAAGTACCCTCATTTCTGTACCACACATAATCTTTGCTATGGGCACATACCAACTCAACGGTAAGGAGTTATATTCTACAGTAAAAACTGTGGAAATAGAATATCTAGATATCTAGATTCTAATTTGGGCTCTGTCATGTACTAACTGGGGGAAGTAGAGTTGCTTATTTAGCCTCTATGCCTCAGTTTTCTCATCTGTAAGGTGGAGATAATAGCGCTTACTTCATAGGATTGAGGCTTAGATAGGTTAGTACATGCCAGAAACTGAAAGTAGGCCTGCTACATAGTAAGCACTGTAAAAATATTGGTTATTTTATTTAAAGAGATTTTAGAAGAAAATTGTATAACATTCTACATATTTTTAAAACACGGTATCACATTTCATAAATAAAGGTCACTATAAAATAAAATGTGAAAACAAAACAATAGAATTAAATTCTAGCCAGGTACTCTGAGCCCAGGTTCAGCTCTCTGTTAAAAAGGAAAGTGAATAACAGTCATAAAGTTGCTAACGATAGATTAGCCTCTGATCCAGGCTTCTTCTTGATTCATTTGAATGACTGGAAAAGATGTAAAAAGGGAATAACTTTCTCTTCACAGGATTCAATGCTGTGTCATTACACCCCTTATATTATCTTACACATTGTACCTGTCAGGCTAGGTTATGCTATGTGACAAAGCTTAAATCTTAGTAGCTTAGAATAAGGAAGATGTTTTCCCTGGCTTGTACTCCATGTTCCTTGCAGGGCTTACTCTGTGTCTTCATGCAGGGACCTAGGCTAAGGGAACACGGCTCATTGTCTTGCAAATGGAAACAAAGCTCTGGAGTATTCAGAACCAGTAACTAAAAGCTCTTCTCACAACTTGGCTAGAACTAGTCACATGGTTCGATGCTGCTACAAAAGTATACAGCGGTGCACATGTGTCTGGAAGGCAGTGTTGGAAATCTTAGGTGACTAGCTCTAATGACTTCGAGCCATATCATGAGTGGGAAACTAGTGGAGAAGCTTGGAGAAGTCTGGGATGTCGTATGCCTAAAGGCAGACATGACTGGGGGCCCAAAACTCTGACCATTAATTGGCAAGAGGCCCAGCCTGAGTGGGATTCATCAGGTCAGGCTTTTCTTAGGTGTCTATATGGGCTTCTCCTTTTTAGTTGATGATGTTAGTTATCTTGTGGATGAACTATGAAATACTCTTGCCTAGTAAAGTGGAATGGGCTTTTGAACAATTACAGGGCTCTTCTGCCTATTCAACATCTTCTTCAGGATATACATTCAGATTTCTTCCACAAATACCAATACCTATGACCCAGTTCAAAGGGGAAAATCGATGACATCAAGACACGCCTTCTGATAGCATTTCCAACATCTTTGCAATCTACTACATGATTTTTTTTTTTAACTTTACTATCTCAACACTGATATTATCACTCTCCCCCTAATTTATTCATCACTCACAAATACTTGTTCTGGACTTAACGTAGTCCAGCCATATTTCTGGACTGTAAGGATTCAACAGAGAACAAGAGAGACATATATCATGATTTCATGCAATTTACAATGTAATGGGAGGCAAGTAAATAGCAGATGAATAAACAGAAAGAATATATGAGCTGGTATCATGGAAAGAAATATATGTATACATGTTTCTTAAAATTTTCAAGTTAGGACGAAGTAGAGAAAGGCAGGGAAGGTATGGCTCTTGAAAGAGAGAAAGAAAATGAGAGGATGAGAGAATGAAGGGGATGGAGGGAGTGGGGAAGAAATGAAGAGAAGAGGAGGGAGAGGGAGAGGGCCAAAGAGAAGGAGGGAGGGAGGAAGAGAAAGAAGAAAGTAGCTTGGTTTGGATACTTGTCCTATCCCCTTTCCCTAGCTCTTCTACCTGTGTGATCTTGATCTAGTCACTGAACCTCTCTGGGTCTCTATTTCCTCATCAGTAAGGTAAGGGGAATTGGACTAGATGAGTTCTCAGATTCTTCGTATCTCTGATATACCACAAATTTATTTTATAGAAATACATTCACAAAGAATATCCAAATGTAAAATTGCGAAGGGATAAAAACCCAGTGCAAACAAGGGAGCCCTGTAGCTATTAAAGCTATACTTTGTTTTTTTTTCTTAAATTCATAGAAAGTGTTCTTTTTGCAGCTTCTGAATGTTGTCAGCCTTATTTCTCTGACTATGGCAACATATTTTCAATACATAGGGACTGATCTCTTGATTTAAGATGGGTGGCAAGAAAAGTTTCTTGCTAGTGTGGGGTACTTAACTATGGAATTCATTCTGGAAGAAGAGGATTGTGGACTTCCCTTTTCAGGAAGTCTTTAAAAATAAGATTGCTGCTTACCAGTGTCTCTTTGTTGAAAGTGATGGAACAATAGCCTTCCTGCCTCTCTTCTTGCCGCCTGACTACAAGATTCTCTTTCTGATGGAGTTGTTACTTTTCATAATGGATTCTAACAGAGGAGCAAGAGCAGAAAGGAGGGCCCTGGGACTGGTCCAGGCCCCTATCCCCCAGCTGAGTCCTACCTCCAGAGTTGCCACGCCTACCTCTTTTCTCAGACCAAGCTCTGTTTTCTCTTCATCCCTCTTCTCAGCTTCCTTCTGCTTCACTGGAGGGTAGGGAAATGACAGTCACATCCATCACTGGGCTGGAGGCCAAGAGCGGCGATCCACTGTGTTGGGGCTGGCCCAGTGCCCAGTTTTCAGACAAAGACAGGTTGGGAACCCCCCTGCAAAGCAGGCATCCAATCCCTCCTCCCAGAGTCCTTTCTTTAGTCATGGACCAGCCAGCTATGCCCTTATAGGACCTTAAAACCACTTTTTTCTTGGGTTCTCTCTAGAACCTCATTCCCATCCCAGAGAGCAGTGTGTGTGTGTGTGTGTGTGTGTGTGTGTGTGTGTGTGTGTGTGAGAGAGAGAGAGAGAGAGAGAGAGAGAGAGAGAGGAGACAGAGAGAGACAGGGAGAGAGAGGAGAGAGAGGAGAGAGAGAAAGGGAGGGGAAAGAGAAGGAGGAGAGAGAGGAAGGGAGAGAGAAGAGCAGGGAAGGAGAGAGGAAGAGAAATTTAGTATATGTAAGGAAACCAAGAATTGCTAATACAAATAGCCCTAGAAATTTTTAGGAGAAAATATAAAGTAACAGAAAGTGAGGAAGCCCAAGTAAATGGTAGCTCCAGATTTCAAACTTTCAAATGTGTTACCTTTACCAGAAAGAATGCTGAAAGGTAAATGATCTTAGATTTGACCACCTCTGCAGTGCTTTCTGCCTGTATCAGAATATTTTTGATTCTGAGAAATCACAAAACACTAGAGAAAATGGATTATTTTCAGAATGCTTATAACCACAAAATGCTTAACAGTTTACATTTTCAAGAGTAAACTGCCTGGAGTGCTTTTCCCCCTTGCTTCTTAATGAATTCTATTTAACCAGAGTCAGAAATTTTGCTGTGGGGAAAGCCGAAATGGTGGTGGTGGTTGGGGTCGGGGGAGGGGTTGTTGGTTTAATTTTAATTTTTTTTGCCCGAAGGCACCATTAGAAAACTCCAGATGCAAAGCTTTCTAATAGAATTCCTCATCTGACACAGCCCTCTGGAATATGTGGGCCTAGCCTTTATGATCTGGTGGGCCAGGCCTCTATTTGGAAATCTTATGAGGGGGGCTGATCCATTAATGATAATGTGCAATAACAACTTGGAGCCCCAAGAACAGCTG
This sequence comes from Pteropus medius, assembly GCF_902729225.1. NCBI lineage: Eukaryota > Metazoa > Chordata > Mammalia > Chiroptera > Pteropodidae > Pteropus > Pteropus medius. Next base: position 5,162,992 of record NW_024340692.1, on the reverse strand, counting down.
AAGGCCTGGGGCGGCAGAGAATTAGGGCTCTGCACATAGAAAAAGTGGTGGCAAGGGGACCCCCTGAGGCAGTTGGGGTGGAGAAAGGGATGGCCTAATGGTGGAGAGGGAGGGAATGCCTCATGACTATGATTTTTCTTCCTATCACATTAGAAAGCTGAGGTTTTAAGGAAGAGAAGTGTTGGCAGGATGGAGACCAGTTAGCATTTTAGATTTATGGCCATGAGGATTCTAGCCAATCATTGTGGAGCTAGTTTTCTTAAAGAAGTTTCAGCATAGGCTGCTGGGGGTTGTGGGGCTGATGGCCTTGGACAAATAATTTAATCTCTCTATGCTTAATTTTCCTTCATAAAAAGGGGACAATAACAATATCAAACATATAGGGTTGTTGTGAGGATTAAATAAAAATGCAATGCATTTAAAAAAGTGCCTAGTATATAATGAGTGCTTAAAAATTATTAGCTATATTTTGGTCAAACTAGACATGGAAGTGAGCTACTCTGAGCTTCAGGCCAGGATGAGGAAGTGCCAGAAGAGCAGGCATATGCCATGACCCAGAGGTGGTTTACTGACTGGGCATTGTTTATGATGATAAATGGCATCAGAGCCAAGTGACTAGTTAGATGCCAGAGGGAAGAATCACTCAGAGTCAGGACAAGTGGTTCCAATCCCAGAGATAGGAATGTGACTGAGACACATGGTAAGAATAAGCAGAGAGGCAGAAACATAGCAAAAGAATCAAGAAGACCCCAAAGCAGAGGCAGTTTGCCCAGTTTCAGGCTGTCATGCTGTCCCTTCTACTCGAAAGAAGGCAACATTGGAACCAACTTAGGAGGTAAGTGTGAGTATGAGAGAAGAGCTTTGGGGTGGGAGTTGAAGGAAGAAGGGATGATTGAGACCCATGGGAGCCAGAATTCATTCCTCAAAGCCCTTCTGTATAAGCTCAGCAGTTAGGCCTTCTCTTTGTCTAGATCTTGTTCTTTAAGTGGTGAGGACAAGTTTGCTCTTAACATGACTGAGTTCTCACATGTATGTATTAGGTTCCTGGCCTGAGTTGGGGTAGGCTTGGAGAAATCCATGACCATATATCTCTGAAAAAGAAGGCACTCTTATCTTACTCATGTACCTCCCACACACTTAACCTTAGTGCCTAGTACAGAGCATAAGCTGACTATTTCATTATAAAAATATAACATTAACCTGGGTATGGATCGGAACTCCAAAGCTTAGTCTCACTTTGGAGCTGCAGAATGAGCTGCTAAGAATATAAGAGTTCTTAAATGAGTCTTTTTTTCTTATCTTTAGGTGTTTTGTTATTGATGAGTTTAATCTTGGCTCTCCTGAAATACATTTCACATGTACACTTATGTTGGATTGCACAGGGTCTGTGTCCCATTCAGACTGCCTCTGTGAATGTCAATGATTTGGGGGGCCATCATCTCTTCTGATCGAAGTGGACCTCTGAAATAAACAAGAACATCACAGCTATCCAACTGATCAGACCTCAATAATTAGGAAATTTGAAGTATGTGAGAATACTGTTGGCATCCCCTGATCTCAATTCTTTCATCGCTTTAGGGAGAGAAGCCAGGGAGCTGGATGGCTTGATGGAATGAACACTACATCACCTGTTCATGTTTTGTTCTGATTTATGATGAAGTTTATAATCTGGGAACCTTCATTTAACCTCCTTTGCCTCATGGACTTTAAAAGGAATAATAAATCTGTTCCTTGTCTACTACACAAAGGAATTAAGAGGAAAATGTGAAATATTTAGAATGGTTTGAAAGGTGCTGCATAGAACATATAACTGCCATTCTTCTTACTATTATCATCATTATGATAATCACTACGGATGTGAAAGTTAGATATGAAGTTTACAAGTTGAAGCCAGATTTCTACCCTAGGTAACCCCAAAGATATCTTGGATGAAAAACCTGGTTCCCTGAAAGCTTTCCTTTAATTACCATCAACTCTGAGTGAGTGAGAGAGTGAGTGAGAGAGAGAGAAAGAAAGAGAGAGAGAGAGAGAGAGAGAGAGAGGAAAACCAGCCTAATTGAATGTAGGATAAACTATTCATTAGCAAGCTAAATAGCTACACCATTTAATAACCTACAGTGCCTCATGGAAAACCAAGACATTGCCAAAAGTAATTGAAGTTTGTGATTCTCCAAACTGTTATTTAAAGCAGGGTTTGGCAAGGCTCAGTGGGTCTGTACCAATTTTAATTGCATTTTTAAAATTCGGGATGGTGATTGCATTCCTTTACTTGTGTAGTGAAATCTCTTTATAGTGAACTTGCTTACAGTGAAAACTTATGCAGTGATTTTAAGGTTCAAAGCATGTGGGATCCATCTATATCAAAACCCATGTTTTACTTTCTGACCTTTTAACTGATTAATTCCCACTTGCATATAACTCTCAACTCTTTCCCTTTTTTTTTCTGGCTGACATCTAACAAGATGCCTTGAATCCTTATTACTACCACAAAGAGCTTCTTGGGGGGTTAAGATGAGCTTGATTTAGGGAGACGACCTCCCTAGTGATGACCGAATGGGTCCTGGAGCAGAATCACCACATAGCCATGTTAGCCTGTAAAACAGAAAACAGTTGCCATGCACCACCCACACCTAGCCACCTAGAGGCCATTAAACATACACAATGCAGTCAGTACAGATCTTTTGCACCATACATTTACAAGAGGCAACTGTGATTGTACGACCCCCATAATTACTGAAGGGCTCTTCCACTCCCCTGTCATTTCCTGTGAATAATTATTTGAAAATAGCTACTAGTTGTTGAGCACATATTAATGCAGCAGGTGCTGTGCTAAACATTTCACAAGAATTAGCTCATTTAATCCTCACGAGAACCTTAGATATTACTTAGGTATTATTATTTTCTTCATCGTACCAAGGTGCCAAGTTGGTTAAGAAACTTGCTCAGTACCACACAGCCTGAGCTGCCAGAGCTGGGATTAGTATCCATGAGACAGAGTCTAGATCCCATCTGCTTGAGCAGCATACTCCACCACAATACCATTTATGCAGTGCTGTGCCATGGGTGAAGTTTCCTGACTTTCTCCCCATGCAAAGTCTTATGTCCTGTGTCTTATCACACAGAAACCTGGATCTCTGATCGTTTTAGTTTCCTACTCTGAAAAAAGGGTCACTGGTATCACCTTCCACACAGGAGGTTGTGAAGATTAAATGAGAGTGAGCAAAAAATGCATTTGGTAAAATGTCAAATAATACACAATCATGTATTAGTTTGCTAAGGTTACTATAAAAAATACCACAAACTGGGTGGCTTAAATAATAGAAGTTTATTGTCACACAGGTCTGGAGGCTAGAAGGTGCCAGCAGGGTTGATTCTTTCTGAGGCCCATGAGGGAAAATCTATTCCATGCCTTTCCTCAAGCTACTGATGGTTTGCTGGCAGTCTAGGGCGATCCTTGGCTTGTAAGTGAATCGCCGAATGTCTGCCATTATTTTCACATGGCATTCTCCCTGCGTGTATGTCTGTCTCCAAATTCCCCTTTTTAAAGAACATCAGTCATATTGAATTAGGGCCTACTCCAATGACCTCATGTTAACTTGACTATCTCTGTAAAAATACTATCTTTGAATAAGGGCACATTCTGAGGTACTGAGGGTTATGAATCCAACATATCTTTTTTGGGGGGTGGACACATTCCAAACCAAAACAAACCATGAGCTGCTATTTTTAGTAGTAATAATATCATTAATAATGTTTATAACTGCACGTTACTTTTATCAGGCATAGTGTTTGCAGTCTGCTGGGATCTGCCTGGGCCATGCTTATGACTTGGTCAGTCTCAGGTGGTAGGCAAACTTTTCATGAATCTTTAAACCCTACCATGCCATGACTCTTTCTGCCTACATGTTGTGCTGGCTTTCTCCTTCCCAGAATAAATAATGGAGGCAGACTGATGAACATTTGGGAAAGGGAGATCGAGGCTATGCAGCTAGTAAGGGCAATGCTAGGACTAATTGATTTTCCAATGCCAGTGTTTTTCTTGAATGTAATGTGAATTATTACTTTCTTGCTCCTCGTTGGCAGTCTCATGCTACCCGCCTCCATATACCAACTATTATTTCCTGTAGATGGAGTCCCAAACCAAGGCCTCTGTCTTGAGCTTCTCTCCTAAAACACTATCCCGTGTTTCTAATTAGCTACTCAGCCTCCTTACTAAAAGTCCCACAGGCATCTCAGCTGTCCAAGCTGAAGTCAGGTACCACCCACCCATCCACCTTTCCCCACCTTCTGTATCACCTTCCTCAGGTAAACGCACTGCCATCTCCCCAATCTCCCAAGCTAGAAGAAAACTCTGGTGCCATCCTCAGTCTCTTTCTCTAGCCACACTTCTCCATCCCATTTTGTTCTAACCTGACCTCAATTCCAATGCATTCTACCTCCTAATACTCTTAGAAATCCCTCTTGGCCTGACTCTGTCCTGTAAACAGATGTATCCTCAGTGCTGAGCACAAAACATAGTAGGTCATTACTGAATATTTATTGTATGAATAAATGAACAGAAAATAAAAATTCCTCTGTGACGTCCCATTGTCCACAAAGTCTAAACTCTTAACCAGAACATCAAAGGTTCTTCAGTATATCTCCCCAAACTATTTTCGTAGTTACATTTTCTACATCTCTATCCAGTCTCCCGCACTAAGACCAGCAAAACAAAACTGTTATTTTCTAAGTAAGCTTATGATTTTGATGCCTGTAATGATGCAAAACTGCATATTCAAATGCGCTAGTTTGAGATGCCAATGAATGAGCCACGTTGAGATATTAAGTAGGCAACTGGATACGTGAACTTGAAACTCACAAGAGAGGCTTAGGGTTGGAATCAGATGTTTGGGAGGTGCAGCATACATATGGTTTAAAAACCAAGGCAATGAATGAACTCACCTGGGTAGAAAGTCTAAATTAAGAATAGTAATTGCAAATCTACATATGTCATCAAACCAAACCTGTAGTTTTAAGTGACAGTCGGTCATTCAAGAAGGCAGTATCTTGAAGAAACTGACACATAGGTGATAGGAATCAATGAAAATCAAGTTTTGGAAGTCATAAGCATAACGGTAACTGCTGAAGGTCTGACCAAATCAGAGTCAATTATCCCTGAAGGTATTATCGACCTCATGTCAGAAAGCAATATTTGTTTTCACAATTAGATGTTGGAAAACTCAGAAATGTAACCAGAAAAAATTCTTAGATATTATAGCTACCATTTCACTATGCAGACATTGGACATTTACTAAATTTTGTCCTTACTCTTTGATTTTTTAAAAATTATGAAATATATCAGAAGAATCTAAAAACATAACTACATTAATAATAAAAACCGGAAATAAGCTAAAACAAGCTAAAAATAGAACATTGCTAGAACCGTATAAGCCCTCACTGCGCACTCTCTGCTTTCCTTACTGTTAGTATCTTTACTATTGTGATAATCATTCCTTTGTTGTTGTTTTTTTAATTACTCTACCACTTATGTGTGCATTCCTCAACCATAAACTGTTTAATTGTGCTTGTTTTTCAACTTTATGTAAATGGAACGAACAATGCAATAGACATTTCTTTATGGCTTGCTTCTTATATTTATCATTACATTTGAGAGCTTATCCACAATAACTGTGTGTAGCTATAGACTGGTCATTTGTAATGCTAATACTTTTTTGTCTCAACTATTTGTTGCTAGTATTTAGGAATGTAGTTATTTTTTCAATGTTGTTTTTTTAAATCTGGTAGCCTTGCCAAACCCTCTCATCAATTTTAATAATTAACCTGTATATTTTTGGATTTTCTATGTTCTTAATTATATATATAATGTCTGCAAATAGTGACAGGTTTGATCATTTCTATTTTTTTATATTTCTTTTCCTTGAGTTATTGTACTGGTCACGATGAAGAGTACGAGTTTGAGGGGTGACAAGAGATATTCTTGTCTTTTCCCTGATCTTAAAGGAAATGTTCTTAATAGCCTAATCTATCATTACACATTATATTTAATGTAAGTTTTGGTAGATATCTTTTATCAGGTTAAGGAAGTTTCCGTCTATTGCCAGTTTCCATTAGAAAATTAGAAAATTTTATCTTTTGTAGAGTTTTGATCGTGAAATAGTCAATTTTAGTCTATTGATATGATTGTACAGTTTTTTTTCTTTTAACTCTGTCAGTGTGTACACTAATTTTCAAACTTAAAACCAACCTTGCATTCCTGAAATAAATTCAACTTGATCATAATGCATTTTCTTCTTGGGGCACTACTGGTTTAGTTCCCTAAGTTTTCTGTAGGATTTACACGATGTTCTTAAGATTGGCGGGATATTATTTATTGTTTTCTATGGCCAATGTTTATTTCTATTTGCTTACATATTTATCACTTTCTGTGCCTTTGCTTCCTTCTTATATCTTAGATGTTTTATTTAGGAGCATTTTCTTGACACCCAAAGAATAGTCTTTAGTTTTGTCATCAGAGTGTCTTCCAGTAACAAACTGCCTCACATTTTGTGTATCTGAAAATATCTTGATTTAACTTTCATTTCTGAAGTACATTTTCACTAGGCATAGAATTTCAGGCTGTCAGTTTTCTCTCAGCATATTGGAGATATCGTTGCATTCTCTTTCAGCTTTTGTTGCCAAGAAAAGAGCTCTCAGACTTGCTCCTTGGAAGTGCATGTTTTTGCTATCTGGATCCTTTTAAGATCGTTTCTTCATTTTTGTTTTGGTTGTTCGTTTGTTATATTTTATTTTTATGTCTGGTTTCACAATGATGTGTCCACATAGGGATTTAAAAATAAATTAAATTGTTGGGCTTCTTAAATCTGTGAGTTGGTACAGTTCATCAGTCCTGGAAAATCCTTAGCCATTATCTCTTCAAATACTGTCTCTGCTTAATTTTCATTCTCCTATCTTTCTAGGACACCAGTCAAATCTACATTATATCCCCCATGTTGCTTTGAGGATTTTTATTTTCTATTGTTTTGTTATTTGTGTGCTTTCTAGATAATTTCTACAGATCTCTATTTTAATTTCTACAGTTCACTTTCTTTCCAACCTTAATTAATTGTAAAACCAACCCATTTCACTTTTTTCTGTATAACATCTACTTATAACTTATATCAGCCCGTAAAATTTGTATGTCTATCATCCCTATAGTAATATGACTTGAAATTATTTAAGGTAATCATATATTTTTAAAATAGCACTTTAAAAAACTAATTTAATGAAAATAAAAATGCCTGGGTTCAAATAGCTAAGTTAACATGCTCTCTACCTCTTAAATACACATATTTACTAGTATGTAATTTTTCAGACATACACAAGAATAAAGGGAATAGTGTTAAAAAAAAAAAAAGCCACATATCCATTACTCAGCTTCAATAATTATTAACACTTTAACAATCTGATTTAATATTCTTCACGTACAAACAAAATTTTCTTGGAGTATTTAAAGCAAACCCTAGACATCGTGTAATTTCATCTGAAATGACACCTGATCTGAAAATACCTTGGCACTCATCTCTGACAAAAATATTTATTTTTTGGTAGAGAACCACTTTACTATTATCACACCTAAACCAATATTAATTTCCTTATGTCACTTATTTTTTTAATGAATTTTATATTTCATTTCTAGAAGTTCTCTTTACTGCTTCTTCATATTAGTTTCTTGCACAAATTTCTAATTTTGTCATTTGTTTCTTTAAAGATATTAGACATAGTGTTTTATAGTCTGTGTCTGAAACTTCCACGATCTGAGGTCCTTATAAGTTGGTGTTTGTTCTGTGTATGTAGGGTTTTTTGTTTTAATTTTTGCTCGTGGTGCTTTAATTCCCTGTGCATTTAGTTTCTTGTTGTTCTGATCCTGGAATTGTATTTGTGAGAATCTGGGGGGCCTGTAAAAAATATTTATTCTAAAGAGAGGATTGACCATTTCTTTCTACCATGAACTTTGTGGTATAACTTGTCTGGGGTCACTCTCAATTAAATCCTTGGCCTGAGGTTTTTCAGGCCACTTAGGAAATGTGACTTCAGGCTATAAACCTGAGATGAGCTGTACTTTCAATTTCTCAATAGCGATTTCTTCTTCTTTTCTTACCTTCGTTGAGTATCAAGGTTAGAACTATATATTTTCTTAGCAGTTCTTTGACGGTATACAGCTCTGTGGGATACTGGTTTGTGGTCTCTCCATCTTTATGGGCCCTGGGATTTGTCTTCCATTCTCTATACCTTGGAAGTTGTGAAACAGGAGTTCAGGTTCATCCGGTTCAACAAATGACCTCAGTTCCTAGGCTGAAAGGTCTTTCTTCTCTTGAGAGTTCATTGGTGGATTTAAGATGATGGTTTTCATATATTTTAAATAAGAACTATAATTGTCTATGGAAGGGAGGTTGATTAAAGGTGCCTACCTTGGAAATGGAAGTTCTCTTTTTTGAAGCCATACTGATCTGGCCTTCTGACAAGTCAGAGAAAACTTGGCTGAGAGACAAAAATATGTAACTTGTGGTGACCATACATTTTAGTACAAATAGGACTGAGAAAAAGCCTGTTTTTTTTTTTCAAACATGTAATATTTGAAAATATGGGTCTCAGAAAGGTGAATGTCAATGAGCTGAAATAAATTCTTAGTAACTAAGTTCACTGAACATACAATTAGTTTGTTATATCATACCATAACTATATCTTACTAGTCTATCTTACATCCTTAACTAGCTGATTCTTCCTGGAAGATTTGTCATTCATTTAGTTTACATATCTCTTAGCGCCTACCATGGTAGGCATGATTACTAGCCGAAATAAGGAAATAAATTATTGTAGCAAAAAATATTTTTATTTAAAATCTAAACTGATTTAACTGTTTATATATTCTAAGATTGCCATGAGAGTGGTAGCAACATTTCTCTAGTGCTTTCTTTTCCTTAAAGAATCTAGTGGGAATGGAGAAGGTACTACCTGGAATAGATGCTTCATTGTTTATCAGAGGACATTAATAAGTCCTCTGGATATGCAAAGGGAATTACAAAGATGAGGGTGGCAATGAAGCAAGAAACAACTAGAATGCTCTGCATAAGACAATGGTTGGAATTTTTTTCTCTTGAGAGAGGGGCAAAGAAGAAACATAGTGGGAGGAAAATGGTGGTTGGGGATAGGAACTGTACTACATGCAAAGTGGCCGAAGGACTTTCCAGATATAGATAATCTGATATCTAATATTCTATATTAAGGTTTTTTTATGTTTCTTCCCAACCTCTAGCAAAGTCAGCTACACCTGTAGAAGTCCTACATAAGCATGTGTGTGTTGGGGCGGTATGTGTACAAATTCAAGGAATGGAATGGTTCCCAGTTTAGGTCAATGCCAGAGAGAAATGAATAAAGGAACAACACCATGGTAAGACCATGAAAAAAGAAAGTTCATGGAATGAGTAATCAAAGATGAAGGTTGCCATAAAACTTTAAGTCCCTGAGAAATTTGATTCAATTTGAATCTAGACCTTAAAGTCTAGACTATTTGTATATAACTCCTGTGTTGTTATTAATATTTATGCTAAAGTTTAATGGCATTAGAAAGTTGCTCCAACTTTTATCAGTCAGTAGTTAGTGTCAGGATCTAACCAAGGGTGTTGTAATTCCCCACTCGAGTCAAACAGTCATTCTCAACCTTGGATCATACTGGAATCACTGGGATAGTTTAAACTTATGAATGCCCAGGCCACACCCTGAATATCCTGATTTAATTGGCTTGAAGTGGGACCTGGGCTTTGGAACTTTCCAGATCTCTCCAAGGGATTCTAATGTGCAGGTAAGGTTGAGGACCATGGGCATAAACAGTATGAAACATTCAAATGAGGTGACAAAAAACAATAGAGAATGTGTAGGATGCAAGTGTGATCATAAAGGAAGTTAATTATTTTATTAAAAAATGCACTCATATCATATAATCCCTGTGCATGTTGAGACCTAAAAAAGAAGAAAACCAACAAGAATATTTCTCAGAGCCTCTGTATGAATGAGAACAAAAGTCATCTATATCCAGTCAGCTTCCTGTTTTACATTAACACAACTTCTTTATTTTTCAACTGCACTAACCTAACTTTACTTTTCAAGGAATCTCATACCCACGAAGCTGAAGTTGTAGGTTATATTATGGTTTGTTTCAAGAATTTCCCATTTATCCTTTCTCCATTGACCCCTTTCTCAGGACAACAGATAGCTTCGAAAGATGATTTACTCTTCAAGAGTCCTTTTGAAGTTCTCCCAACTCTGTGCCCACCAATGTTTAACTATAATAAAATTTGTCCAATTCTAATTAAGTGCCCTCTTATACTGCATTGAAAGATCTACCTTAAATCAGACTCCCCAGAACTCATATATATCCTAACTTTGTCCTCCCTACTCCTGGATGCTACTAAAATTATTTCAAGATGATGATCTCCTTACCTTTGATAAGCAGTAAATTGGAGTTTGTTTTATCATCTAGCCATAAAGTATTTATTTATTGCTTAGAGATGCTCATACATCTCAATTGAGAAAGGTCCAAATGTCTTCCTTTAAAAACATCAAATAAAATAGCTACTATTTGCCCAGTGCCAACTACGTGGTTTACAGACACTGTCTATTATCCTTCAAAGGTTGGGATCACTAAACATATTTTTCATATATGAGGTAATAGGATTCAGAGTAGTTTGGAACTTTATCAGAGGTCACACAACTATAGTTAGAACAGGGATTTCAATCTAGGTGATTTTTTTTTTTTTTTTTTTTAAATTCTCAAGCCTGAATAGCTCCATGGCAAAAACCGCACAGCCTCATTGATGCCTGAATCCAGATCTACTCTAGCTAGCTGGAGTAAACATTTGAGATGTTACCAATTTTATTGAGTCAATACCAGGCACTTCTCTCCCATGGGACACCACAAATATAGCCAGATAATTGCAGTAAAAGAGTTGCTTTACAATTTTTTTTCAACCACATTTCTGTTTCAATTCTTTAGCTGGAGAGTGGATAGATAAGTGTTCACCACATTATTCCTTATTACATCTTTATACATCTAATACATTTTATAATTTTTTCTTTAAAATTTTATTATGAAGCATTTTTTTACAATGTGAAACAGAATAATGTACTGCACCTTTAATATGCCCATCACCCAGCTTCAACATTGATCAACTCTTGGTCAGTCTTGTTTTCTCTAACATTCCCATGTATTCCTCTTCCCAATATCAGTATTAAGCAAGTTAAATAGGAATATTATTTTTTCATGTTATTTTGTATCTAAAATATTAGGACTTTTTCAGAATACATCTCTAAAAGATAAGCACTTAAAAAAAAAAAAAAACACAGCCACAATACCATTTCAGGCCTAATATAAACTGATAGTAGTTTGCTAACAACATCAAGTATAAAGCCAGCATCCAAACATCCAATAGCTACGTAAGTATTATAATATTTTAGAATTTATATAAGTTGATTATCTTCCAGTCACTGAAGATTTTTTTAATCTTGCATTTAAGTTAGAGTATGAAAACTCGCCCTAGTGGGGACATATTCTTATAAGGCACCCTCACTACCATCACAGGCTCAGTTCTCAATGTTTTAATTTGAATTTTCATGAAAATTTTTATTTTAGTGAAACCTAATTTTTTTCAAGCATGGCCTTATTTCTTTTAAGTTCTGAACCTATTGTCCTGTTTTAATTTGTATGTCTGGACCAGATAATATCTTTATGGTACTCAAAGCCCCTTGTGGGTGGGAGAGGATACAGTTAAGAAGCATTATCAATACAAGTTAATCTGGGAGGTCTGCTCTTATTTTTCATAGTTAAGTCAATAAGTACTCTGACATATATATCTGACTTTTTTCTTGCAGCAATTCAGGTGTCTGTTCTTATAAGCTTTTCTTTCTTATCCCTTCATGGTTATTTGTATTTCTAATGAGCAATAAAGGAGCCATCGACAGTTAATGTGAACCAAGAGGGAGAACACTGAGGAATTATGGAGTCAGAAGTATGAGTTACTAATATTCTCCAAGCAGTTTTAGTCAAAGCCCACCTTTACTGGTTCATTGTAGCCACGGTATTTTTTTTACATTAAAAAAGCAAAAGAAGAAAGAAAAAGAGAAGGAGGGAGGAAAGGAGGGAGGAAAGGAGGGAGAAACTAGCCTGTGCCTTTGAAGTTAGATAATGATAAATTCATTTTGTCTTTCGTCCGGAGTGGTACAGTCAGGAACCCTATAGGTCACCGGTGAGAACATAATTAGGAAATCGTAATCCTAGGACTTCATATTCTACCCTATTCCTTAGTAGAAAAGTCCATTCCTGATGAGGGGTCTCAATGTGGTAGTGGCTCTGTAAGCTAAACATATTTCTGCCAAAACATTAGGCAGATGGTTATCAAATAATTTCCCATTCCCTATGTGAAGATCACTGTGCCCTGCTGATGATAGGATTACACAGGGACTAAAACAAATGAACAGGAAGAGAGAGAGAATCCTATTAGTTTGGACCACACATGTGGTTAAATAAAAACAAGAACAATCATAGCTTTGATTTTTATTTAGATCAGTATGTGCTTTCTCAAAAGGATTGAAAGTACTTGTGATGTGATTTGTTCTTTTCTACTCACGTCGATTGCTTTATAGCAATGTTGGTTAGGAAAACTCGTGGGTGCATAATCCCACCACAGTGGCGCTGGCTTTAGAAGTCTTGTTAAAGTGTGTGCCTGCTCTGAGCTTGGAATCTTGTTCAGGGTGTTTTTTTTTGCATGGAAAAGTTATTTGGTTCTCAGAGACAGGATCTCTGAAACTACTAGTAGCAAAGGATAAAAGACACCATCCAGTCTGAGTATTATATAACACTTGGCAGATTTCTCATTCTGTGCTTAACTTTGACATGAAGCTTCTCAGTAGTGTTTGAAGATCAAATGAGATTTTTGCGAACCCACTACTAGATAGGGAGGATTTATCTACAACCGCACTATGATGTTCCCTTAATACCTTTCAAAAACACAAGTGCTTACATCCTAATAGGTTTTTAGCTTAAGATCTAATCATCCACTCTTGAATTAAGATGCTTGAATGAAGCCAACTCATTTGGAATTAAGCACTTTAATGTCAACAGAGACATATGGTATGGAGACGGAATTACAAAGGCTCTCTTCTGAGGCATCCATTAGGAAAGCAAGACTAAGATCCCAGCATCATTATTAGTTTACTCATTTATTTATCAGAAAATAATTGAGAGTAATTTTATCTTATGAAAGTGGAAATGGTCTAATAATTACATGTTAGGGATAGAGTACATTCTCATTTTAAATGATTAAACCATTACCTTGCCCTATAATTACTACCAACTTCTATCATGAATGGCATTACATTTTTAGACCAAATATAACATTAATTACACATATTGTAAAAATATCTAGGTAGTGTAAATATCAAGACTCATATGCTGCAATTTGTAGAAAGGTACACGTCAGTCTAATAGTCATTTAGGGTCCCTCAAAACAAATAAAGATGTCAATGTGATAATGCAATAAAGTTATCTGACTTGTTATATGGGAAAAACCTATTAATAAGAAATTGTGGAATACTGAAACTTTGAGAAGATTATTTTATTGAATTTAGATGCAGAAAATCTTCAAAATAGAGGTATGCTAATTCTGCTCATCTTGGTCAAATTAGTATATTTGAGAGTTTTGAAGGACTTCAAGTTATTTGAAGCATTTGCCCAAGAGGCAACCCTCTCTCTTGCCTGCTTATTTTCTGTTAACTCTGAAATATCTCTTGGTAGTGGTAGGAAGGGGAACTTTTAAAACACGCAGACTATGTTGGCTTACCCATCTTATGTTTTCTTAACACCCTCTACCTATCTTTTGGAGCATTCAACACAATCGTGTTATTATTTGGTTAATGTCCATATTTCCTGCTAGTTTGTAAGCTCTATGAGATCAGTATTGTATCTGTCTTTCTCACCACTTTATTGCTGTGGTAAATTGATCTACTTGTTAAAAATATTCAATGCCTTTCACTAAAGGGTCCATCCTTACCAGAACATTATATTTCTAGCCCCACTGATCTCAAGCTTAGCCATGTGTCTTGCTTTGGCCAATAAAATATGAATGAAATTGACATGTGCCACTTGCAGAGCTTTTAAGAGTTTCCACATGGTTTCATCATTGTTCTTTTTCTTTGCCACAAGACCAGCATATCCCAGATAGGGAAGCTGCTTCAACCTGAGTCCTAAAATGAAAATCTGGAATGGAGTCAAAGCTGAGTGGAGATGGACATGTAATATGAGCAAAAATAAATCTTTATGAATATAAACCATGATTAGGGGTTATTTGTTACTGTTGCTTAACTTAATTGATACAAATGTCCAGTGACTATCAGAGTGCCTGTGCATGGTAGGTATGCAATTTATATTTGTTGACAGATTAAGTAAATGGCTAGAGATATATAATCTAGACACAAAAAGTTCAGGCATATGCAGATCCGAGTAATTAAAATCTGAGTATGCATCATTATTTCAACCACAGAAATTTGGGTTTAATGTAGATGTAATTAAATGTTTTTTGTTTGTTTGTTTGTCTGCTTTTGAAACCTAGACCACTCAGGTTAAATACACATGTGAAAAAAAAAGTCATGTATAATTTAGTGCCAACTGGTGACATAGAACAGTGATTTTATGGAAGGAAAAAGCAGTGGAGAGTCACATTAGCCAAGCAAAATTTCACTTAAAGGTGTGAGCTGGATGGTCAAGTGGATTTATCAAGGCTTTTAGTTAGTGGAGGGGTGAGAGGAGGACATGGCAGATTTCTGAAGGGAAGATGCATGAAAACAAGAAAAGGTGTGGATTAGGGCAACTCAGGGATGTGATTTAATGAAGATGATACTTGAGACAGATTAGGTGGCTGAGTGCAGAACAAGGGGATTAGAGAGCCAAGAGACCTAAAGCAGTTAAGGAGCTAGTTCAGAAAATGTTAACATCATAAAACTGGCAATTCACACCCAATCTATACATTCAAAGTCATCTTCGTAAAAATACAAACAAGATTATTACTAGTTTTTTTTTTTTTAGAAACTATACCAGAAAATTCTGAGTCCACATGAAGAAACACATTAAAAAAAAAATAGGAAAGTTCTGAAAAATAAGGAGATATTAACATATAAAATTTAAATAATTAAAAAACAGCAATCTGAATGGGCAGGCAGATCACTGGAAGAGTTCTGAAAACCAGAAGCATATATACTTCATTTGCAAAATTGCTATACAAGAGGTGGCATTAAAAATCAGTGGGAATAGATGGCCTACTTAGTTGAGTTGGCATATGCGAAAACATTAAGTTGGACTTGACCTCATATCTTGCACCAGAATAAATTGCAAGTGGATCAAAGAATCGACTGTACTAGATTGAACCATCTGCTCATTCTGTAGATCGAAATTGTCAAATAGTGGTAATTTCATATGGTTCATGTCATAAAAACTGAAGTCATGGAAGTACTAGAAGAAATCACTTTTTTTTTTGTAACCTTGAGACAGAAAAGACTTTTTAAACTGTTATACAGAATTCAAAGGCCTATAAAATAATAGATGACTAAATTCAACTTCTTAACGATATGCATTTTTTTGCATGGCAAAAATCACTATAAACAATCAAAAGACAAATGACAAACTTGGAAAAATATTTTCAGCTCATATCACAGATATAGGATTAATTTCTCTTATCTTTAAAGAATTTTCATAAATTAATATGCAAAAGACTAATAACCCACTAGGAAAATGAGAATAAGATACGAACAATAGTGCCAAGGACAGGAAAATCAGCTGGCTCTTATTCATATGAAAGGAGGCTCAGTCTCACTCATTATATGCAAATACAAATTAAAATTAAAGTAAGATAGCATGTTTGTCACCTATCAGATTCCAGAAATCTAGGATTTGATAACACACTCTGTTGGCAAACTCAAGCATTTCAAGTGGGAGTCTAAAGGGGTACGACGTCTATGAAGGGAAATTTGGCCTTAGTCACAATTACTGAAGTACATACTCTGATTCAGCCATACTATTTCTGGGAATTTATACTACAGATGTACCTGCACATGTGGAAATTACAGTAGCAATATTATTTAATTGTAGCATTGTTTGCAAAATCAAAATTCTGGAAACAACTTGAATGTCCATTACTGGAGCTTGACTAAATAAATTAAAGGGGTCGATAACCAAACACTATGCAGCTGAAACAACGAATGAGAAAATTTTAAATACTGACATAAGAATATGTCTAAATCAAATTGTTACATGAGAAAGGCAGGCAAAAAATAATGTGTATTGCATGCTAGCATTGATCTTAAAAAGGATAATAAAGAGTATATAAATAAATCTTATAAAGAATATATAAATATATATAGTTTTTATAAGCATTGAATGTTCTATGAAAGAACATTCAAGAAACTAATAACATTGGTTGTTGCAGGAAGGGAAACTAGATAGGCAGGGAATAGGATGAAGTTATACTTTTCACATATATCCTTTGTACTTTTTAAATCTTGAGCCAGTTTCACATATTACCTATTCACAAAATTAAATAAAAAATGCTAGTTCAGCGAATGCTAATCAACTTCTACTGAAGATAAAATTATATCTGACTTATAAAAAGCAAAACAAAACAAAAAAACAAACCCAAACCCAACATAATAAATGAGCATTCTGTGTGTGGACCAATATATAATTATAATAAAATTTTAAGTAAATGAGTATATAGATAATCCATTTCCTGAAGAACACCTAGAGCAAACTTTCTAAAACAAATTTGACAATTTCACTCCCTTGCTTAAAATCTTTCCATGACTCCCCATTCACCTAAGGATAATAAAATCCAAATTCCTTAGTATAACATACAGGCCTTCTGTAAACCTGGTCTCTACTTCACTATTTCAGCTTCATTTCTCACTCCTCTCCCCACTTTGTTCCATTTATCCTGAATTTGTCCTAAGGAACCAAGTTCTACACTAGATCTTTATATATATCTGCTCATTTTCCGCTTTTTTCTTTTTCGCCTTAAGGGAGTCTCACCTCTCTTTCGTCCTTCTCTGCTCGCCCCCTTGCCTTTCAGTAATTAGATGTCAAGTCTCTCTGACCCTCAAAGCTGGATAAGTCTAATCTTCTCCATGGTCCTATAACATCCCCCACCATTCTCTGTGGTTGTCCTTAGCCCACTATTTGGTAATTGGTACTTCGTTTGACTCTCAGCACATTGTGAGTTCCTTGAGGGAGGCCCGTGTTTGGCCCAACAAGTGGCACAGAACTGACTCAGAGTAAATGTTTATTGAATGAGAATATGAATGAACCAATCTATTGAAGAAATCCAACTATGAGGTGGCACTGGGACTGGAGTAACACAGGTGATAGCGAGAAATAATTCAAAAGAAAAGCAAACAGGACTTAATGATAGATATGCCATAGCCAACTAATCAACTTTCTAAAACTTGGCCAGAGTTCATATTCTCTGCCAGGCTTGATCTTACAGATCAGCAGCAAGTGGAAGTCCTTCCAGCTCAACAGTCTTTCTTCCACTATGGAAGTACCAAATGTGTTTCTTCTCGTCCACATTTCATCAATGGGTTCCCCAATTTCCATACAATACTAATGCAGCACACACGATGCCAAATGACATGCTCTCTCTACAGGGAGTGGAAACTTTGGCTGTGGTCTTAAGTGGGTTCTCTTAAGGGTTATTGGACCCAAATGGTACAAAGGTGTACTAAAAAACTGGGTTCAAATGTCACCCATGTACATCTTTGCTGATACTTACTCCCAGGCTGTCTCAGGCATTTCCCCCAAAGAACACCAAAGCAGAAGTGACTAACTGGGAACCTTTGAGAAACCTGAGCAGTGTGCTCTGGTACTTAAAAAAAAAAAAAAAAAAAAATATACATACACACACACACACACATTTGTATTCCCTAGCTCATAAATTTATCTCAGTTATCTTACTAGAATAGTTTTAAATTATCTTGGAAGTTAAACAACCTGCACCTTTACATATACATGGTAATTAATGCTTAGGCTGGTGCATAAACACATCCTTAGTGTCTGCCATCAGAACCAGTATGGTACGGCACATCACACCCACCACTTACCACCGTCCCCACTTACCCCTGTCCCTGACCGACTGCCTAAGGTCATCATCAAATGATCAATGATAATTTTAGAGAGCTGGTGAATTCAGGTAAGAGGCAAGAGTAGGTTTAGGAGATCTCAATTTTTGGTTTTTGATTTCTTTTAGTGCACTCATGGGAGACTCTGCTTCTCTCTTGAAGGGAGGGAGGGATTTTCTCCTTGGACTATTGAGATCTGGGGCTGCCAGCTTCCGGGCTTAGGATGGGCACTGTTCTTAGATATTAGGAAGTTGGGGATCTCAGCACAGAGTCACAGCCCATCAGTTTACTGTATTAATTTTTCATTTATCTATAGTCGTTAAAAGTCATGCAGTACTTCCCCGAAAGGCAGAGAGCATGCTGCATTTATTTGTTGCCAAGGCTGACCACTGTGTGATGTGAGTTGGGTTGATAATATTCATACAATGGTACAATTTTTACAAAACTCAAGGACATGAAACCTGTGGTAATAACCAGTAAAAGAGAGCCTATGGCCATCGCATGAAAAACTGCAACTACTCAGGAATAAATCTAACAAAATATATAATAGTCTTGATGGGCATAAGCACCAAAAGATATAAAGGAAGACCTGAATAAATAGAGTTATTCCAGGATCTTAGATGGAGAGAGTCAATAGGTAAAGATGTCAATTCTGAGTTAATCAATGTAATTCCAATGACAACCCTAGCAGGTATTTCCCCGCCCCCCCCATGCATTTAATAAATACCCTAGAAAGAGCAGTCACTTTCCTCACCTATCAGTGTCAGGATGGTGATACTGTTAATGATAAATAAAATCTATAATCCCTCTGTACACGGCAGAGTCACATAATTAAGTAAATTTTCCTCACACTATGAAAATCTATATTTTCTGGGATATAAAAAGAAGCCATTCAGATATTTTACATGACTGAAGTCATTTGGTTTTCTCTCTTCTTTTCTGAAAATAGAATTCATGGTGGGGTCTGAGGCTGCTGATAATATTTTGCATTTCTATAGCTGAAAGTCCTGGAAAGCAGGGGGAAAAAAGCCTATTTTCTCTCCAATCCATCACAAGTAAACTACTTCATGTATGATTGAACAAAATTGGTGGCAGTAGGTGGAAAAGAGAAAAATATAAGTAATAAAACTTGAGGGGGAAAAAAAAAAAGACCAGGATGATAATCTAACAATGCCTTATGTTTACAAAGTGTTTACTTTTTCATTGTCTCATTTATTTATTGCAATAATCCTATGAAGTGGGTTGGGTATTTTAATTCACCCTATTTAGTTTATTTATTTAGAATTAAATTTATTGAGTTTACATTGTTTAATAACATATAAGTTTCAGGTGTACCACATTAAAATTTGATATCTGTATACTCTCTATACTCAGCTTATTTTGCAGATAGGGAAGGAGGCATAGAAACTTTATACTGTAACACCAGTGAATGACAGGGATAATTTTTTCTTTTCTTAGACAATGCAGTCTGTGGAAAGAGTCAGAACCTCAGATTTAGGCAGGCCTGCGTCCAAACATGTTAGTGTACATTCTCCAAATGAAAAAGATAAGAAAAAGTTTCGTGGTGATGATGGAAACTGGGCTTTAAAGCAAAACATGAAGTATTAGGAGGAAATGAGAAGGCATTTCTAATGAGGAAAAGGAGCATAAACCTGGAATTGAGAAAGAGTGTAGCTGGTGTGGTCTCCGCGAGGAAATGAGCTCAGAAGTGTAGGGCTTATGAAGAGAGGATCACAAGAATGAAGGCTGGATAGAAGAGGTGGAACGCTTGGCAGAGGCCCCAAAGGCTAGCTTGGAGCACTGTTCTGATTGACCAGAACCCTGAAAACTTGAGTGGGATAGCCAGCATGCTTTGGGATCTGACAGACCTTGATTCTTGTCCTGATCGCTTACTTGCTGGCTCAGTGATCGTATGAAGTTACTTGTCTTCTGATGTCTATAGTTTCTCATCTGTAAAATGCAGTAATATTACCTCATATGATTGTTATGAGGATTGGATGAGTTAATACATGTGACACAGTACCTGTCATGTGGAATTTCCTCAATAAATATTATTATCATGAACATGGGAATGACATGATGACAGGCTACTAGATAAATGATCAAGGTCAACTAGACTTTAAATAATTCATTGAAAAATATTGCTTGGCTGGGAAACCAAACAATCTGTCATAGGTAAGACATGTTTTACAAATTCTTCACTGTAGATAAATTTGAATGGACTGTGCAGGATCCATACTATTTAGGATTGTTGTGGTCAGTATTGAAACCTTAAAATTACCTTCCACCCTCTATCCTTGTTCCTTAAAAAATATGAGTGGATCATCTATGGGCTATTCATTCTGCTTCTAATGTTCTCTTTCCAAAAAGGGGACTAGGAAATGTGATGGAAGCTCTTGGAGATTAAATTTAGGAAGAAAACAAACAAAAAGAAAGCACATGCATTCACACTCAAATGCTACTCTAAATGAAAAGAACATATTTCAAAAAACAAACACTCTGACTAATCAGAAGGAAATCTGCTCTCAATTCAAAGGCC
The DNA here is from genome assembly GCF_902729225.1 of Pteropus medius. NCBI lineage: Eukaryota > Metazoa > Chordata > Mammalia > Chiroptera > Pteropodidae > Pteropus > Pteropus medius. Next base: position 5,142,261 of record NW_024340692.1, on the reverse strand, counting down.
TCTGCACAGATATTAACAACATGGAGAGAAAAAAATGGCTCATTAATGATTCATGAATATTGCTGTCACTATCAACCAAAGCATATTTTGTGATGGATAAAATGACTTGTTTAAAACACACACACACACACTCACTCACTCACTCACTCACTCACTCACTCACTCGTAATCCAAACCTGCAGCTTTGGGTTCTTCTTCTTGGCTGTCATAGTGTGAGTCACCACTCGAGGGAGCCCAAGATTCTTTGGTTCTGGGCTCACTCCAGGCACCAGGACACATTGAAATGGGGGGCATATCATTCTGTTACTCTACTGCAGGGTGGACATTTTGGATGCGATAATGTTTTGTTGTGGGATCTGTCCTATACCCTGTAGAATGTTTAGTAGCATCCCTGGCCTCTACTCACTAGATGCCAGTTATGACAATCAAAATGTCTTCAGACAGTGCCACATGTCCCCAGGGGAGGAGGGCAAAGTTATCCCTCTCCTTCAGTTCAATCATTGCTCTAATGGAGCTCACAGAGCTCATGGGTCCCCCATAACTTTGGCTTCTAACTGAAAAGTGTGGCAGAACTAAGGAAAAGTCAAGATGCCAGCTCTATTTGTCTCACTCTCCTGTGAGCAGTAGGGTGAGAAGCAGAACGCAGGAAGGAGTAATCTGGTCCCCTGCTGGCCTCCAGGGTGTTATCAGAGACCCAGCATCTTGGCTGGTCTTTATTAAGAGAGGAAACACTGTCAAGGCTTGTCTGGGATGCCATGAGCTGAGGCGCTGCTGTTCTCTTCAGGTTTCTGGTAGCAGCTCAAATGATTTGTTAATTATTCATTACTATTTGTCATAAAATCCTGAAGGGCTGCCAAGTGGTAGCAGGCGGGTAATACTAAAGCAAGGGAACATGTCTTTTATTTTCCAGTGAATATCAGACATAGAGGGACTGGGCTGCTCTGCGAACACAGGACTCTGCGTTCCTGCACTGGAGGGTGCACGTTGAAGGTCTAGGAACACAGCACCACCCTACGGGCCTGTGTTTTACATTCTCCATTCAGCCTCTCTGCTCCATTTGCTGAGGAGATCACGAGGCCAGAGGAAAAAGAGATGGAGGTGGGGGCTTTCATCATGAAAACAAAATCTGAGGCACAAAGGGCACTGAGACCCTCCCGCTTCAGAGCCTCCCCCCACCCTTTTCCTCCTCCTCCTCTTCCTCTTCCTTGAAGGGCTGAACAGCAGTCCTGCCAGCAAGGGGCCCTCTCTTTCCTTTCTCTTCCCCTCACGCCCTCCTCTGCCCCCCAAGGCCCCTTTTGTGATGCCTCCCCTCTCTCTATTCTTTTTTATGGCTGCCTTTGATGTTCATTTTAACCAGATAAAAATATGTGGGTAATGGGGCTGAGGTGACAGCAGACACAGTATAATTTGCCCCAGATCTTGCAAACACCCGAGGGAGGATGGCCTTGCTTTCAGCCCCACTGAATGAAAGTCAGCAAGGCTGAACTCCACCTCGTCTGAAAACAAGCCAGGGCTCTGAAGCGTGGGGAATTTTAGTGAAGTTAGAAAGTTAAATTCCAGAGTCGCAAAGATTCCCCACCCGGGAGCTAGAGCTGAGGCCTTGAATCTCTGATGTACAAAAACGGGCTGTGGGATCCCAGCGGCCAGGCCAAGAGGGCAGGAGAAACAGCTAAAGCTCATTCTCATACTGATGACAGAGTTCTCGAAGGCTCCCCTCAAGGAGTTGGGGGAAGTAGTGGATGTTTTCTTGACAAGTACAGCTTAGAGTCTAAATAGTTTATCACTTGGCAAGTTCACCCAAGCACTGGGTCAGCAAGGACACCACAGGCTGTCCTGATTGGAGAAACAGGCTATTTCTGTACCAAAGGGAGCCACCCTCACTTTTCTCCGTGACCTGTGTCCCACTTGGGGCACTTGGAAGTTGTCTTTGCTCCCGACACCGCCAGCACGAGCAGTTGAGCAGTTCACAGATAGATCCAAGCACATTGTCAAGATATTAAGAAGCTTATAAAAGTTGGGGATGTGTGCGTAGGAGAAGCACCCTGTAGAGAAGCCAGAGGGAGGATGGGAGCAGATGGAAACAGCCTCGGAGCTGCCAGATGCACTTGTGGCTACTGGCTCCCGTTAATAACACTTACTGAGTGTCTGGGGGTGCGTGTCTCTCTTTTGATGCTGTAGAGTTTTATAAACTCTTTATTCATTCAACATTTATTATTTATTTATTCATTCGGTAGTCATTCATGAGATATATATTCATTCAACAACATTTATTCATTCAATAAATATTTGATTCTCCAGGCACTGTTTTTGGCTCTAGGGGCACATCGGTGAAGAAAACAAAGATCTGTGTCTGCGGAGCCCTTGCAGGGTGCCAAGCACTTAACATTTGATTCGGTCCTCACAATAAATGTATATGGGAGGCATTCCTGTCCCCATTTTACAGATGAGGAAACTGAAGCTTAGTGAGATCAAATAACAATGTAGATAGTAAGTGGTAGAAACGATAATCAAGCCCAGGTGTGTGTGACTCCAAGTCTGTGTTCTTTTCAACACAACTGTCATCCTGTAGGGATATCACTTTATCCGAGGAAGAGTAATTAGCTTTTCAGTGGGAATTAAATAGTTTCCCCAGAATTTATGTGTGGAAATTATTCTCAGAGGGGAAAAATCGAACTTACACACAAAGTGCCAAATGCAGAAAACCAACCAGTTCAGCCCACCCACTCAAACTGAGTGTCCAAGGATGAATGTTCACTCCAAAGCATGATTGTATCAGATCTTAGTTGCATAGCACAGTGTTTGAATGAATGAATAAGGAGCTTTTAAGAAGGACCTGTCAAATTTACAATAAAGGTAACCAATGCAGACAAAATGCTTATACTTGTACTTCCTGTAGGAATGGGAAAGTAGCTAATTAAAAGAAACCTCTTTGCCAGTGAGATGAGAAGATACAGGTCTGAGGCGCTCAGGGGTGGCAAAGGTGGCTATTTTCAACATCTAGCATAATATAGATACAAGAAATATGTACTTACCTGTGAACAGAGGTTCTTTGTTAAATAGGACCCAAGTGGAATAGAGGGGTAGGAGTGGATATTCCATCTGGTTTGAGAAGCTTTACATTTGTTGCCCTGTTGGAGTGTGAAAATCACGGCACATAGCAACTCTCACTTAGTTCCTTGTGCTTCTCTCAGGAAGGATTTGGAACGTGAGATACAATCCATTAGAGTAAGATGGTGTCATGGACTGGACAGAAGATGGAGTGGAGACAGAGAGGGTACATATGAAGAAGGAGCTAACATTTGTGAGAGATTTTTGCATGCTAGGTGTTTCACATATGTATTTCATTAAATTTTAAGACGACTTCAAGTGGTAGGTATGATCACACTCACTTATAGACAGGAGAGTTAAGGCTCTGACAAGTAAGTCGCCCAAGATCTCACCACTGGGAAGATACAGAATTAAATCCACCTCCTTTATTGTTTTCCCAAAGAAATCACAGATCCTCTTTACTTAAGGATTTTGTTGCAAATTGCCATGATTTAACAGGCAGGGAGTAACATGTAGAACGAGTGTGAGGAGTTACGAAGCCTAGCCTCATGTAAAATCTCTGAAACCAGAAGTGAAGGAGGAGCTACCATTTGGAATGAAAATAATTCTAGAGACTCTGGTAGTTTCTCACCTTCCCCACATCTGTCCCACCCCACCCCCTATCCCCTCCTTCCTCCCTTACCATAAGCCTGACCACATCCCATTCCTACAATTTCCACACTTACCCACCCAGGTAACATAAGTGGGACTGGACAGGGAAACAGTTACAACAATGCCCACTTCTCATGTTCTGCACACTCCAGGTTAAACTACTTTCCTTGGGCTGCCTCTTTCTCCTTCAAGACTGTTTTTTGATGTCCCTTTTTCCTGAAGTTGGTAGCTATGCAAACACTGGAATGTACAGGAGAAAACTGAACCTGGCAGGGCCCTAAATTCCTTTAGCAATGGGTTGACTCAGAGCCCACCTATCAGAGGGCCCTGACTAGTCCCTTCCTACTCCATGGTACCACACAGATTTGGCGAAACACAAAACAGTCTCAGCCATAGAGTATAAGACCTACTGAGTTATTTGGACTCTATTACCTCTCAATTGCACAGCCTGAGGTGAATTTCTGGGACTCGGTTTCATCATCTGGCAAAGGGATATGTATAACACATTGTCAACCTGAAAGAGTCAGTATGAGGAAGACATAGGACAAGGATCATCTGTGTGGTGTTTCACAAACTTCCCTGATGATAAAATTACACACAGATTTACTGATATACAGATTTCCAAGGCTCTTCCCTGGAAGTGTGGATTTGGATTAGGTTGGGACCTGGTGTTGGCTGGTTTCTTTTCTCTCTCCCCTTCTCCCTCTCCCCGCCCCCCATTCTCAGCAGCTCCGAATTGTATTCTAATACATAGCATAAGGCGAGTTTGGGAATTTTAGTGACCAATGAATATCAGTTTATTGATGTTGTTACTCTCTCTCTTCCTGACCTCTTGACCAGCTGCCCAAATCCCAGGTATTTAAAATTCTGTAGCCTTCTCGGCTTGCTATATTTCAAAACTCTTGAAAGGGCTGGCTCCCCAGGATCACAGCTTTGGCCTTCTTGAGATTCCTATATTCCTCTCGCTGATATGATTTAGTCCCTGAGTTGGTGAGTTTGCCTTTGACACAGTCATGCTCTAAAGTGAATCCTTGCTTCCAAGTTTGGATATAACTTAGTCTTGTGCATTTCACTTGTTTCTTCCCTTAACCCACCTGCTCCTAAATCATTCGGTAGGTGCCTGAGACTAAATGGTTAGAAGCTAGGCATGTGGACTCTTCTATGTTTACTTAATTATGTTTCCACTTACCCTCCTCTTTCTATCTTACCTTATATTCCCTTTCAGACATTAAGTCAGAAGCTAATTTTAGCATACACGCCTGAGGAAGTTCTCCCCCCATATCTTTGTTACTGTCTCCCCATCTTGGTTCTGCCTGGAGAGGTTTCCAGCTCTCACTCAAGGAAAGGATTGAGTGATAAAGACTATTAGGACTGAAATATATAAATGATGATGCTTTTCCCAGGTGAATTTTTATCATACATTCGAACATTTCAAATCAAGTCTTTCCCAAACATTCTATTTTTGGCATGGTTAAATACATAACTATATCTTCAGGTTTGTTTGTTTGTTTTTTTTTTTTTTTAAGAACTATATCAGAGATTGCCACATGGGATACAAACAGAGTGGCAGGCACTATAGCAGTGAAGCAAACTGTACTACCTTCAGCAAGTTTATTAACCTCTCTGTGCCTCAGTTTGTTTACCTGAAAATATAGATAACATTAATATCCACCTCATAGGTTGCTGTGGGGTTGAAATGAGTTTATGTAAGTAAAATGTTAAGAACAGCATCTGGTAGAGTTAGTCATGGCTGTTACAGGCTGCATTGCAGAGTCTGTGTGCAGTTCTATGTGGGATCTATATTTTCTCTTTACTTACTGGCTTTTTCTACTTGCATTTGGTTCCTGCTCTCTCATAACTCTGAATTGCTTATGGTTTTTGTTTGCCATAGTTGTGATCTTTCAATTTTTGAAGGTAACTGTTCTTTCTTCCTTGGTTCACCCTCCTGAAAGAAGGAATGTGAGTGTCTTATTTGCCTTCTTACCCCTCTATGAATGAACACGGGGCTGGATGGTCATCTCCAGACTAATTAACAATAATAGGATTAGAGGAGTCACATGATACAAAAATCTGGCTGATTAGGCAGCAAGAGTTAGGGGTAGGGCGATTTCCTTTCGAGAGGGTATGAGCAGGCAGGCAGTGATTAGCATCTTGTAGTATAAACTCTAGACCATATGTCCACAGCAACTATATTCAGAGTTTCTTTTATAAACTTTGATTTCTGCAAAACCCAGGAGGTAATGCCTACAAGAACACCTGACAATGAGCCAGGGGAATGGAACCTAGACTCTACCCATAATTTGTTGTAAGACCTTTGGTAAATCATTTCATGCCCTCCCCCACCATGGGCCTCAGTTTCCTCACCTGTGAAGAGGATAGAATGGGACAGATAAACTCTAAATTTTTTTCCATCTCCAAGATGAAAAATAAATGGAAATAAAGAGACATGGCCTCTAAAATCTGACCATGAACTGGAAATGATTAGATCATTGAGCTTGATTCATAGTTTAAAGCATTAATTATCTGAAAAATTCCAAATGCATTGATATTTTTGGATACCATTATCTACACAGTAAGCATATATTGAATTAGCATAAGGTTGCTATTAAAAACACTATGGGAATAAAATATAAACATCTATAATTGTAGGAAGCAACAAACTCAAAATCGCTGATCTAGTTTTTCACGTTAACAGGTTTAATGACTAAAGCGCCAACTTCCTTCCTCACAGCACTGACATTGTACATTTAGGATGAGAAGTCTGGATGAAAGCTGAACTGCTTCTTAGTAAATTCGCCCCCTCCCTGAGGTCAGGTGTCGGCTGGTCTTTAATCACTGTTGACCTGTAGCTGGGCTTATTTATAAACAAAGTTAGACAGTAAAATGTAAATCACATGTGGAATGTACCCCAGAAGTGTTGCCAAAGCTTGGGCCAAAGATTGATTTTATAGGAATAGAAATGTGCAGTCAGTGATGTGCGGAAAATGAAGACTAATTTTTTTTTTTTTTTTTTTTGATAACAAAGTTAGTAGAAAACAGCAAAGCGACTAAAATTATAGCCACTGTTTAGGAAGAACACTACATTCGTTCATCTTTGGATGTTGGATGCCTTGGCCAGACTTCATTTATAATAGTTCTTTTTACCAGTTGGAAGCAGAATTCAGGGTTTTTCTGGTTCCACTTTTTATTGCTTAAAAAGTAGCAAATACCTACTCTCTTCCCTGTTTTGCTTGTCGAAAGGCCTTGGAACTCATCCAGGAAATTTAGTCTGCCACTTCACCAAATCAATTAATGATGTTCAGTCTCAGAGTGGCTCAACAGACACCATGGTTATGTCCAGTCTGAGCTGTCCCCTGGCTGAGAAAATAGACTTAATTGTCTGAGATCCCTGAAGTGACTGGTCCACACACGTTAGTCAGAGATAAAGCTGTGAAGATCTTAGTGCCCCCAGTTACTTGGCAAACTTCATTCTCTGCCTTTATTCCAGACCCTTAGGTTACATTTTTTCCCTCAGTAAGTTCCCCTAATAGGCATTTTCACATGTAAAAATAGTAATGATGGAGGATCATTATAAACAATTTGCCTTAATCAATGCTTTACTTATGGATCATTGGGTTGGATGAAATTTTGAGGTGGATTTTGTGTCCCTAATAGAATACTTTCCAGCAGAGTATCTTTCTTATGATATGCTCATTTAAGTGAGCACTAAAAATGCCATATTATTGCTGTGTGTCCCTAAATGGTTTCAGGCCAAGTCTAAGTCATGGATAAAAATCTATTGTTCTCAACACTTCCTATCCTGGTGCTACTCAAAATGGTGATCCATGGACTAGCGCCTACCTGCAAACCTTCGTTCCAGTCTACAGCGAGATAAGTACAGAAATTGAGAGCAAGAGTTTGAAATGTTATGACAATTTTATAGACTTTTATGTCTGTGGAAACAAGTAATTAAATTTGGAGCTTATATTTATACAACTTTTTAAATTTGTTATTTGTCTTTATAATTTATTAAAATTTATATTATAATTTATAAATGTATTGGTCAGGACCACAATGGAAACAACAAACCAAATCAAAACTGGTTTCTCCCCACAGATAGTTTGAGAAGCATTGCCCTAGAATTATTTCAGCTTTTCTCCTCCAGCTTTCTTGTACCATATTAAGTGGGTATCTTAACATCCAGGCTTTAAAACAAGAACCCAGTGTTCAGTGCCTCATGGTGTATATTTTCCTGCACCCTACACACCACCCAAGAACAGGGGACTTTTATAATTCTGGAGGTGATGGAATAAACACTCCTTGGCTTTCAGAGGCCAGGCGTGTTGCAGAATTCTCCTCGATACTGCTAGGGAAACACTGAAGGGACAGTTTATGTCTCAGTAGGGATCCTTGGAAAAATGCAGTTGTATAATAAACATTATACATATACTTTCTCACCAGGACATGTAATTTTTAACCTAGTGGCAGAAAGTCAATGGTCATCTGACACATGGCCAAGATTCTAAGAGAGAATTAAAGGTATTCTTTTAGATTTTGTCATTTAACAATGTTCAGAAAAGAAAGCCTTGAAAAAGTTCCCTGTTCAATAGTCAGTCCAAGCTTAATAACCATAGTCTGTTTGCAGGTCTTGTGATGGTTCATCAGCAAACTCATCAGGCAAAAGAAGTGACTTTTTACTATTTCTGTGCTGTATTTTTGTAGCTTCCTCTCCCAGCATCAAAGTCCTGAAATACTGGCCCCATAGTAGCTGGCTTCCATTTTACTCAGGCCATACTGCCCTCCCTCCAATCTCTGCATCAGTTATCAAGTTCCATATATGTACTTTATGGCATTTGCCATACCTGCTCTCAAATAATATTTCACAAAAAAGAATTCACATGCTTTTCATTCTCTTTTCATTTTCTCTAGGCTCATAATAATTTTTTATGTCCCCACTTTTACTAAAAAAATTCATAGATTTGTTTTCAGTTATGAAAAGATTTCTGACATGCAACACATAGCTTTTCTTAAGTAACTGTTCACTTTTCACTGTCACCTCATAAGTGCTGGTCCTGGAGCTGGCTCTACTCCATATAGGAGTCATTGAGCAGAGTTATCATGAGGTTGCTGGACACGGTGTGAGGGAGAAATGAGACTATACGACTCTGACATCATCTTCACACTGCAGGATTAAAATGTGTACACTGAGAACATGTGTTGTTTTCAAGAAGAATTTTTCCCCCTAACATTTACCTAGCAATATGTGCTCAATAACTAATTTAACCTTCATAAAAGCTCACGAAGGAGGTACTATTATTATCATTCTAATTTTGCAATGAAGAAAACAAAGTATAAAGTGGATAAGTGACTTGCCCAAGGTCACGCAACAGGAAGTGGTAGAGTTGGGACTTGAACCCAGGCAGTCTGGCTTCACAGCTTTGACTCTCAGGTTGCCCAGAAGACACAAATTCAAAGCAGAGATAACACTTTTTTTGACTGTTAAGGTGATAAAACAAAGAGGCTGTGGAGCCAGTATGTTTTGATTCAAAAAGTGAGAAAATCTTTCATCCTGAATGGTGCAATCCAGGAACTGAAAACCTGTAATAGTCAAGTGCCAAAGGCAGCATGAAAAAATAGAAAAGAAGCCAACAAGTCTTGACTGCCCACTGCTTCCTTTCCTTCATTGTTCTCTACCTCAGAGCTCTGATGCTGCCTACTAGAGGCCCCATTTCTCCACCCCTCATATGTTTCCACTTCTACCTCCCCTTCCACTCAATCACATGTCCAATCTCCCTGACCTCTTCCAGCCCTTCACAATGGCATGTTTCTGTGTCTACCAACCCAGCCAACAAATTGCTACAAAGGAGTGTGAATTGGAGACTTGCAAAGACCTCTTCTTATTCTGTTTTGGCAAAAGGGTCAGATTTCTCAGAAAACTTTGTGATTTTTACCCCATTCTCAGCTCTACCATCTTCATGCCTAGATAATATAATTAGCATGCTCCTTTTTCTTCATCTAGAATACCACTGATAAAAGGAATTCAAATCAGTACATTTGCTCCATATTAATCAAACTAATTCCCTAAGTTCCAAGGAATCTGGGCCATAAATCAGCGATGATATCAGGATTGTTCACAATGAAAAATAACTTAATAAATCCAACTCAGAAAACAAATTTCTTGACTTGTCAGTATAATTAAGAGTTACAGCCACATGTCAATAGGAAACAAAATGAAATAAATTTTATACCTAATATGAGACTTCCCTAAACCAAATATAAAGAGTCAAAAGGAAAAGGTATTTTTTTCTGATTGATTTTCAAATAAAAAGAATAGGGTCAATTTCTTTGAGTTTTTCAAAGTGGGTTTTTTTTTTTTCCACCCAGGAAGATCACTTGGGGAAAAAAACAGACACTCTCAAATGTAGTTGGTAAAGAAAAACAATAAATACATTTACCTAAGGAAGTGAATGACCTTATTTTGAAAACTACAATACATTGATGAAAGAAACTGAAGATAAATGGAAATATATTCTATATCATGGATTGGAAAAATTATTGTTAAAATGTTCACACTATTCAAAGCAAAATACAGATTTAATAAAATCTCTATCAAAATTTCAATGGCATTTTTCATAGAAATAGAATAAACAATCTTAAAATTTATATGAAACCACATAGACACCAAAGGTCCAAAGCAATCTTGAGAAAGAATAAAACTGGAGGCATCATGCTCCTCGATTTCACGCTATATTACAAAGCTGTAGTAATTAAAACAGTATGATATTGGCATAAAAACAGACAGATCAATAAATCCACACACATATGGTCAATTAATCTATAATGAAAGAGCCAAGAACATATAATGGGGAAAAGAAGAGTCTCTTCAATAAATAGTTTTGGAAAAATTGGACAACCATATGCAAAAGAATGAACCTGGACTACTATCTAATACTATATACAAAAATTAACTCAAAATTGATTAAAGACTTGAATGTGAGAACTGAAATCACAAAACTTTTAGAAGAAAATATAGGTGGTACTCTCCTTGATATGGGTTTTGGTGATGAGTTTTTAAATCTGACACCAAAAGCAAAGGTAACAAAAGAAAAAATAAACAAGTGGAACTATGTCAAACTACAAAGCTTCTATACAGCAAAGAAAATCATCAACAAAATGAAAAGGCAACTTATTGAATGGGAGAAAATATTTGCAAGTCATATATTTGATAAGGATTTGAGTATATAAAAAACTCAATAGCAAAAAAACAAACAATCTGATTAAAAATGGGCAGATCTGAATAGATGTTTTTCTGAAGAAGACATACAGATGACCAACAGATACATGAAAAGATGCTCAACGTCATGAATTATCAGGGAAATGCAAATCAAAATCACAATGAGATATCACCTTACACCTGTTAGAATGGCTATTATCAAAAAGACAAGAAATAACAAGTGTTGGCCAGGATATGGAGAAAAGAGAATACTCGTGCACTGTTGGTGGGAATATAAATTAGTGTGGCCACTTTGTAAAACAGTATCGAAGTTCCTCGAAAAATTAAAAATAGAACTACCATAATACCTAGCAATTTCTCTTTCAGGTATTAATGTGAAGAAGATAAAAACAGTAACTTGAAAAGGTATATGCACCTCGTGTTCACTGTAGCATTATTTACAATAGCCAAGATGTGGAAACGACCTAAGTGCCCATCAATGGAGGAATGGATAATAAAATTGTGGGGAGATTATATATATAATGAAACATTATTCAGCCATAAAAAAGGATGAATATCTTGCCATTTGTGACAACATGGATAGAACTAGAGGGCATTATTCTAAGTGAAATAAGTCAAGACAGAAAAAGAAAAATACTGTATCATCTCTCTTATATGTGTAATCTTAAAAACAAAAACAAAAACCAAGCTCATAGAAACAGAGAACGGATTGGTGGTTGCCAGAGACAAGGAGAAATGGGTAAAGATGGTAAAGGGTATAAACTTCCAATGATAAGATGAATAGGTTCTGGGGATGTAATATACAGCATGGTGACTATAGTTAACAACACTGTATCGCATACTAGAAAGTTGCAAAGAGTAGATCTTAAAAGTTCTCGCCACACATACAAAGAGGTAAGTATGTGAGGTGATGGATATGTTACTTAAGCTCATTTTGGTAATCACTTCACAATACCCTCCTACCAATTCTCTCCTTTCTTTCTCTCCTCTCTCATTTTTCCTGCCTCCCCCTTTATCCTTCGAATATGCAGAACAAGGTAGACTTCCTCATCTCTTTCTACAAAATCTGCATCTCCAAACTCCTAAAAATACTGAGTAGAGTCATTTAACAGGGTCCACCTTAAAGAGACTTTGGTAATAATAATAAAAAGTTTACATTTACATATAGATCATTTTGATATTGTTATGTTTTATAAGATGGAATCATATGATATACATTGTTCTGCAATTTGCTTTTATATTTCTTATCAGCATGAGAAATTTTAAAAAAGCATCATAGACAACATTCCATGTCATTTAAATCAACCTTATGGGTAGTATTTCACAGTACAAAATATTTAGGAATTCCCTCTATCGATATATATTAAGCTTTTACCTCCAAATTTTTTACTATTATAATGATACAGTGAACATTCTGCATATGATATTTTCAATTTGTATGAGTAGATTGCTGTAGGGAAAGCTCTAGAAGTAGAATCACAGGTTAAGAGATGCACGTTTGAAATTTTGATAGACTCAATCTGTTCACAAAATAGTATATATATTCATCGATGTTCACAGGGATATTTTTAAACCCTCTTATAACGATTTTAAACAGTCACTGGCATATTACATCATCCCTGAAGATGCTAAATGGTTAGGATTAGACCAAGAAGTGATTTCTAAACACTGCTACCTTAAACCCACTGCAAATCTACCTAAAAGGAAAAAAAAAAAAATGATAAGAAATAAAACTGAATAGGGATCCAAAATCCTTGGCCTAATGAATGAAAAGAGAATCTAGATCTGGTTAGAGTTTGCGTAGGTTGCTAATCTTAAAGACGCTGATCTTGAATCTTGGAGGAAAGGTACAGACAAGCACCTTGTGCCATGATTACAGGAGGTCCGAGGTTGTGAGTCAGTGTTCCAACAAGTAGTGGTAGAATAGCTCTCTTCTCCTCTTTTTTATGGGAAACACTCTCATGTTTCCAAAACCTGTAGACTTCAGAAATGAAGTCCCTACTGAGAAAGAGCTGTGAGAGTAACGGAGGGCCCCTCTGAAATCTGTAGGTGTGAGTTTGCTGAGCCTTTGGCCACATTTTTCTGACGACCTGTCCAAACTGCTGACACTTCACCCTGGGAGCTGTAGCCTGCTTCATCCATAGGACAGCACCTTGCACATGTTGGTAACATTCTGGAGTAAAATGTTACTACTGAGTACTATTTTGGGAATAAAAACACAAGATCTGATATCTGCCCCTTACAGGCGTTTTATCCCTTGGTCATCTCCCAATGTCTCCCTTTCATCACCTGCAGAATGAGCTCTGTAATGCCTCACAGCACCTCCCAAAGACTGCCTGAGATCACAGGTATGAATGCAGTGTGTAGCAGAAATTGGATTTCAGATGTTAAGTTTCATTACAACTCTTTGCAAACACCATGGCAAACAAACAAACAAAACCCACTGTCGGCAAATGAAAAGGAAAAGAAATATGTAATTATATAATGGTGTTGGTTGTACAATCTTGTGAATATACTGGAAATCGCTGATTAGAAAAGAAAAAGGGAGGGAGGGAAGGAGGAAGCGGGAGAGAGGGAGGGAGGGAGGGAGAAAGGGAGAGAGAGAGAGAGGGAGAATATCTTTCTAAACCAAAAAGACAACAAAAGGTGAAGGGAAATTATTTATTTGCATTGCATTTTATATATCAGGTCCTCTTCACTTCTTTACATACAGTGTCTTAATTTCATCTTCTCTATAATTTGAGTTGTAGAGATTATTTCTCAAAATGAAAAAGAATTTCAATATCTTGTCCAAGGTCACAGGGCAATTAATTACCTTGCTCGGGATTTGAATCTAAGTCTTCCTGACTCCTAAACCTTCCACTGTACTATGCTGCTTCTGGACCTAGGTCAGGAGCTCAAAGCAAGTATAAAAGTAATTGATGACATCATATCCAGGTATTTAGTCTCTTCTCAAGGAAGTGTCTGTGGAGGAACTTGAGGACTCTCCTTGATGTCAGTCTTCAAATGTTATGTGAAGTGTCCCTGCCTGAGAAGGACAGTCCATTATGTATGTAGTGTTTACATGTTCATTGTAACCTTCCTGCATCTATTTGCATTTTCAGTCCAAACTCTGTTTTGAGTTAATGATCCCCCTAGTTTCACTAACCAAACATTTATTGGCTTCCAGTTTAACATAAGCTTGTATCTAATCAGTGTAGATGTTGAAACAAGTTCTATGCTGGCAAATTCCCAAAGCAAAAGGAGGTAAATGAGAACAACATGAATGAGACAAACAAGGGAACGACCGTGGGGGAACGGTTTAATCAACACTTAGAGAAACATGGCTGTCTCCTGCTGAGATAAAAATACATCTGTTCTGTAGATGTCCTGGTACCTTCAATCATACCCTCTTCCTCAAGTACAAAGCATTTCTGCCTTTCACACCATTTCTGCTGGAGATCGTTTTATAACAAGAGTTGAGAAATCTCAGATCCAGATTTTTAATTTAAAAACAAATAGTAGCAGACATTGTTGGTGCCTTATTTCTGACCCCTTGGATGCTCGCTGTGAACCAACCCTATGACAACAAAATCCCTGTGGATTTTGTCAGATTGGGGAGTATGATAGACCTGGGTACAAGGCCGTAGGAAGTGCTAGAGAGAGAATCTGATCGCTCTCATCCAGAAGCTGCTGTCATCCGATGACTAAGTGAATAACTGATTTGATAAACAAATAGCCAAAGACTGGGTTGATATATATCAATAAGTACCTCAGCATCCTAACACCATAGTTAGGATAACGCAGAGGCATGATCTACACCATCCCACAGAGTTCTCGAGACTGAGACACCTGGAATGATAAGGCACCCTTCATTGGCATCCTTCTCTTCCCTGTCTTCCTTTCCCATTCATCTCCTGCTGTTTTGGGAGATTATCTCCCAAAAGCCTGCTCGTATTAGAATCTTTGTCTAAGGGTCTTCTATAGGAAAGACCCACACCCGAAGGGTGACCCAGATACTCTGGATAAAAAAAGAAATGGTCATTAAGAAAATAAGCTTTTGACCTTCCTCTTTATTTCTATTGACTTTGGATTCCTTCATCCTTTCAGAACTTTTTCTCCATTGACTAATCTCCTAAGGTCCCAAGGTTTTGCCGGCCATCTGTAAATGAAGTGGTCTCCCCATCCGTGGCCATTCCTACAGATAGATGGTAGCATTCACTAGGTCTCTCTTTACCTAAAAAGTTAACCATGGCAATATAGAACATTAGAGTTGGGCAGGCAGGAAGCTGAGACCCATGGGGTCTTGGTGTCTGCCAAAGAGATTCAGCCAAGATAGGACTCACGTTCTTTGGTCCCTAACACCTGGTGCTGTGCAAGATTTTCCTCCACCTTTCCGGTTCTTGCAGTCTTTCCCCTCAAGCCATCCCCTGCGTGGGTGCCACTTTCACCTTTGGTTCGCCTCCAAGTACTCGTCTAGCTAAATTACTCCTAAAACCCATCGCAGCTCTCTCTCCACATTGACCTCACACCAATCTTCTACAAGTTGAAATACTGGGGTAACCGAAAGGAAAATGATCACCAGACTCTTCCTGAGATGCCATGTTGTAGGAGATCATTCCTTGTTCACTGAGCTGAATAAATACTTATTTGCTTATTTGTTCATGTCACTTCTGCTAAATTTCTTTGCCCATATCAGAAACAGATCCTCTGTCTCTCTCCTTTCACACAAACCCCTGCCAAATACAGTGCCATAGCCAAGGGCATAGTAAACCATGTAATCGCCATATCTCTACCAAAACTCCATTCTTATGTTACTGGGGCAGGAGGGCCTATACTGCTCATCTCTGTCCACCACAGTTTTGTGCCCCCTCTCTGGGGTAGTGTTAGCTTCCTTCGCTAATTCATATTTACAGGAATCTTCCAACAGGCAGTTCACTGTTCTGGGGAAGATGAATTAGGGGCAGACAGTTTAGACATTATTTAGGTTCTTTTTTGATTATATAGAAAAACACAAAGCAAAGAACACTTGGGAAGATTGATATAATACATTACTCAACTGTCTCAATCTGTGCAAACCCTTTAAAGGCCTGCATTGTTTGCCCCAACTGTTACAACCCTCTTCTAGTTATTACAGGGAATGCTGTTTATATCAATATTTAAATATGCTATTTCCCCCAAATGAACAACAACAACCTCATTTAAAGTTATTTTATTATGATGAACAGATATTTGGACTATTTAAAACTCTACTTGCTATACAAACAACTCCAATAATGCCTTGGTTGAGCATGTAAATACATATTTAAACAATTTAAAAACACATTGACCACATAATTTGTATTTGTTACTGCTCAAAAGAAAGGACTTTTTATTTAGTGTGCCAAATAATGTGAATTTGGAAGCCTTCTGAAAGGATGCATTATTCATGTGGAAAAGAAACAAAATCAATAAATGAAAATTCAAATAAAAAGAAAACCTATTATGATTCTGCACTCAAACAATGATCATCTTGTGCATTATTTACTTAAAGAAAAGACACAGGAAAATGGCCTTTTTGGAATTGGGCTATGGACTGAATCATAAACTCCCGCTTAGGCTGTTTGAAAATAAACAGAACTGCACATTTCTAAAAATTCTATTCTGTTTTTTTTGTTGTGTTGTGTGTGACTGTAAAATTTAAAAATTCAACAACAAAATATCTTTGGGATTAAGATATTGTTATTATTATTATTATTGTATTGTCATCACATCACTTATTTCATTGCTACAGGGTATATAGACTACATTAAGGTCCTGAATAGTGTTCTGAATAGAGTTCTGAGGAAAATCATACCTCTGCTTATAGAGAGTACTGGTCAAGTGTGTTTACGTTGTGGGGGAGAAAAGGAAGTATATCGATTCTGGCACATCCCCGAAGCTTCCTTAATTTTCACATAGGCATCAATACTGGTCAAGAGGTCAGATGTCCTAGGTCAAATCTTGTTTCTAACACCACTACTAGTTCTATAATTTTTATCATTAACCTCTCTAAGCATTGATTTGTCACTTGTAAAATGGGGGTTTCGTGATAGTACCTACCTCATAAGTTTGTTGGGAGGATTAAAAAAAACTCGAGGCCCAGCACCTGGTACAGAGAAGTGACCCAATTTATGTCAGCAATTAAGAATATCTAAGAGTATCTCCACCTGTCCTTGTAGGATGTTGATTGCCAAAGCAAATGAGTATCCTTCAACAGCAACCATGAGTACATGCACTTCAGTTTCTCACTGTTGAATATTATTCCAGACTCTCTGCTGCCCATTTCTTATCAAATGTTATGAGAAATAACCTTCATGGAACATTGTCTGAAAATAGCCTATATTTCAGCCTTACTCAAGACAGATATCAAAAAGCTATAACTGATAGAACTTATAAAACTGGTATCATCAAATTCATTTTGTTGAATTGCATTCCATGCAATCAGTTTACGTGGAAGTATGAAAAATATAAACAGCTCTGGGAAATTAAATATTTATCACAAGGATGTCTTCAGGATGCTGTGCACTTTATTACATGGTCTCCCCTTTCATGAAGATCCTTCAGTGCTTAAGAGTAGGAAAATATTTTTTAATTAATTCAAAAATTGTATCTTGCTCACTCAGTTTTTGTTGAGCACTGTTCTAAGTACTGAAAATAGAATAGTGACCAAAAGAGACAAAAGTCCCTGCCATGGGAAATGCAGTTTGCATTCTAATCTCTTGGTAATTGGTTTGTTTCAGCTTCTAGCAAGTTTAGAGCCAAACGATGCAGGTCCTTATAGCATGCAACATTGTATGCTAACTTTACTTCACTTTTCTCATTTATTTCTTTATTATTCTGCTGAAAAATGTGTTTCCATAAGCAACCTCAATACCTTTTGGGAGAAAGTTAAGAATTTATAAATTTATCAAAGAAATGACTAAACAAATAAACCTAACAGTGCAAACACAGGTCGTGTGGATTCAAATAACTGTAAATTAAATCTACCTACATCTTGAATAAATATCTAGTCTTACTTCCCATTACCTCCCATCTTTGGCCTCAGAGCAATAATACACTGAACATCATTCATTAACAAATCAATAAATATTGTGAGACTACTCAATTCCAGACACTGTCAGCACCTGTGGATATAGTGAGGACTAATAAGACGATCTTTAGCCTTGCAATTTAATAGGACACAACCAAACTAATAGATACTTACAAAATAGCTCTCTAAATGCCAGGAAGAGGAAAAGGACAGAGTGTTTAGGGGCATACACAGGAAGCACATCTACTTGGGGTGTCTACAAAGACTTTCCAAATGCTGTAATGTCTAAACTGAAATCTTAAGTATAAGTAAGAGTAATGCAGGTAAAGTGTGCACATGAGCATGGGGGAAAAGAGCAATGTGTTCCAGAAGTAAGGAAGAATTAGTGGAAAGGAAGACTTAGAGTAACAGGATATATAGCTCCTTAGGAAAGCCAAAAGGAGTACAATATGAGGAGGGAGGAAATCCTAGGACAGAACTCTCTGGAGCAGCAACATTTAATAGGGGAGAATCTAGTCAATGCCATCAACAGTGAGTGGCCCAGAGGCAGGAGAATGCTCAGGAGGGTTTGTTGTCATGGAAGTCCCAGGCAGGACACTGTTTCAAAAGGAGAGAGTGGTAGCCTGGGTCAAAAAGAGAAAAAGTGCCCAAGGACTAAGCAAAAAGGAAAAGGAAGTGACTGACAAATGTGAGAACAGTTTTAATGAAATGGTGGGAAGAGGTGTGATTGCTCCCATCTACCTTGTTGGCCCTGATGAGAGGAATTTGATTAGATAACAGGCCTTCTCTAGGTGAGATTTTGTGTGTTCAAAACTATAGCAGGCATGTAGTATGTATGCATATACATGTACACACACACACACACACACATACTTAAATATGTGCATGGTAAACCAAAAAAAATATTAACAAGGATTTTCTTCGTGTGGCAGAGTATATGCAATTTTTGTTTGCTTCTTTATCCTTGTCTATATTTTATGTTTTCTAAATTGCATATCTATTATTTTTATAATCATAAAGACAATAAAATTAATTTTTAAAATTGATTAACATAAGGGATTCATGGCATGTGTCAAAATTGCAAAGCTGGATTGCTTTATCTCCCAATTTGGGGTAATTATTACATTGAAAATTTGCCCTGGATTCAGACAAGCTTTGAGCACATACAAAAACTGCCTTTTCAATGCCTTTCTTCCCTTTACGCAGAGCAGGAATTTAAAAAAATAGATATGTTAGGTAACATTTGCCTTGCTGAGTTCCAGCCAAAATTGGTAAAAGGGCAGAAAACTCAAAGTGATCAATTTGCATTATAGTTACCCTTTTTCAATTAAAATATTTAGAGAAAGTAAATATCTGGCAGAGAAGCACTTTTCAGATCTAATGGAAAGATATAGCTTGTTAAAATTTAAGATCTTCTGGGAAATAACTGGTAACATACTCAGATTACAGAAGACAGGCAAGTAGGACCTGGCTGATTTTAAGCAGCCTCAATGCCTACTGCCCAGCACATCTGGTCCCTATGCTCCTCCCCCAGCTCCTTAGCAAACTCTCTTTCAGAAGAATGACAACTGGGTGATTCCAACTGGAAAACTAGAAAATCAAAAAACTTAGGTTCCCTCTTAGAACCTATCAGACATGTGATCAAAAAGGAAACCAGAATTCTTCCTTCCTTCCTTCCTTCTACACCACACACACCTTCCACGGCTAACTCAGCAGCCAGTACAATGGCTGTCCAAGCTAATCATTAGTTCCTGCAGACCTTCCACCAAGGAAGTACTCTTAAATTGGATTAAGCTTTCTATTTGTTATTTTCTGTCTCCGTCAACCAGAGGATAAATGTTGTTTATGAAGATTTTTAAAACAACACAAAGAAAAGCAGGATACCTATTTATATATGCTTTGTGATCACAGCATTTATATAAACTGATGGATGCCCCCATGATGGCCTCTGCTGCTGTTACATCAGTGGAACACTATTCGGAAGCAAAATAATAATAAATAATAATTAAAAGCAATTGCAGCCTTTATAGGTATTTCATAAAGGATGTTAAAGAGCATGCATACACACTATGTATGTGCCACCTAGATTGCCCCTCTCCTGGGGGCAGAAACACTGATTCCTCCAGCTTTTGGGAATGTTGTCCTTGGCTACAGGGACTGCCCACCCAAGGTCATGCTCCTATTCCAGGAGACAGTCCCTTCCAATGGCTAGTCTGTGCTGCCTTGAAAACATCCTACCACTTTGCTTCAATTTGGGACAATCATGAGGGGCCATTTCAGCTTCAGAGTGCCCTTGGAGATCAGCCAAAGCCTTTGTTGAGACTGCATCACAGTTCATCTTTTCTCTCTCCTCCATCCTGTTTCCCATATTCCCTTCACAGGTGCCGTTCCAAGAGCACCCCTAATAAAATTCTTGCAAGCAAATCTCCATTGATGAATGTTTCCTAAAAGGATTTAATTTACTATCACATGGTAAATTGTTATTATTATTTACAAATATATGGCTTCCTCTCTCTGTGGGAGTATTACATGTCCATACCTGCTGACTGCAGGCTGGCCATGTCTTACTTTACCACAGGAAGATGAGCAGAAGTGAAAAATGCCACTTATTAAAAGAAGCTTTAAGAGTCATAAAGTGGTTCTACCATCTTTATTTTGTGTGTCATGATAGGAGTATGTATGACTGGCACTTCAGCCTAGGCCTGGTAATGAAAAGCTGAGTCAGAACCCGCCCACAATTGACACGAAAGTGAATGAAATTAATGTTGCTATAAGTCACTGAGATTTGGGAATAATTTGATGGTGCAGCGTAGCAGTCTAAGTGGAATGACATGAAGAGATCCAAACTACAACCTCAAATGGTACTTTTAAAAATTCCCCCTCTCCATTCTTTTAATATCTCTAACGTTCAGCGCCCATCCTTAAACTCTTTCCACAGCTGAAATTCACCTGCCTACTAAAATGTAACTTCATCTCTCTTGACACCCCTGGAGAGAACAACCTTAAGAAATGAGAAAGAAACTCTGAATCTCCTTAGATAATAGGGTGGAAGGGGGAGTAGAGTGACAAGGACATGGAGAGGCCTAGTAACAAAAGATAAAATTCCCTTAGCAGATTGTGGTAGAAGGAGGGAGGAGTGGAAAAGGGTACAAACAGGTAAAATTTAATGTCTTTCCATTCATCTTGTTACACACGTAAGAGGGTGGGGGAAAACTATAAGACGTATGACCAGAATGATCAAGACCCAAATGTTAGCAGTATTTGAGTAGAGGAAATTGGAGAAGATTCTTTCTTCTACTGAGTTTTCTTTCATTGCAAAAGTATTCTTAATAGACACACATCCTTCTGTGACTAGAAGAAATCAAATACTTTTAAAAGAGAAAAATATCCCTGAGCTAGGAAACTGCTGCTAATTATCCCAACCCATCTCCTGAGCTACTTGATGGAGATCTGGAGGCAAGTTCAGGTGATGGAGAACAGAGCGTTTGGAGAGCATCTTAACCCAGAAATAAAAGCATGTATCAAAAACAGGAAGAGGGATCAAAATGTAGTGTCAGGCAGTGTGGAAGAACATGAGGAGCCAGGATAACGATGCCCATTGTGGGGCAGAGAATGTGAGCAAGAGGAGAATGGGAGAAGAAGGCTGAGAGAGAGTCAGGGGCCTGGCATGAGGAGGTAGCAGGGATGGGTAGGAGGTCTCTCAAGAATTTATGTCTAGCCAATTGCATTGTGGCATTCTCAAGACCCAGCTTTCTGTATGTGAAAGGGACAAAATCCTGGTGGGATAATCTAGAAGTTGCTCCTTGTGGAGATCTCTCTTTGAGTTTTTCTCTGTTCTCTTGACACTGGCCAGAAGCTTCATTATTCACTTAAAGGTCCATTTTTAAAAATTCAAAGTTAATGAGATGTGACTTCTATTTGCCCTGTAAAATCTGTATCCATTTTTTCATGGAGACCCAAAACATAAAAATCATGATGATGAAGAGGTAAATTAATGACGATTTTGTTTTTGAATCCATGTTCTATGAATTGTTCATCCAGTTGAATAGTGTCTCAGAATCTCATGCACTGCTACAGTGCTTCAAACTTAAAAGGTCTTTTCAAATTCATTACCACATTTCGATTATTCCTAGCAACAGTTTTGTGAGAGAGGACTTGCTGAGTTCATTTTATAGGTAAAGGGACTGAGGGCCTTGATTTGAAAGGGGGTGTGTCCATTGTAGAAATGCTTTGAACCTGGTCACTTGTGAATTTAAATTGTGACTCTACTACTTATCAACTGGGTAAACTATTTAATCTCTTTGTACCTCACAAGCCTAATGTTTGACAAGGAATGATGACTATGCCTCACAGGGTGTTGTTAGCATTTCAGTGAAGTTTCAGCCCATTATAATAGTGCTACATTAGCAGTGATTATTACTGCTGTTCAAGGGGGAGAGCTCACCGATTCCAACACAGTACACTGAGGCGGTGCTCTCTCTCCTTTGCTATGATACAAATGTTTCCACAAAGATAGGGTGGAGGGCCATTGAGGGCTCTGTTTGTTAAGTCTCTAAGAGGTTTGGCTTGGCTTCTACAGTTAGGGCTTGTATTTTGCCTCCATGTTTCAGGAGATGTTTTAATATAAATTATTTCAATATAAATTGTCACACCACAGTACAGAAGTGGATAGGGTTATCGATTTTGTTTTAGTTTTTGGATTACAAGGAATAAGCACTGCTAATTGAGGCAGGAGCATTTTTTGCTTGTGTAATGTGATTTCACCAATTTTTAAAAAGGAGAAAACATTTTTCTATGTAATTCTATCATTAGATCTTTTAAAAGAGGAAAATCCCTGAATGGACTCCGTTGTTACATTCTCCCATAATGGCATTATCTTATGCTTAAATCATTTATTTCAAGGATGTATTAGATTATGAAATAAACACGCTGGGGACAAGGATGTCATAACTCCTTTATCTGTTCAGTACTGAGACCAGAAGACTTTGTGCTCTTATTCAACTCAAAGTAGGTGTCTGTAAATGTTTCTTGGATGAATAGTAAACCTTGAAGATAAGGCTGAATGGACTCTTCGCAGGACTAGGATGTGCTTTAGTGTGTTAAAGCTCTGTACTTTTTAATTTGGCACAATTTAAAAACTATGAAAGACTTTCTTTAATCTCCATGTGAGGCTATTTTCTTTCTCCCTCCCTCCTTGTTCTTTCCCTTGTAGGTAAAGGTTGTTTCACAATTTGGGGAAGGTCTTCTGAGTCAAAAGGATTATTATTTATTTCTCATTAATTAAAATGGCAGAATCAGAGAGGACAAGCTTTTCTTTTGAAGTAGATCAGTTCTTTTAAGTTAGATCAGATTTCACATCAATTAGAGGCACCATCACTGAGCATACCTGTGGAAATACACCTCTTCTTTAAAAACTGTTTAAGGTTTTGGCTGATACATGAGAGATTTTCATAGTGGTGGAAGTTTTCTGGTTTGTTTTTTTATTATAAGGATTCCTGGTGGGATGTTGGAGTGGAATTCATACTTTCAGTCCTCCACTCATTAGGCAAATATTTTTCCATGCATAAATTCAGCAAAAACAAAACAATAAGAACAACAACAATCCCTTCCCTCATAAAAGGAGTCAGTGTTCAGGATAATAAATAACATTCTCATTTTTGACTCAATCAACATCTTCAAAATTCATATTAGGAAATGTTGAATGTTCTTGGGTTAATTGTTAGATTTCCTGTTTTCATTTTTGGCTCTTTTTTCATACTACATACATGTCAAAGACAAACAGTACATTTTAATTTTCCACTAATTCGATAGAACCATGAAAGGGTCATTTAATTACTACTGTGTGCAGAAGTTCTTGACTGGCTTCCTTGAGGCTCTTTATTTTTTTGGCGAGTCAGGGTATCAGGCTCTTTTCAAATCAAGAATGTTACCAACACGGAATTCTACAAAGCTTGCAAAACAGTGGTTCTTAGAGTATGGCTGCATGTTATAACTCCTTGTTATGGCTATCAAGATTTCTTCATCTGCTTTAATTTCTGAAAGAGGCACTCAACACATCCACTGCCTTCCTACCCAATGACTTTACCTTAGCAAGAGCTACATGGGCCCAAAGTCTACTTGGGTCCTCTACTCCAGGAATAAGCACTAATTGTAGAACAGGTTATTTCCTTGCTTTTCCTGAGTGTTCATACCTCAAAGGCCCTTCAGACTGACCACTCCCTGTTCCCCAGTCTCTATCCTACTCAGGAAGTGATCACTGTTAGCTTATCACACTAACTGCACTCATGAACTCATTGAACACTCATTAAAATCATCACAATAACGGTAGCACTGCAGAGCTTTCTCTTTTCAGACAGTGACTTTTAAACTTTTGAAAAGCTATTTACTGATCTCAAACGCATTCTTCTTAAATCTCGAATGACAAAAAATGTGAAAAATCTTCAGACTGCATCGATGTAGAACCATTGAGTGTTGTTTGTGATACGGACAAAATGATCTGTTACCTGGTCTCTCTGTTCAAAACAATCTTGTTTGACATCCTTCTTCCATCTTCCTGTGAAATAAAATGCTGGAGAGAAAGGTGTGTCCAAGGAAGGTTACTATTGCAAGTCACCTGTATCCACAGTTTGTGGGAAACCAATCACAGGGAAAATGATTCATCCTTAGAGTTCTGAGAGATTCCAAGGCGGGCATGCTGTGGTTGAGGTGAAGGAAAAGTCAAACTAATGCCATCCATCCCAAACATATCTACAGGGATTTCAGGATCAGCAGAGCTACTCAGTGTTTTTGCCCACATTGTAGCAGCAATAGATTAAGGAGAAGAGAAATGAACTTTGTGTTTGAGAGACAAAGAGCTAGAGATCAATTTTAATTGCTGGACTATTTGGATGGGTTCAATGCCTAATTTCCTGAATTCTTCACTAAAGTCCACTTGTCTTTAGAGGGTAAGGCAAACCATTCCAAGCATCGGCTGGGACCTAAAATGAATCTGTACATTCTTTCAGGTTTCCAGGTGCAGTATAATTATAAATAAGAAGGTCTGGCTGAACCAAGGTGACCCTAATTATCTTTATTAAAAATACAGATGGGCAGGCAATAGAAGCTAGTATACAAGAAAAGCCTGTTCTTAGACCAGAACTATGTTTAAAGGTAAGCTAAGAGATTGTTAAATTCCATTATTGGTATATTCCCCTCTATTTAATTTTTTCACAAACTGAATATCTTAAGTCTCGCCTGCTCTAATCCAGAAATTATGATGGTGTAGTGGTTAAGGCTCTAGTACCAAATAGAATTTATGTTCCATGTCTTCCACTTACTAATTTTGGAATATTGGGCAAGTTATTTAAACTTATTTAAACTTTGTAAGGCTCAATCTCTTCATCTGTATAACGGGGATAATAAAAACTACCTGGCAAGGCTATTGTGAGATTTTAAAAAGACACTTTGGTAAATAAAATACCAACCATTGCATTTTACTTTGTTTTCTATGAACATAAAATGGTCTGCCCTCCCCACTTATCATGTGACACACCTATAATGAGCCCTACGTACTTTCTTTTCTACAAATTGAGGTAGTCACCAGGTCAACAAAACTTAGTTTATTGTAGTTTTTCAAGACCAAACCGCACAACGTTCTATAGTCAGAGAAACTAGAAAATAAACCTATAAACCACAAGGTGCCCACAAAGTCATAAGAATCTGCAAATGGGCTGACATTTCCCAATCTGAACTATTTGAATGGAATGCCAAATTTGATCAAAAACGATTTTGAGAAATGGAGGCTTAAGTTATATTCTAAGTATCTAGGTTTCTGTTTATCTTGTTACTAGGAAGCAACCTTGTCATATGTTACTTTGGGATTATTTCATACTATATTCTATCAGTGTCACCCAACTGAATTTTGGGGGATCCCTTATAAGCTGACCATGGGACAGGTGCCAAGGGGCATGCATGCATAAATAAAGGTTCTTACAAGCAGTGTCATTCTGTTCAAGTTATTTTGACTAAAGCAGTCCTGGTGGCTCTGGGAGATTTTGTCCTAGAGAATTACTCATTCATAATATAGATTTTGGGATCTATAACTGAGAATCTCTCATCGTACAAAGGAGATGGGGAAAGAGAGAAAAATAACTAAAGTCTATTGAACTCCACTGTGTCTGATATGGTTTAAGAGACTTTTCAAATACCGTCTCATAACACATGAGGCACTTTACATATGCATCATGAGAACCCTATTGAGAGAATTCTGTAATGAACCTGGATTCATCTTCCAGCATCCCCTGCATGGAGTAACCATCCCTCTCATGTGCCTTTAGCCCTGGTGAGCTGTCAATTACCAAGCCTTAAGCCTTAGATACAGAGGTAGTTATTTGGTCCAGGCTAGCCTAAGCAGATTTTTTCTGTGAGTTATGCCCACTAGATGAACAAGGATCTCTTTTGCTTGATTAAATAAGGGACATTTCTCCTGCCACTTGTTGACAGGCAACCTCAAAAAAAAATAATATACGGAGAGAAGTAGAACTGAGAGAGAGAGAAAGTACCCGAATTTGGAAAGATTATTGGAGCTCTTGGTTCTAACCTTGCCTGAAACAGAACAGATTGCCACGGATTTTCCACATCTTATTTTTCTTGAATTGAGTATGTTTATGTCACTTATAACCAAAAGAGTCCTAGACAAATAAAAGAGCTATTATATCCATTTTATGAGTGAACAAACCAAGGCTCAGAAAAGAAAATTTTCTTGCCTCTGAAGTGGCAGAGCTGAGATTAAATCCAGATCTTTTTGTCTCTAATGTTAGTGTTTTTTATAAGCTTATGCCTCCCTAGAAGGTCGGGAGAGGCTGTGGATCTCTTTCCAGATGTCCAAATTTAGCAAGAGTTGAATTATGACTGTAAAACAGACAAAGGGTCTGCTGTGAACTTTACATTTGGTTTCAGCCAATAGGAGCCTGATCAGAAAAGCTTACTAACAAAAGGCTCTGGAACGGAACCAAACTGCCTGCACCGAGTGACTCTAACTTCTCACTGGGCAGCTTGGGTGAGCAGGGAGGACAATGACCAGTGGAACACTAAATCCCAGCTGAAAGACAAGTAGATAAGCTCTCTTTAGAAAGAGATGGACAAAATGCCTCAAGGATGCATCCAAGGATGACTTTAAATAGTGAGAAATAGCGTGGGCCATCCCAGATGAAGACTGAAGATAGACAGAGGAGTGGGAGATAGACTTCAGAGGAAATCAGGATGTCCGATAGTTCCAAACTAGAGATAGTGTGATGGGGTTCTTGAGTAAAAAGGGAGAGATACTAGAAAATACTAGCTACAGTAGCTAGTCTAGGAATTGTCTGCAACATGGACAGCATTTGTCACACTGGTTATTTCAGTCACTTACTCAATTCCTTAGCAAACATTTATTAGGCACATATTATGTGTCAGGCTTTGAGCAGATCACTGGGAATTCAGCAATTAAGAGGTGGTTCCCACCTGCAGGGTTTTATAGTAGTAGGCCATATGTGCCAGTCATTGGCAACGCGAGAGCGAGAGAGCGCGTGCGTGCGCGCGCGCGGGAGGGAGGGAGAGAGGGAGACAGAGAGATCTGAAGTATTGAAACTGAGGATTTCAGAACCACCATTTATGCCAGTAGAGACTTATTTCCTTGTAGGGGTCATCTACATGACAAATATTCCTGGAAGGAGAAAAGCCTTATTTAACCATGCCTGTGTAAACAGACATTTTGATGGCTAGCAGAAAGTCCTGGGGATGAGGACCAGGATGGTGGAGGTGGAAGCTGAAGGACCCAGCCAAGGAGAAAGAGCGCTTCTGAAATGGAAGCTGAGAAGGTTGCCAAAGACAGTTGTGCCCCTGTCTTGACTGAGGCATTCAGCGAGAGCCCGGTAGAAAGACAGGGAGTCAGTTCTCAATGGTCAATAACGCTGCATGGTGCTTTACGGATTACAAAAATGGTTTTCACGTACATTTCATGTATCTTTATAGCAACTTGGAGAGGCAGTTCTGATTAATGTATCTTTTCAGATGTGGAAAATGAGGCTCATGGAAAGGACTGGCCTAAGCTCACACGGCCTGAAACAAGGCAGGTATGGGACTTGAGCCCTAATTTTTCGGATGCAAAGCTTATGTCTTCCAACTAACCTGCATGCTTTACTTCTGCTTCAACCCAGGAGGCTCTGTCGTTGGAACTGAGAAAAGAGGCTAATTAAAAATCAGAAAGCTATTCAGGTGGCACAGTTCCTTTTTGAAGAAGAATCTTAGCCTGAGGCACTGTACCCCATCCGCCTTAAAAGAGTATGATTGCTTTTTTACTTACCCAGTTATTTGTTTAATGAACATTTCCTTGAAGAGAAGCCACCAAGCTGAGATAATGTGTAAAGTTCCCAGTGCAGAGCCAGTCACATAGTAGGCACTCGATTATTCCTAATTCAAGATCTGCACCCTGCTTGCCTCTCCAACCATATTTCACACACTCTTCCACCAGTCACATTGGTCTGCTTTAAATTCCTGCAGCCCATGTAGGTACTATCATGATCCCAGTATATCAGATGGGAATACCAAGGCAAAGAGACGTTAAGTAAGTTGCCTAAAGTCACACAGCAAGTCAGTGAGGATTCAAAGCCAGGAAATCTTGCTTTGTAGCCTTCCTTCCACCGCACTGATTTCTCCAAGGCATTAAGTGGGAGAATAGGAGAGAACATTCCAGCGATAGGCAAGAACATGTGTTTACTTCACAGCGTTGTGAGGCTTGCATGGCTTTATATATAAAAAGCATTAGAACATGGTTGGCTCAATTAAATAAGCCATAATTATTATTCACAGAGAGCTCACATCCAGCTTCCTCAGGGAAACTTCACGGTTCCTTTTATACAACGTAATGCTATCCTTTAGAACATTTATCTTAGTCTGTAATTTTATACCCACTTATGATTTATTTGCTTCACATTTTATTTTCTTCTGTATCCCAGTGCCGAACTCTGGTAGAAAACGAACTAAACGAAAACCCCAATTTAATAAGTATTTCTTGAATGAATGGATGAGTGAATGAAACATTCCTTGCCTGCCCTAGAGTCCTACACTTTTCTCCTTTCGGTGGGAGGAGAATATTCTTCTTTGTTTCTCTTCATGCCATCTTGGGACTCTCACGCGTTTCCCACAGCTAATCTACATGGTGTTTACAGGTGCCTTCTGAAAACCGCCTACTCCCCGGTTTCTAAACTCAGCTAAGCTATGTCTTTGAAATGTCAGCCTCTCCCGTTAAGTCTCCTTTTCCAAAGAAGCGAGAAATTCAGACAAGGAAAGTTTTCAGTTCCTCTCCTCATCGTGCCAACTGTATAATGAATCTGTGGGATTGAGTTTATTTCCAAATTTAGACCCACTCTGAGCACAATGGAGGCTTCTAAACTCATCCCAGTGGATCTCAAACCCACTTTTGACTTTTAAAGAGTACAGATTTTTCTGGGTTTTGACGAGTGGTGAGTGGGAACAGAAAGTTCCAGAAAACATAGCGGTATAGTTCCTGTTCATCATGTCCCTTTTTTCCTCATGTCTAGATGTGGTTCTTTGGAAACTGGACTCTCTTTCTGCTCCTATGATTATACCCTTTAGGGACAAGTGTTGCCTCTGCCTTTTAAAGAAGTTATTTCATTTGTAGTGGCTGCTAATAGAATGAAAATGCAGATTCCTTCAAACTCACCCTTTCAGCTTCCTTGATATAAAGATTTTCTTAATAGCCTCCTTGTGACCTTTGCTCCCTTAATCTTAGCTTTAATTTTTTTTTTCTTTTGAAATCACCTTGCTTACCAGCATGAGTAAATGTGAGTTTTAATCCCTACTTTCCTCTGTTACCTTGGCCTTTTCATCTGTAAAACTGGCTGTGGCTCACAGGTTAATGCTCACAGGTTAATTGTGAGCATTAAAAATGAGAAAATGGATGTGTAACAGAGTTCTAAATGGGACATGTCTTTGTTTCTGTTGAAGCTCCAAAGACGAGAACAAGGTGAGAGCAAGGACTCCCTCATTCTAAGCAGAGATGTTGGACGCCCCCGCTTCCCCGCCCAAGCAGGGCTCTCCCCAACTCCTCTGCGCCCTTGAGCCCGTTGCCCCTGCAGCGATGTGCTAGGAGGCATTCAGCTGTCTTGGAAGAACCGCAGAGAACACCAAACCCAGATGACAACAGCACCAGGGACATTACCGTCCTTCCTCTCCTTCTCTCCCCACTCTGGCGAAGGCAGAGGCTGCTGGGTAAGTAGCCGAGGATGAGAGGAAAAACAAGATGGAAGAATAGCTATGAAATAGCAGGGCCACCTCATCTCTTTCTCATCACTGCTCTACAAAATTCACGAGTCAGTCCTATGCTGCCCCGGGAGAGAAACTTTGAATTGCGTGAGAAATTCACGTTTTGATATTGGAACGGACTGACAATTCAAATTACAGGTCTCTGTACTAATCTTTTATCCACAGCCCGTGGGGACAGATAGATTTCAGAATTCAGAACTTTCATGTTTTTAGAAAGGGCATATCCTGTTTTCAGTGAGTGCAGGACAGCACCCCATAATCAAACAGGTTAACATCTCTGCAGTAAAATATATTGTTATCCACACAAGGTGGCCATTTGTAGTGATAACAAATAGCCTCACATCAGTTTATGTCAGATTTTTTCACCAAATGACTTTGTAGCAAGCTTCAAAAAAGTTTTGATTTTTAGAGCGTTGGGGATTTCAGAATTGCAAATAAGGGATTGAGGAAAAGTTCCTGAAAAGGAGAATGTTTATCGATGCCTGAAAGTGACCTGGAAGAGCTAAAGAAGCTGCCCTAAATCTCCTCCCAGGGCAGAAAATCTAACAGACTGAGTTGGAAAGAGAGTGGTGTGAAAATTATTCTGCTGGAACCCCATCGAATTCTAGTCATTCAAGAAATCTCTTCCTTATATAAATGTGTATGAGTGTTGCCTAAGTATTTTTCACATAGCAGGTGATTAATAAATATTAACTCTCCTCCTTTTTCCTCTACTTCCTTAAATACTGGTAGATAATCCCTATCCTTTCCTGGAGGGAAAACATAAAAAAACTTTAGCTGCAGAATCTCACTTTGCTGGGGCCTTTTCCAAAGACAGGAGGTACAGAAGTAACTGGGAAAGGAACATGAAGCACTGCCCCCTTCAAGGGTCACCATCTGAGACTTGGGCCAGGGACTGCTCTTGGGGCAAGTGGACTACCAACACAAACCCCACATAGCATTCCCCCACCTGCCCCGCCATGCCCCACAACCACCAGCCCTTGGTGAGTCTCTTCAACAATCCGGATGCTGTATTTGGCCCCCAAAAGAATTGGTAGGACTGGCTTGTCTGTTCCATCTCTGGAAGTCCCTTTACCTGACCTCTAGGTCTTGGTGGGTAGAAGAGCAGGGCTGGGCAGGGGGCACCGGGAGCAACAAGGATGGACGCAGTGAAGATGGACTAGCTATAGCAGCCGCCACAGAGGATCCTGCCTGAGGATCAAAGGGCTGAAATTCCTCAAAGACTCAGCCCCTGACGTCCACCAAGAAATACTACTTGAACAAAAAACCTCAGAAGAAGTTGTAGATTTATTGTTAGTGAAAACAAGTTGTGAAGCTGAAACTTCTTTATAAGGTAAAGAATTTTTTCAGCAACTCTGTTAATAGCCTGGATTACCTATTCTCTCCATAGAAAACTGTACTCTAAAATGGTTATCATACAAGGAGGCAATTATAATGTCTCTTAACTCTTTCTTGAGAGGGGATAGGTAATAATTCTACACTTGGCAAAAATGAGGGATTAATAAGGATAATATGAAGTAAATAATTAGAGGGGATTATGTTTGGAGAAACGATGAAGCAAAATAAATATGGAGATACTGGAAGCACGTGTATATTGAAATTCTGAATATGTAGATTAGGTTTATTCCAAAGAGTCTCACCCTTACCATTTCCTATTTTTCCTCCTCATTCTCTACCCCTAAAATAATAAAGGTTTCAAAGTAAAACACAGATTTTTCATTGAATTTTGCTGTTACTTGGGAGAGGTAGATGAGAGTGCTTAGATAAAGAGAGAGAAGAAGAGTGCTTTCTGGAAAGGTGAGTCTAGGGGAGTAGTTCCCTAGCAGGAGGAAATGCATATGGGTTTGTTTTTATTTTATCAAATTTATTGGGGTGACATTAATAAAATTACATTGATTTCAAGAGTACAATTCAGTAATACATCACCTGTATATAGTAAGGTTTGTTAGGTTTTTGAGGAGAGAGAGAGAGAGAAAAGAAAGAGGCTAGAGTTCTAAAACTCACTTTGACTGGATGACAGGGAGAGGAAAAGGAATCTTTAAAACAAGCTAGGGCTCTCCCTCTCAACTGACAAATGCTCCAAGGAAGGACTTGCTATCTACATGCAATGCCTGGGAGGTCAGCCTCCATCTCATAAGCTGCTTGCATAAGAATGGACAAATGACACAGGTTAGGCACAGGAATCCAAACCGTTTGGTATATGTGTATAATATTTATGTAGTAAAGTGGTGATCAATCACACCTTGGGGCCAACAGGTGAGCACAGCAGATGTTGACAGGACTGTCTCCCCGGAACCACCTTCTCCTATTTCTCCTGGAAACTACCCATTCCTCATCTATAAATATCCCTTGGGAAATTTTATTTTCTTATGTCACTTTGACCTTTTGGATATTGTTGACTGGTCTGGAGGACAGGGTCTAATCCAAGCCAATCTAATCAAAATCCTTCCCAGCAGTTTAAATAAAATCTAGAACCAACAATGACAGTTTCTTACACATTGAGAGTGGTATGGCATAAATCTAGGAAGCGCTGGGTCCTGTTGTCCCATCTCGCAGAGACTGTGGCCTTTGGGAATGAATTAAACACCCAGTAGTAGAGAGGATGTGAGCCCGAATGTGAGCCTGGTGATTTTTGGCCTCTGATTCTGAGCATGACCCAGGGACATGCCTCTCCTCCTACACTGTTATCTCTTCCACATTACAGTGGACTGCATGAATCAATAAGGCCCCCTTTTGTGTGTGTTAGTTCAAGCTGCTTTGGGTCACAGAACCAAAGAGTCGTGTCTAACATGCAGTTTAATTAAAACACTTGATTAACTAAGCTTTAAAACCTCTTTACTTCAACCCTGTTCACAAACTAAATCTTATTAGTTTGGTTTCCCCCATTAAAAAAATGGAAGCTATTGAATATAATGACTTTCTTTGATGATTTAATATTTCCTCAGGGTCAATATTCAGCACATTAGTTATTTAGAGTAGTGAGGATGACCGTGTAAAAAAACAAGACATGCTGACCCCAGGAAATAGAAAAGACGTTGCTTAAAATAAATGTTTGAAACGAGTTTTCTTGAGATCAGTTGATTCATTCAGCAAGCAATTCTCAAGGGCTTACTCCATGCAGGGCACAGAGTGCTGGGGATTTTATCACCTGGCAAAATGAACCAAAATTCATACCCTTGTACAGCTTATATCCTAATCTCTTTCTTCTACAGGAGTAAATCAGAACTTTCTGGCTAATTTAGAATGCCAGCTAGTTGTGCGCTGATTAATTTGGAAGTGCAAGCACTTTTTTCAGTGGCCAACCACACATGTTCTGCAGAAGAGAAATGATGACAATCACCCTCCACCCACTTTCCCACCCAAGATAATATGGCAAAAATTAGTTCCTTACGTGCCATCAGTGAAGAGCAGACCATTGTACCATTTCTTGCCTCTGCTAAACTGGACTCTATCTCATCAAAAATTTAATGCTAAAAAAATATTTCCCATCTTCTTTTTTCTCTGGTACCTCCTAAAGCATGTATATATGTATGTATGTGGGTGTGTATACACTCACTATATAGAGATATGTAGATATATATATATATATATATATATATATATATAGTGAGAGAAAGACCAGTTGCAAAAGGAACTGCAGAAAGAATGCTGCCACTTTGTAGCAAGGACAAGTAGCAAAGCCATAAAGCCACGTAGAGGAGTGAAGTGGAGAAGTGGAGTGAAACAATGATGAGGGTCTTTCTGAGAGATGTGGGAAAGCAATTCCCTCCTCTTCCTCCCTTCCATGCAGGACTTATTTACTCTTGCATTTCACTGGAAGTCTGAAGCATATTTTTATTACTATCACTGACACAACTAGTGACAGTCTGCTTGGCAAATTCCAAATATAACCTGTACTATTAGAGAGTAAACACATCAACAATACTCTTGGCTCCCCTTCTTTTGCAATTTATTTCCTTCGGTCCAATCTGGAAGTCATTCTGTTTGTCAAAAGGCCAAGGGATGATGAAATAACCCTCCCACCACTGAAGCATGAGGGCAAATATATAGAGAGAGAAGAGTAAGAAGACAGAAAGCCACAGGTCCTGGCCCACTGTGAAAATGGCTCTTTCTGGTTAGAAATTAGCAGGTGTAGGCAGTTTTCAGAGTGTTTTTGAGGAAGCAGCTTTTCTTCACAATGGAATTGATAAAAACTCATTTTAAATATGAGATGTGATTACTTGGAGCCTTAGACTTTGACTTATTTACAATTAGCAATAAAAGCCCTGATAGAAGAAAGCAATGCTTTATCTTCGTGTGGACAGTCATGAGCTGGGACGAAAGCCTCAGAAGAATAGACACACTTTTCTTTGATGCTGTTGACTAAAGTGTGAGTTTGTATTTATAACAAAAGTTCTGTTTATTGTAAACCAGAGTCTTAGAGAAGAAACTGGATATTAAGATTAGAACCACATGAGTAGTATTTGTAGCTCTTTTGCCTATAATGTATATCATAACTGCAGAGGAAATAGTGCATAGATTTAATTCCATAGAGTGAACGAATATCTCTTTGTCTTCATATCTATTTTAAAGTAAGTCCAGTTAAGAGACAAATACATTTTGTTCTCACTGTATAAAATTGCAGAATTCACAAAAGCACTATGAAACAAAAATCACGTATTAAGAAACCAGTACTCGTCAACTCATTGTTGAGAAATTACCACTACTAAATATTTGCTGTGCATCTTTTTAGCATTTCTATGTGTGTTTGTTTCTTCTTAGGGATGATATCACAACACTGAATTTTAACCTTTTCTTTTCCCTAATTGGTATTATGTAATGAAGATTTCTCCCCACGGCATTGCTATTTCAGATAATTCCAGCTTTAACAATACTGCTTCAGTTTCTTGTAACTAAATTTGTGTCCCACACATGGAATAATTTCCTCAATTAATTGCTAAGTTAAAAGATGTGCCAGTTTTAAAGATTTTTGATAAATATTGCCTATCTCTCCACCAAAGTGTTTGTGTTGTGCCTACCAATTTATGATCCAAGCAGCAATGTTGGAAAGTGTTTCTTTTTTCTTTCAATACTAGGAATCATTTATTTATTTTTTTACCAGTTATGTAGGAGTAAAAAAGTTGCTCATTGGTTAAATTTTAATATCTTTGAATGCTAGTAAAGATTTTCCTATGTATTCATAGTCCTTTTTTTATTTTTTGTGTATTGTTGCTTCTTTACATTTTTCATAATTTTTGAATATTTTAAAATAAATTATCTTGTATACTAATTTTTATAATCCTTTCTATTAC
The DNA here is from genome assembly GCF_902729225.1 of Pteropus medius. NCBI lineage: Eukaryota > Metazoa > Chordata > Mammalia > Chiroptera > Pteropodidae > Pteropus > Pteropus medius. Next base: position 5,106,725 of record NW_024340692.1, on the reverse strand, counting down.
AGTTTTAATTTTTTTAATTTATATATAAATTATACATGTAGATATACTTGTATTACGTATGCTTATATTATATAATTAATATAGTCTATAATTGGAATTATAGAATATCGAGGCATTATTTGTTATATATTTATATTATACAATATATTTTTATATAGTCAAGTTTATTGCCTTTTCATGTGGATTCTGTCTTTATGATACACCTAGACAAATATTCAATTTTCCCCTAGTTGTTTTATAGTTTTTTTTTAATTCTTGGTTTTTACTTTTTAATCATTGTTTTATTTTAGTGTATGGTACAAATATTTGGATCCAACTAATGATTTTTTTTCCCCAATAGTTTGCCAGTTGCTCCATCTCCATTTATCTATTATGTTGTCTAACTTTCCCCATTGATCTAAAAGGTCCTTTTGTCACATAATTATTATATAGTAATTATATAGTGATAGTACTTATTGAGTGCTTAATATATACCAATATCTGGGTAGTTTATAAAAGTTATTTTATCACTTCATGTTAACGTTATGAAGTACTAGCATTATTTCTATTTTGTATAAGTAGAAGTGGGTTTTTCCTGCTTTTACTTATAAGTAAAGAGATGTTCAGAAAGGTTAAATAACTTGCCCAAGATCATACCACCAATAAGAGGCAGAATTGAAATTAGAACTGATGAAGTATGATTGCTGGAACCTGTACCCTTAGCCATATGCTGCACCACTTGAAATGCATTCAGAATATTATATGTACTTTGGTTCTGATTCTGAGATTTTTATTCTATAAATTGAATAAAATTAATAGGTTTCAGAGGGACTACTATTTTACAGAACACACTCCAGGAAATTCTGCTCTACAGTATTATTATTAAGTATGGTTTTTTATTATTTTTTTGAGATAGATATTGATAATATTAATACTTTATCCTCATATTTCTTGGTATATCTTTGTTGGCATGTATCTAGGTAATCATGTAAAATGTTTTTCTTCTTTTTAACTATTGCTGTAATGGATTAAACAAGAGCAGTCTTAACATTAACCTAAAATCCCTACAGAAAAAAAAAAAACATTTGATTTATCAATTTAATATGCTTTCAATATAGGGCTGGACTCAATGTATTAATATTTTATTTAGCTTCTTGCACCCCTACTTATAAATTAAATTGTAGTAAATTTTCTCCTATCTTCTATTCTGCTTTTTTCCCCTTCTACCTTCTTTCTCTCTTTTCCTCCATCCCTTCTCTCCTTTCTTCCTTCCTTGCTCTGTCACTTTTAGAATCAGAGTTAGGCTAGCTTTATAAAATGAATTAAATAACCTTTCATATATTTTTATGCTCCCGACATGGAAATTCTTTAAAATTTTAAAAGAATTTTCCCACAAAGTCAAGCATTGCAAAGGTGTGAGGTTTTTTTATTAATAGAAAAAATTCTTTTTTAAAATTTAATTTAATTTTTTTATCTTAACTTATAAAAGGGGTTTCATGATCATACAACTACTTGGGTTTTATACTTCTAGAGCCAATGTTTGATAGCTTATATATTCTTTACAAAATATCTATTCCATCTAGATTTTCAAATATGCCCACACAGAGATATTCTTTTTATTTTTGACCCTCTTATGTAACCTTGCTTTTACATGTTTACATGTTTATGTTTTCCTTTTTCTCCCCAAAAGACCAACTCTTTATTTCTCCATTCTATAATTTTCTTTTTCTAAATCATTAATTTCTTTAAAAAAAACAAAAAACAAAAAACTTACATTCCTACTCTCCTTAGGTTTTTTGTTATTTCACCACCATCTTCTTGTGTAAAGGCTTTATTTGCTTATTTTCAATTTAAAGAAAAATAGTTGTGAAAAATAATGAAAGCCATAGTTTTTCTTTTTGATTTTGACAAATCCCATAAGTTTTCATTCTTAACATTGCACACTGGTGAAAAACGCAAACTCTGCAGACAGATTGTTTTATCTCAAATTCAGTTACATTGCTTATTCTCTGTGTGGCCTTAAGACAGTTACTCGACCTTTCTATGCCTCAATTTATCTAAGTGTAAAAGGAAGATGATAATAATACTCACTTCAGGATTTTTGAGAGGATTAAACAAGATAATATATGCAAAGTAATTATAATTGACACACAGTGCTGAATAAATGTGCATTATACTATCTTTTTATTTTCTAAAAATTCTGTATTTAGTTTGAATCCTATTTACCACATTTATTGTTTTTAATTTTTTTTTAAATTGTTAGTTTTATTGCACCATAACTAGTGAATTTTGCCTATAAAATTTATGGCAATGTACCTTTTATAGTAGATGGATGAATGGTGAAGGGAATTACATTTATTGAACATTACTAGACATTGTGTTGATGCAATTGGTTGTTTTCAGAGCTCTAATATGGGAATGCAGAAATCTGATACATGTTGTTCTGTTATCCAGTCCCACAATTCTTCCACTAAGATGCTATACTAAAATTTCTTAGTATTTTATCTTCCAAGAGCACACACTCGCACACATGCATGCACACACACATGTCCACCATCTTCCTGGGTTTGCACACCTACTTGATTATCTTCCAAAAGGTAGTTTACAGAAAATAGGAGGTAGACATCGTGGACTTAGGGACTGAATGGATATTCCTAATATTCCTAGGTTTGTCTTTGAAAGAAGGGGCTTTCTCACAGAGTGTTTAAGTGACTTAACAAAGAAGGGGACCTGGCCTCTAAAGCTAATCCCAGGATGCATTTCTCAAGAAAAATCTAAAAAATGCTATGGAGGATAACTGAATGAGATGTAGGTCAACATTTAGCACCCATTTCGTTTAAGAGATGGCTGAAGTCTAATTGAAAATTACTGAAAGGTCTTTCGGGCTAAAATATCCTTTTTATTGATCTCCTTGATTTCTTTCTTAAAGGCACAGTTCCCAATCTTGGCACTCATTTTTAACTGCATGAGGAACTTTAAAATATATACAGATGCTTGGTCTCACTCCAGCCAAATAAATCAGAATCTCTATGGAGGAGGATGTTGGGCATTTTTTTTTTAAACCATCTTCAGACAACCATGAATGAGAAACACTAGGTCAAGACATTATCTCCTAAGTCCCCAACAAAAACAGCATAGTTAAGACACCGCATACAATCTCAGCTATTAGCTTTGAGCCATCTTCCAGTTTAGCACAGAGCAGAGAGAATAGGCTAAGGGATGGATACATTTGGAAGATTTAGGAAAAGCTTGGAGTCTGGTGACGTCGCCAGAGGATAGAACAGTGCAGGTGAAGGTGTAAGAGTCATTGGGCAGCTGCCACTAAAGTGGGCATTTGGGTGGCATGGGAAAGGACCCAGGGGTGGGGAAACATAAAGAGGCCAGGTGGAAGAAGTGGCTTGCAAACAGAGAAAGGGGGAATGGAGCTAATATATCTGCGGAGCCTAAATGCACAAGATGCTGTGCTAAGCCTTTTGCAGATGTGAGCTCACTCAATTCTCACCATCACCCTCTAAAACAGGCGCTATTTTCCCCATGTGAAAAATGAATTGAGACTTAACGGTCATTAAGCAACTTTCCACTAACTCAGTAGGTGAGGTATATTTGAATCCATGCTCCTTCCTCTACCCAGGTGTTTCTCTAGTGTGGTGCCAAGGATACTACTTTCCACAGACCTCCTGAAACTGAAATTTGGACCCAGGAAACTGAGTTGTAACAAGTTCGCCATGTGAGATTTATACTCCTAAAAGTTTCAGATCTGGTATCTTATACATAGGCTCTTCTCAAACTGTAATGAGTCTTTGCTTTTCCTGGGGATCATGTGCAAATGCAGATTCTAACTTTGTGGGTCTAGAGTGGAGCCTGAAAATCTGCATTTCCAAAGAGCTTCCAGATGCTGCCAAAGCTGCTGATCCCCAAACCACTCTCTGCGTTAACAGGCTCCTATGCCATCCTGAGGCCAAAGCCTGAAGCCCAGTCAGCTCAGCTAGCAGCTCAGCTAGCCTGTACATTGAAAGTCGTGTCTGCTAATGGCTGCTCAGCTGGCTCCCCACCAGGGGAATGGGCTCCATTTGCTCATCTGTCAGAGGGAGAAGCCAAAGCTATTGGCCAGCACCTGCTCTGAGCCCTCAGGAAGGCAGCGCTGAATTTAGCCCCACAGCAGCCGAACTGTGAAGAGACAGGATTTACAGACAATTGCTTTCAACCACAGTCCGGCACAGGCCCCAGCACACAGCCTATAAACAATTCTGTTTATACCAAATGGCTGGACCTGGGAAATTGCAAGGAAAATAGCTAATGACCAGGAGGTGTGGGGGTGGGATATTTTTATTATTTTTTAACCAGTTCATTATTTGGGGTCTATTACCATGACTTTTAGGTTTTCCCAGTGTGTGGACTTTATGGGACTATTTTAGACTTAGGAGTTTAATTGTTATTCTCTCTCCTTGATCATAAAAACAAAGGTACTGACCAATAACTCATTTCTCCATGAGAGAAAGAAATGGTGTTTCTCCCTTATCTCAAAAAAAGGCTTGGCCCTTTCTAAAAAAATTAATCGCCCTATCTTTTACACATTTAAGCTCTTGGGCATTGCACAGAAAATCATCTGTTCCACACTTGAATCAAGAAAAAGCAAGTCCATACGCCTGATCCTTAATCTCTCTTAGTTTTCTTCTAATTAGATGCAATCTTTTTCCAATACTCTAATTAATACTTGCACATTAAATATTAGGCCTTGTAAGAGAAAAATCATCTGTAATACAGTCACATCAAGCCAAACAGGATTTTCAAGCCTTTACCCTTAATCTTTCTTTCAATTTTCTGCCATTTAGAAACAATTTTTCCCCAACACTCTAATGAATGCAAATGATATTCGTGATTAGTTAGTATTATGCTAATCTGAGCCTGGAATTTACCTAAATCTGCATGGTGTTGTCTGAGCACCAGATTGCTTTGGGTTTCTGAGGAAAATTACATTAGCCTGCCAGATGTACAAAACATGATAGAGTAGAAATCTGAGCAAATAATCAAGATTACATTAGTTTTGTTTCTTAATGAACAACTGTTGGCATTAGGGATTACAGACAAATTATGGTTTTCCTCTCTGAGCTCAAGCAGCTAAGCAGCTGTTGTGAAGGTCCCCTTTTCCTGTCTACCCCTAAATAGATTGGGAGCCGCTAGGGCAGGGGGAAAGCATCTAAAATTTCACATAATTTAATTTGTTCCATTACAAAGTAATCATCACTCTGAGGCCCACAGCTAACCTCCAAATTTCCCCCCACCCACCTCTCTCTGGAATGCAAGAGCGACTCAAGCGAGTATCTGGGGCAGAAACTCAATGTGTTTTCCTTCTCTCCCAGCTTGGAGGGCCGTGGGTTACATGCCTCCAAGACTTACCTGCGTTCTGTACTCTTTGGGCCACTTGCCAAAAGGGTGTCTGCCTAATTCCTGCTACTTGGGTGACACAGATGGAATGCTGCTGATAAGGATTATGTAGGTAACACAGTACATCTGGCTACAGTCTAATAGGCTGGGTAAACCAGAAACTTGCAGAACAGCAGCCATCTGAGCTTAGACCCTTGTCCCATGTTATTTGATCTGTGTCTGTGAAGTTTCATTATAATGAAATCCTTGTCTTGCAGTGGATACATGGAGTGTGGCATGGTGATGATGGTGGTGGTAGTAGTGGTGGCATGTAGGTTGGAGCGTTTTAATAGCCCAGGGCCCTGTTCCTAGAATTTTTTCCTTAGTATCAGTCAGCAAAATAGCGGGGCTTTACTGTGGATTTTTCTGCTCAGTTTAAGTGCCTCCACTTAACAGCATGATGTCTTTTTTCTATGCTCTCTCTTGCCACTGGGCCTTTGTACATGCTGATCCCTCTGCAGAAATTAATCTCCCATGATCTTACGTGCATATGGAGAAACTACACCATCTCTAAGATAAGTTAGGTGCCGCTCTAATATAGTTACACAACAGGCAATACCTCATCAACAAAGGACTTGTCACATTGCATTCTACACTAGATGTAAGCTCCATGAGAAAGGAAAGAAGTTTGCCATGTTCACATAGCAATTTTTTGTAAATGCTCTATGAAAATTTGTTGACAGAATGAGTAGATTTATGCAGTTTCAAATGCGGCGTTAATAGGAAGACAGGGTTTGGGTCCATATTCATTGAAAAGATGGATGTTCTAAATGACAAGACATTGGCAACAAGGTCATCACAAAGACATTTATGTTTTGTATAAAGGCTAAGGACCTGTCAACCCATGGTGCTATGTTTTGGGACAAGATAAGTAATGAAGGACAGCTGTTTATGTTTATGGACACGCAGCTCTTGTTTTGCTCTAGCTGGCTGAGTACACCTGCCTTGAGAAAGAAACTTCTCTTCCTGCCTCCTGTACCCACCTCTATGATCATCCACCAAGTGAGAGGCCCATTGCTGGTAAGAATCTTAGTGACCAACACCACCCATTATTCAAGCTATAGTCTAGATTCTCCAGCTTTTATCATGATCTAGTATATGGTGGTGGGATCAGGGATGAATTGGTGGGATAAAAGGAATAGATTAGACATGAGAAAGAGGAAAAGGAAGAAGGTGTCTGTTAGACATCCATCTTCGGTCCTAACCCTCAGCCACAACTACCTCTGTCCCACAGTTTCTGGGCTTAAGAGAGCTATGAGATGAAACCCAAGAGAGAGAAAGATGGAGAGAAGGGGAAACCAAGTTATAGCTGAAGGAAAGCTGCAGGACTACTCCCTCTCTTCCTATAATAGCAAAATAAAAGACAGAAGAGATGGGAAAGAGGGAGGAGTAAATGTTACCCTACTGCTCCTTTTCCACCTTCTTTGCGCTATTCAGAGACCTTAGGCCATGTTGCTGATTTTTAACTCCACTTTTTGTGGAGTTAAAAAGGATTGGGGTCTAATCTCAGTCCCTTGGAAATGGGGGAGTCCTCCTTGAGAAAGGGGCTATTGGAAGGAGGAAGGGTCCTTTCCCCTGGAGTGGAAAGGTACTATGCTTCCATCTTTGGTTGTCTGGAGCCATTATTGTGCCTGGTACACTGTGGGTGAAGTCATCTTTGATGGGTCTTTCGAGAACCTTTTACACAGTACAAAATTTCTAATGACTGACTATAGCGACCTTTTACAGCACAACTCATTTGTAAGTTGTGTGTTTGAAAAGCAGAATTGACTTTATAAATTTACATATTATTTCATATATTACTATTACATATTTATATAATTTATAAATTGTGGGTCCAAAGCACTAATGATAGGCTAAGAATCTGGAACTTAAGGTAAATTCAATCTCATTCATTAAGTCTTATGGAACAAGGGTACTGGGAGTTGGGAGAAGTCGAGACAGGAAATGAAAGGCAAAATAAGATCTGATCTGTTCTCTAGAAATTTACCATTGAGTTTAGAGAAAAAATGAAATAAGTTGAGTTAGTAGTATGTAGATGAAAATGGACAGAAGCTCAGAATCTAGGAGAAGCTATTTTGTCAGAACAAATGATAAGTGAAGTCTTTCTGGAACTTAATTGGGCTAATTGCTCATTTCACCCTAAAGTCATTGCCCTGGCTGCTAAGAATCATTTCCCTAACATGTAGTTTCTGGGTTTTTTGATTTTTGGTTCTTTTTTTAGTGGGCGGGGGGCGAAGGAGTTGTTTTCATTCTTTAACCTTATTTTTTGTTTTTCCTCATTTGTAGATCTTATTTATAATGAAGCACTTTATTGTAAAGCATTTTGATTACATTTTATCTGCGGCTAACAGTTAATACTAACATGAGGACTTGTTGGATACTGAGAAAAGTATATATATATATATATATATATATATATACACACACACACACACATACATACATATATATATATGTGTGTGTGTGTATGTGTGTGTGTGTGTGTGTGTGTGTATTTATACATATATACTCATTGAATCAAGATTGACCCTCTTCCTATCCCCATGTATAATAATCAATGAAATTGAGGCATAGAGAGGTTAAGTCATTTGTCTAAGTTTATTCAGCTGACTGACAGCATATTTGGTAGTCTTGCCTTAGAAGCCCAGACTGTTAACCATAGTGCTATTCTGGCTCTCGGTATAATCTAAAATACCCTCCAAAAACTATTTTTATATCCTATACTTGCTTCCATTTTAATTTTAGCTGCCCCTCAGTACTCGACTTTATAAACAATATAAAATGCAGATAAACGAGAATATGAAGTTTCCATATTCTAAAGGAAATATTTATGATTTTTAACTTTTCTCCATTCCACATTGGGATACATAAAGTGAAATTAGATATGACCTTACATAGTACCTAAGATTTCCTTCTACTGAAAATTTTAAGGAGAAAAATAGCTTTAGCAAAGTACCTATCCTGTCCACCTTATGTGATTTTTGCCAAAAGGCCATTTATTTAAGTTTCCAGTGGGCAATTAAATACTATAGGCTCTATACGTTATTTTTTTCCCTCAGATTCTTCAATCTCATTCTATTACCTTATTTGCAAAATAAAGGGCTGTCCTAATAGGTGTTATTTCTCTGATGAATATAAGAATTCAACATGCATTCAACTCAGTCCAGTAACCATTAACCTACTTTGCATTCTTTCTGTTCTTCATCCAAGGGCTGACTGGCAGACTCTTATCCTTAGAGCAGCTCAGAGAAGAAACACCTCGGTGGAATGTTCTGCAATGAAGACTGACCAAGATCACAGACCCCAAAATAATCACTCTATTGCAATGAGTATAAAATTCATTTAAAAGGTGAGATTCAAATAATAAAGACCTCTAGACACAAAAACCGGAAACACTTCTATGCAGATATGAATTCGACCTCAACAGAGAACTTTCTGATTCACTCAGTATTTTTCAAACCATGTATTATGACCCAAGAGTGAGCCAAGACATCAATTTAGTTAGCGCCTTCAATTAAAAAGATAAAATAGAATAAAAGAAAGACTTAAAAAGGTGTATTTCAGGCATGAGAAGTAAAGATTGTTTTACGAATATTTTTCCTTCCAAGTTTTTATGTATGTGTGTACTAGGTTATGATAGGGGGGCCTCAGAAAGTTGGAAACCACTGCATTTCATTTACTGTTACAGCTGTTCAAAGTAGTAGGCAGGACCCAAAGGTTAAATAGCTTGCCTATGCTTACAGATCAGTTTAGACACATCAATCTAATTCTTTTCATTATCAGTGTAACTCTTATTCCACTGCACCTAATGATTCAGGACAAGAATTTGAAGCAAAACAAAAGGAAGCAATAACATCCTGTTAACCCAGCAGCGGATGATGCTTCTGAGAACAAAGAAAGATTCGGAGGTCTCCACCCTTTATAAACCTCTTAGAAGTAGATTCAAGAAAGATATCCAAGAACTTCCGGTTATAAGATAAATAAGTTCTGGAGATCTCATGTATAGCATGGTGACTACAGTTAAGCATACAGTCCTATATACTTGAAACTTTTTAAAAGAGTAGATCTTAAGTGTTCTTGCTACATGCACACACACAAAAGGTAACTCTGGGAGGTGATGGAGTTTAAATAACCTTATTGTGGTAATCATTTCACATGTATCAAATCGTCATATTGTATACCTTAAATGTACAATGTTATCAAATGTTACCTCAGTAAAAGTAGAAAAATAATAAATGCAGAAATACATAAATGCATATATAGGTATCCAATAACTATTTTTTAATATTTCACAAAGCTTCTCAGAAACAGTAGGTTTAAATAGAATAAAACTTCTGTCAGGTTTCTTTGCTTTGGCTAGAATTACATCAACTCCATGTGGCAACATGGGTTTGTAATGTGCTGTTCAGAAGTTCTTTGATGGTTTTGGTTAGTTGTTGTGTAGTAGGAAGTGCACACAACCTGACTCTTAATCATGGTGCTGCCCGTTATCAGCTGCATAAATTTGAATGAACTACTGAAACCCTCAGAACCTCAGTTTCTTCCACTATAAAATGAGAGTTAAATAAATTTTTTGGTGTTGTAAGAATTAAATAAGGCATTTAATTAAATAATATATATGAAATTCCTAGCAGAGAACCTGGCACATAGCAGTGCTTATTAGATGACTGTGTCTGAAAAATGCAATAACTCACAGTTCAAATAAATGCAACTTTTTCAGTTAATGAAATCCTTCAAAATATAGGATAGGGGTGGAAACATAATAAATAAATACTTTTTTTGAACAATGTTGGGAACTGTTACCTTAGCAACTTTTACATGCTGCCTATTTGCTGAGAGATTGGGATGCTATTTTCCTCCTCCTTGCTTGGGGGGATGGCTTTGACCAAAAACCTTTGAATGCTCAATAATTATTTACTTTAGCCAGTGACAGGCCAAGAGTTTATAGAATATTAATCAATATGTAAATGAGCAGCATTTCCTTATACCCATGCAATTGTTTGGAATACCCTATGAGAGCTGAGGAAAAAGCCAGTCTGGCACAAGCAAATGTTTTCAAGGCAACTGATAAGAAAAGCACATGTGAGGGAGAAAAAGTGAAGGGAAACATCTCAAACTGACAAATGTGGCTGGGCTGCTGGTTCTGAACTGATTGATTGATTTGTTAATTAATTTATGATGGCACAACAATAATTACAAGCTACTGTTTGTCAGCCAAATCACTTGTGATGAAGTCAAAGGTTCACATCTGTGTGCATGTCCCTAGGATCAATGCATCAAATTAGCTCCGTTGGCTTTTTTCCCACTAAAAACTAACATGTGTCATCAATATTTCAGCATTTGTGTGTGTAAACTAATTGACTGAACATTCATGCAACATAAACATGTGGTTTGTATTATATGTGGTACCATTTATAAACATCTTTGATGCCAGAAAAATGAATAGACTCACATAAGATAATTAATATCTTATTGGAAAAATAAAATGGCAATTTAGTGTTATTCGTTCTATTTATGGATAAAATAGCATCGCTGTCTCTTTAAAAGTCTTGGTCAACACTGTGTTGCATAGTATAGTAAGTCTTCACTTAACATTCTCCATAGGTTCTTGGAAATTGTGAATTTAAACAAAATGACTTATAATGAAACCAATTTTGCCATAGGCTAATTGATGTAAACAAGAGTTAAGTTCCTATGGTATATTTCTGGTCACAGAAACATCACCAAACTTCTAAATAAAGACTCAAAACACTTCGATATTGAAATAAGTGTAAACAATGCATATACTTAAGATGAACACGAACAATTAAGATTATTCTTTTCCAATCTGCTTATTTCAGCTCAGTGTTCTGGGTGGCCAGACAGGAACCCAACCTGTACAGGATGCCCTTCCATTGCAGGGGGCATCACACATACCCACACTCACTCATTCCGGGACAATTAGACACACCGACGAACCACAACTGCACATCTTTGGGATGTGGGAGGAAACCAGAGCACCCCAAGAAAACTCCTGCAGACGTGGGGAGAACGTGCAAACTCCACATACAGTGGCCCCAGCCAGGAATCGACTTTGTTTTTCCCTCATAGACATTATAACAAAACAATGTTGAACAAAATGATGTTATTTAAAGATCTGCTGTATACTACAATCCCACCCAAGAGCAAATCTGAGAAAATTTTACAGCGAAGGTAAAAGAAGTTTGTGTGAGGTTGTTCAGATTTATGAATAATAGCAAACTCCCTGTGATTCTAGGAACTCACAACAGTTATTGTCCTCTGCAATAAGTGCTATAACACATATGACGTTATTTTTAGTCTCATATCCTCCCACCTATATCTGTCCAATGTCCAAATATGAGAAATATTTATTTCCCTCTGCATGATTTCCACCAGATTAGCTGTCAACACCCGCATTAAACCTTGAAATTTGGTAAGAACAGTTGAAAACACCTTGAAGGTAATGACTCCTTATCTTGTAGTCACAGCTCTTTCACTGCTCCTTCAAGCCAGAGGCTCTGCTTTGGAAGGAAAACAGTGCTCCTAGCTGCAGCAGTGACTAGACTGTTTGGGAGCACAAGTAATGATCCACAATCAATTTTTTTCTCTCATGTCTCTCTACTATCATTTCACATTAAAGTATCCAAAAAGCACGGGAGGGGTGAAATAAATAAAAGCAGTTGCTATATCACTCGTCTTTACTAGATATAAAAATACATCTTAGAGAGAGAGATGCTATCGGCTTGAGAGGGTTCTGATATTTGTTTGGCAGGGGGTTTGAAAATACTCTCTCAAATTCACTTTACAACAGCACTGAGGAAAAGGGGACATAGGAGTAGGAGTGGGTGACCTTCCAGGCTCTGAAGACTGGGCTACAGAGTTTTTAATGCTGTAAGTGGGAACTTGGTGCTAGTATTCAGAAGTAATGGTCTCAGTTTTCATTCAGACAGCAATTTACACTGGTTGAAACAGAGCCTAATCCGAATAGATGATTTTTGTCACTTTATCTCATTCTCCAAATCATTTAGAAGCAGTTACTTCTCAACAAGTTCTTGGGTACCTTCTTTTTCACTTTCCCAAAGACCCATGTACTTCCATAGTCTACTCATTTTCTTTAGGTTTTTGTTATTTTCAGCGTGTTCTCCTTAGTCCTCACCCAAACACTGAATGCTAAAATGTTAGTCCACAACCAAGGCCCTTCCCAACATCACAATAAAGGCAATACACATGAAAAAATAATTGAAACCTTAGGGTAGAAAAATAATCGGTCCTCTTAAATAAAACTTACTTCATCACAAATAAGTCACTTTACTTTGTCATTTATCTCCCAAAATACATTAGCCTTTTTCAAATTCTCTAACTTCTTAGACCCTTGAAAGGTCTTAGTTACTATGATAAAGGAAGAACTGAGAAAGTAGGAGATGATGGTTGCTGAAAAATATGTTTTATTCATCTGCTGACTTACCCCAGGCTCAATAACCATGAGCCTGTCTACTTGCAGGAAAATATGAATTTGCCACTTTTGCTTCTGGACCTTCTTCCCACTCTCACCCTCAGCTCTAAAACTTTGCTAATTTCACCATAATCCCTACATGTTCCTAGCCATTTAAATTTTATCTTGAAAAGGGCAGTGCGGTGATTTGCAGCGAGGGCCATCATTAACTAACTCAGAACTTGAGCACCCATTGAGATTACTGTCTCCATTAGTAAAATAGTATGGCAATAATCTTGAGACAATTTAACAATTATTTATTAAGGGCCTTTTATGTGCAAAATACTGCTTAGAGTTGGTAAAACCCGGTCCCCATTCTCCTGAGGCTTATAATTTTAGTTGCACACCTGAGCAACTAAGTAACATAAGTCTTATATCTGTACATAATGTCATACAATAAAGTAGTTTCATTTATATTGGAACATTTATACAACCTACATACTGCATAAAAACATATCAAATATGCCAGAGTGTTTCAGTTCAAAAAGTTTCTGATGCTATTGTTACCTCTAACGATCCTGAAAATAAGAGGAAAAATTCCCACTTACAGCACAATGTGCTGCCTATTGTAGTGTGATAGGCAAAATCTTTTCCATTATAATACATGCTAAGTGTGAGTTAAAATAACTTCATCGAAGAACTGTTATGAGTCTTTTGAGGTATGAGTGGAAGAGCAAAGGAGGTGGTGAGATTATCATCACTGCTATTGCATGAGATGTTGGTGAACTAGTAGTGCATTGTTATCTGAAGGATTAATCCCTCTGAGTTTAGCAGAATTTTCGGAGAGCATCATATAACATTTTAGACAGCCAGCATTTTCTCTGTACCATTATCTCACGCTCCAGAACACTGGCAAAATTCTGGGAAGCTTTTCTTCACCCACCCATATTTAACACCACCAGATAATAATATGTGTACCTTCAATTCGTTTTGCATTTTACAGTTTTCAAGTCGTTTATTATGTATTATCTCATTGGAGCCTCACAAGAGCCCCATGAGGTAAACAGATATCATCAAAACCTGAAAATGGAAACGCATTGCTTGCCAATTTCTTTCCAAAAAATTTCCCCCAGATGGCTTATGACTATGGCGAGTCTAATTGTCTCGAGGAAAGATGAATGGAATCACATTTCCAAAGAATCCAGCCACCTCCAATCCCAGAGCTGTGCAATTCTCAGACGCAGCTTGAGGGTGAGTAACCTGGCCCACTGAACACGCAGAGAGCTGGGCCTCAAACAGAGGTCAGGCTTGAAGCTGGAGGGGGAGGCAGGTGCAGAACAGGCAGGGGCAAATCACCTGACTGGTCACAAAGCATGTTATAACCCAGGTCATTGGGTGAAATAGTCTATTGTTGGATTCTAGGGGAGGAGCAGGCTAACTTCACACTTTGCAGATTTAGTGTTGTGTCCTCTTCCCCTTATATTAGTGGAGTTCATTTTAGCAAGCTGCTTATTTAAGTCCAGTGGTGTCATCTGTAAAGTGGGGCTGGTAACTTCCGTCCTTACTGATACAAAATGCCTCCCGAAGTACCTGGAAAACACCTGGCAAATAGGAGGACCTCAATAATTGATTTCTTTTACCCTTAAAATAATAGTATGTAATGTTTTAAAATTAAGCTAATGTGTGTACATTAGCCATGGACTCTTGCTAAGCACAAAGAAATATTTTAGGAGGCTCTGCTTTTAAAATCTCTACTACAATTTGACGTGGAAAATACGGATTGTTTGGATTCATGTAATGTATGCAGTTCCCACAAAAAAATGTATATGAATTTAAAAAATCAACTTGGTTATGAAAGCCCCATAGAAAATGTTATAGTTACATTCACTTAATCTACCCTGTGTATTTTTGCAGCACCTACTAAGTGCTCAGACCTTAATCTGTATAAATAGTCACACTTTGTTTTAGCCTTCTGGGTATGTGTCATGAACTTGGTATTTACACTGCATTCACCAGGTGCCTCACCGACTCCATCTCATTCATCCTCACGACAGGTTGGAGCTACGAGTAATGAGTATGATTATCTGCACTTTACAGCTGGCTCTACCAGCCGTGAGAGGAGCAAATTCATTTGCCAGAGGTCACCAAATCTACATTTCCCAGGATTCAGCCCTGTGCTCATAAACATATCCATTACGCTATAACCTCAGAAAAATGAACATAGTAGCGAGAAGTTAAAAAAATCATTGCTTTGTGAATAAAGTCATTTCTAAGAGAGGTGGTAGGTAAAAAGTTATGTTAGAAAGTGAGAAATAAAAATTGTTATTAAAGCTGCCCATTACATGATATGCCAAATATACCCCCATTATAAAGCATGTTAAGTGTGAGTTGAATAATAATAATTATCATAACATTCATCAAGTATTTTTATTCTCCTGGCTCTTTTCTAGAAATATTAAAATGAAATATTATTTTAAATGCTTTAAGTTAGTGAAATATACAGTATAGCTGCATGTATTCCTTAACAGAACTCCTGAATAGAATTTCTGCACTGAAGGTGCATTACCCATTTTACATTACCCTATTAAAATGCAACAGAGGAATACAATTCTCTTTCACTGGCCTGGTATATTTTCACGGGTATATTCTCCTACATCCAAGTTCATTTTCTCAGCCCTTCACAATATAAATTACAAATAATATTACAATTAATTTGTCACAAATCAATCTCAGGGAATTAAAAAATGCCTAAAGGTAGTGATTGACATCATTTAGCTATGTTTCAGAAATATGCTGTAGTTTCAATGACAATGGGAGCATCAGATATCTTTCTTTGTTGACTAGTCTCTAAACTGGAAAATCAACACCAGCTTTCCCATAGATAGAAGAGATAACACCCGTTGAGAACATAACCCTTTGCATCCAAAAAAGAACTGGAAAAGAGGATAGAGAGGTGCTTGTGTTTCCTTACTCTCTGCTCAGATTAATAACCATCTAATCACTATTTATTAAGATAGGATCCAAAGAATATTTTCCTTGTCTAAAGTTTGTGTTGCATGTAAGTGAAAATAATGGAAGATGAAATTTAAAAAAAATCATTTATAGACCAGAAAGTGTCTTGGAAGAACATTAATGTATTTAACGGCATCTTCTATATAGTTCATTTTTAAATATGCTAAAATGACATTACAAATGAAAATGTGTCATAAAGAATATAAGACTAGAAGATGTGTAACAAAAAAGTGTAATCTATGACAAAATTTGAAGTAGTAAAAAAGTGTTAAAATTATTTATGAAAGTTGAAATTTTTTTCACTCAGACATTGCCATCATTACTGTTGTTTTATTACTCAGGAACTGATATTTAATAAATTATTAATCTTTATCCATGTCATTAATTGCACAGGAGATGGCTTGGATAAGAAAGTATTGAGAAGATGTATTAACTAACTTTGACAATGAGTGACAAATCTGCAAATGTAACATCTACATATTTAGTGACATTATAGAGAAAACAGATCACTCGGAAGCCTTCATTAGTATGATGAGTGTCCCCTGCCTATAACACCGCGAACTGGGTTTGATTCCAGAATGAAGAGATAGCTTTAGTTATCCCTGCACCTAGAACACTGCCTGGCAGATAGTGAGCTCATGACGAATATTTGTTAAATGAAACATAAATTTTATTGCTTCGAATTCTGGAAATAGAGGCAATGTATAGACAGAATATCTTCAGAAAATTGGTTGATGTGGTTATTATCTGTATGGTGTCTACCAGTTTCAACTACATTTCTACTTTCAATTACACTTCTAAAGGAAATACAATTTAAAATTAAATACAGAATTTTGATTTTTAGATAGATCTTTGCATGGCTGATAGCTTACCATAGGAGTCTAAATACGTTTATGAGTCCAGGCATTTTCTCATATATTTTTAGCATATTAATTAGATTGCTTAGGAATTCTTTTCGCTTACAGTAATGTGAAATACAGATAACACACTAGTTTCAGCATTTACAAGATACATTAATTTTAGGATTTTCAGTTAAAAATAGTTAATTGTAAACCTAAGTTCACCTCAACTTCTCAAAGACTAGAGAAATATTTGCCATGAAAACAGTCTCTCAATGTTGTATCTATATTGACATTTGTTGTCAAATCATTTAATTAAAATTTGTATTATTTGATTTTTAAAACAGTAAAAAATTGATGAATATGTCACCTTACTAATATTGTCTTAAACCAAATGATAAAGTTATGTAAAGGTACCTGTTCAATATTTTAACACAATTTCTCAAAAAGTAAATTATTTTCTTTCAAGAAAAATAAAAAGTACATTAAAATTGAGTAGATTAACTGGTGCTTAACCAAGAATCACTTTTGTGCCTTAGATAATATCAGATCTAGTTCCATTTTTATGTTTATATGCCTTTTTCTTTGATTACTATTTACAGTGCTGGGAGAATTTCAGTCTCATAAACTGGCGATTTGTTTTTCAAATTAATTTTATGGATTAATATTTAAATAATTACCCTTCATGATTAAGGTAAAGTTACAAATGTTCTGGTCTGGTTCTGATGGGATCAAAGGATTAGACTTATGAAATTTAGAGGAAAAAAAATGTCTGGTGCATCCAGGTTACCCTGATGTTTCAAATAGCTAACAAAGAATTTCTAATACGTCTCGCAGAAAGCTTTAAAAAACAGTACGAAATAGAATGGAAAGTTTAAAAATTGTTTTTGTTAGCTTTATTTTCTAATGGTTCAAAAGGAAACTACAGCATCATCAATAACCGTTAATGAAATAGTGCTATTAACCAGATACGCCTTTAATACTTCCAAGCGGTATTTTTAAATAATGTGAAAAGACATCAACAGAACTCTAAATATAGCTAACCGACTGTAATTTAAACTGCTTACATTACATGATCACGATTTTCCCCTAAAAGTTACGTGCAAATCTAAAGAAAACATATGTATCACTTACAAAACTGCATGTATGTAGATGATATTTAACACACACATACACACACACACACACACACACACACACACACAGAGTTTACTCTTCTTGTACTTGTTTATTTTTAGCTGTCTCAATAAAATGTTTTTCCTCCCTCTGTTTTACTAAAACATGCCTATCTAGGAAGGAAAACAGATGTAGAATTGGACAACTACGTCTTGTTTGGGTTTTTTCCCTGTCAAGTAGAATTTATGATCATTGTCACACAATAAGAGAATCTAAGTGAAACAGACAATAAGCCAGGAAGCAATTGCCGGATACTTTAACACTGCAGCTTTGGAATTCAGGATTTGGTTACTAAAATTTCATTTGATTAAGCCAAGTAAAGATACAATATCCCTTCTTACACAAAACCCCAGAATAATTGTAAAACTAAAAGAAGCAGTGTCGTGGTGAGAGAAGAATCACAATAAACTGGTTTGTAAGAACCTTAAAACACCTTATATTCCTTAAGTCACAAAGAGGGAAATCATGGTACAGCAGCCACCATGCACCTTCCTTTCTCTCCCGTAACTAATGATAAGCAACAATTTAGCTTGATTAAGTTTCCCACAAAGCATCTGTCATTCTAAGTTTTCAATGATGCATTCAATATCGATCTCTTAGACATTTCCCCCAAATCAACAGATTTTATTAAAACTGAATTGTCCTTCATAAGAAACTTATGTACTATTCATATAACCTAATAAAGATGAAATACAAAAACAATTTATGCAAACATTTTTTACTTAATATTTTACCTCTGAACCTATCCCTGTATACATTATGCATCCTCTCTGGCAATAAAAGGACATAATTTTAAAAAAATAAATCATCAGCTTACACAAATCTTTAACTGTAGTATTCGCAACACACTTCTCTTAGAGAGCTACAATCTCTGTGCAGAATTAGGAGGATGAAATTTAATGATGAAGTAGTGATTATCTCACTATAACCATATTAATCCCAGTTTTTAAGTAAATACATATAGAGTAATACCTATAAATTTTCCGACAGAAAAATGTTCCATTTAGTAAAAGTACTAATTTTAAAGCTCACTTCTGGCAACATGCTAAAGTGATAGTTAAGATGCACAGTAACTATTAAAACATCATTTCCAAGTCTTGATATAGTCACATCAAGCAAGTCTTTTACAGAAACATTTTGCAATATCTTTCTTCAAATGTCTGTCAGTTATTTTTAAGTTCATTGCACCCGTATACACACACAGTGCTAAAGTCTAATGGGAGATACAACCATAAATGAAAATGTGTCACTGCAGAGTTTATATCACTTGTAAAATGTACTCCAATGGGAATAAAATGATAGAGAGAAAGAGAGAGTAAGGGAGGCAGGCTTCTGTTTCTCCTTGAGGAACTGGTCTTTCTTTCTGAGACAGAGTACTCAAAACAGCAACAAGTAGCAGCGGCAGAAAAGTTCTCCTGCAGCTCACACACCGCACAGGGATGAGAAGCGCAGGAGAACTGCAGTGTACGGCGGCACCCTCTGTGCACTGGGCTCTCAGGACGAGCCTAGAAGCAGCAGCACAACATCACTAAGAAACTCTCTTGCCTATCAGTGCCAGGACTAATCGGAAGGCGCTCTCTCTCCTGTCTGGGCACCGGGGAAGGGCTGACCACCAGGGCTGGCCATACCCCTCCTCACCTAGAATAAAGCGCCCATTGTCTCACACTGTACTAATTGTGAAATAACAGCCCTTGCAGTAAGCGTAATAATTATCAAAGCAAGCAAGGAAAAGCAGTCGAGGCATAAATGAAAGGGGCATAAGGGAGAAAAAGAAAAGAAAAGGCAAAAAGAAAATACATGCTCAGATGAATTAACCCAGGAATGAATTTAATATTTCTACTGGAATGGTTGCCTGAAGATTTCCCCATTCATGTCATGACTATTGTGTACAAGAGACCATTGTCCACACAACAGAAATCAGTAGATTGAAATTTTTTTATGTAGCACTTATTTTACACGAAAGGTTTTCCTTCCCAAAACTATGGCCTCTGATTCCAGCATTCTGATTTAAAAAGTTACAACTCCTCTCCTCCCAATATTATTTTTAAAGTTGAGTCACAGTATTCATCAATGTTCTCAATTTTTATGCTCTTTTTCCTCTTCCCCAAATTTGCAGCTGAACAAATATGGGGGTAAAAAAAAAAAAACAACAAAACCAGCAACAACAAATCCACACACATTTGCCCGAGCAAAGAAAAATAATGAACTGAATATGCATATCCTCATTAACTAAATTTAATTACGCTGAGTGGCATAGTAATCAGTGGTTGCTCCAGTTACAGGATTCATTGAAAGGGAGGTGGATTCCAAATTAAGGCGAAGCGTGGGGGACAGTCGCATACTGATGAGGGAACCGCACACAACATGATACAATACACTATCAAAATCATTATTCAGAGAAGCCGAAGAAAGAAGTACATTACTCTGTTTTAAGACTAATGCAAGAACAATTAGCCAAGAAGGCTCCAGTCCCCCACTGACTACCCCACCTCCATACATTTCACACCAGCCAGCCTGGGGCCGACTGTACCATTTGCATTTTTCTTTTGTAAAAAAAATGTGAAAACTCACACTGCCTTTTTAAAAAAGAAGGCCTATGTCCCTGACCACAATAGCAGAGAAATCCTATCTAGTACACTGGTGTGCAGAGGCACCCCGGGCTCCCACAACTTGAGCTTGAACTTTCCGCAGGCAGCGAACTTTATAACATGTGCATGGAACAATAAAGGAGGAGCTCAAAAGAAAGGAGGGGGGTAAGTTTTGGGGGTGGGTGAAAAAAAATGTTATCACGCCAAACTTACCATCCACCAGGTCCTGGCTGACATGTCATAACATAGCTGCCATTTTATGGAGCTGTCCGATGTTTTCCCAGCCATTATGCTGTCAGCAATCTTCATCAGATGCAGCTCAATGGAAGATAAGACACCTAATCAAGGAAACATCGGCGGTTGCTTTCTGGACTACATGTAGGCCAATCCTTATCACACTGCATCATGGGAAAAGCTCCTTTATTAGCAGGAGGAACTGCAACCTCACAGATAGAAAGACAAGGATCAGTTCTTTTGCTTTTTTTTTTTTTTGGTCTAAAGGGATTGGTGAAAGTAGCTAGCGTTCTTTGTGTATCATGTGTACAAGAGTTAAGTATCTTGCAAGTGGGCGGCTAACTGCTTTGCTGGGCTATGCAGACTAAAGTTTATTTGCATTCTTCTCTGTTGTATATTGTTTGACATGGTCCATGGTCCTTGCTGAGCAGATGAAGGGAGGGGAGGGGGGTGAGAGGGAGTGAGGGGAGAGGGAGCTGTAATTGCTCAGAATTAATATCTTCCCCAACAAAGACATAACAGTTTCATTGACACAGTCGGAACATGGTTCAGATGTCACTGCACACACGGGCGTGCGGGTGTGTGCGCGCTCACACACACTCACACACAGAGTGGAACACACAGGTAGCAGCTGCAGCTGGATTCAGCCGAGGTTGCCAAAGGCTACAAACTCCATTCTCATGCTGGACATATGGAAGCAGTTTAACTCTTTGAAATCACTGTTCAAGAAGAGCCCTGCAGTCTGCAAGGGTAAATCAGCCTTGAGAACAGTTTCTCAACCAGGAGCCATCGGGCCTGGTGCTCACTCCCTTCTGAAGATGGCCTAGAAACGTGATTCCTTCACCTAGAAAAGACCTGAAAAAATGCAGAGGGCGAGGCAAGGTTTGCCCATAATCCCAACCCTAGACTTAATTCCTCACTTAGTCCTTCTCTGTCTTTCTCTTGGAAGGGGGTTCATTTTGTCCTCAGCAGTGATCATTTTACTTTATGCTGGACTTTAAACTAATTCTTCCAATCAGCACACACAGAAAGCAAAACTAACATTTACTAATAAAACAACGTGCTCTGAATAGCCTTCATTCTTTTCTAAAGAGTAAGAATCTTCAGGGAGCATCTTAAAGAGTCATGCCACTATAATCAGAAACCCAGGCCAGGACAAGCAGATGGGTTCCTGACCTTTCTTTTGCTAAAATACAAAAAGGCAAGGACATCTCTATGAGGGAGATATTGATTTCCAGGGCCTCTGCCGCACACCCCAAACACCAAGCAACCCCTCGTATGGCATTTTGTCATTTTTTCTTTAGTGTGCATTGCTAGTAGTCTCTGAATGACTTTTAGGGTTAGAATTTACATTTGCTGCAGACAATTTAAAAGGACAAAAGCTCATTTGATTTGGTCAAAGTGAAGGGGAAAAAAATTGCTGTATTACCGGCGTTTTCTTTCCTCTGCATGCGGTTGGTGTGAGGCTGCAAAGGCAACTTGTTTCAGCCTGTGAACTCCAAACTTGCAAAGCAACTGCCGGGAAAAGCTGCGTCCTTCGGGTGTTTTTATATTCACTGGGGAGACATGACAGCCACAGTCTCAGACAGGACAGGAGCTTACGGTGGCCTGACTGTGCTGGCAGCAAAGTAGCCTGCCCTTCACAGAACTCGCTGATCCTCTCATGGCTCGGATTCTGGTTTCTTCCTCCTCACGTTTGTTTTGTTTATTCTCAGGCGGGTGG
Source organism: Pteropus medius (assembly GCF_902729225.1). Classification (NCBI taxonomy): domain Eukaryota; kingdom Metazoa; phylum Chordata; class Mammalia; order Chiroptera; family Pteropodidae; genus Pteropus; species Pteropus medius. The sequence continues at coordinate 5,084,315 of NW_024340692.1, read as the reverse complement.
GCGGGGGACTGGAATGCCCCACCCAGGCCTCTGCCTTTGAAGTACCCCATGATCCCAGTATCTCCTTTTTTTCCCCCACTCCCTCTCCCTCCACATCCCATTCTTCTCTCCTTATTTGTATTTTTTTTTTTGAGCAATGATTGGATAATAAGCCCATTGATGGTAATCGTAGTCTCCTGTTTTCGTTTTCTCAGATAAGAGCAGCACAGCCATACACACCTATGTGCCAGGGGTCCCACTGTAAACAATGAGGCTCTCAGATTAATGAGATACAGTCTGTGTCTCATTCATCTCACACTCATCTTCACCCCAAGTCATGACAGGCAGCAGGGAGTCCAGAGGCTGTGGCATGGGTGAAGCGAAGGGATGGGCCCAGGCATTTATTCCTAGGCTACTCAGGGCCAGCAACTCCCTGCAGCTCAGGACCTCCCTCTGCGTGTATTTCCAGAGCACTCCTTTGGGGAAGCTCGTGGGCCCGGAGATGAGGCGGGCATGGCTTCTACATCTTCCTCATTTCCTTCCTCTTCCTCTCCCCAGCAGTCAGTCCCTGCCACAGCTCACCTCTTTCAGGTGCTCTAAGTGGAAGGAGGACCTCCATCTACCTTTCTCTGCTGTGAAGGGCTCTTTCGGAGCAGAGTTCAACTTTGCGTGCTGGTTGCAGAACACTACTCAACCCACCAACACTTTTGTCGCCTGCCTCAGAATCCCATAATAATCTTGGCATATTGCAGGGCTAATCCACAAGTGTATCTGCTGAGATGTCCACTGTCACTGTGTGGACACCTCATTTGAGTAGCCGATGACACAAGTGGGAAATGATAAAAGATGACAAGAGAAGCAAAGGAAAGGCAAAGCCAGTGGGAGGGAGTGCATGGCGTTATGTACAAATGTGTGAACCCTGGGGAACAAAGAGGCAGGGATAGAAATGACAAACCTGTGCACTTTACTTGCATGGCTAGGGAACGCCAGACTGGGTATCCCTGGCAGAGCTAAAAAGGAAACAAATTCAGAATTGGGACAGTATTTACAAGACAAATGCCCAGAGGCTGGCCACTCACCACTTGGAGTCCTGGGGGATGTCTTTCATGAGAGTGAAACTCCTGAGCCTGCCAAATACAGCCAAACTTCAGAGATATTGTGGGTTCAGTTCCAGGCCACCGCAATGGCAGTAAAGCGAGTTGTGATCGTTTTGCTGGTGGAGGGTTTTGCCTTCAATTTGTAAAAGATGCAACACCTGTGAAGTGCAATAAAGCAAAGCACAATAAAACAAGGTATGCCTGTAGTCTATAAACTGGAGAGAGCTGGAAACCTGGCCTCGCAGGTGGAAGCCAGCATCACTGTATTCATTAGCTGAACTAATCTCACCTGACACAGGTCTAAATGCTAACTAGATTTTAAAAACATGAATTAAAAACTCCAAAGGCACTAAGGACTAATGAGGAAGCTTTGCAGGGAAATTAGTAGAGAGTTACATCCTCCTGGCTTAAATTCCTAAAATACCCCAAATCTCAGTTTTTCCCCAAAATTTTATTTTCATCTGCCTCTGCCTACCCGGTGTTATCTCCCTGACTCACAGTCTCCTCTCCTGTGTTTTCAGCCATGTTATCACTAGTGCCTCCCCCAATTTCCACACCTCACTCAGTAGAACAAAAGCTCGGAAAAAGCCAGATCTTTAGCCAAAATCAATCACCAATTGTTGCTTCATTATGCCCTGGGAGTGCTTTGATTTTTCTCCTACTGGCAAATAAACTAGGGATCAGTCTAGAGCTGAGTGGGAGGACACTAACCTTTGCAGACAGGCTACAGTGAGCTTCCCACTGCTTTCAACTATTCTTGGTTGTCCCCTCTTTGAAAAGCAGCATGGGGCACGGCCAAGGGCTCTGACTCAGAAGCCACATGGCAAGGATTTAACACTACAGGGTTGTTACCTACTACTCATGTGACCTGAGGCAGGTCACTTAACCTCTGTGCCCTAGTTTTCTCATCTGGAAAATGGAATTAGTAATAATGAAGTACCTTATAATGGGCATGAGAACTGCAGCAGTTACTATAAGTGCTTAACATGGTGCCTGGTGGGTGAGAGCTATGTATGTGGTTGTTACCATCGTGCTTTATTTACAGATAAAAAAGCAGTCCCCCCTCCCCCAATTTGATCCAAATCATTTCATTAATATTTAAAAGAGAATGGGAGTGAGGAAGGAAGAAAGAAACCCCTCCCAAAAAAAAAGGAGATTAAAAAAAAACTTATAAAAAAAAGAGATATAAAGATAATCAGAGAAAAAAGAGAAACAGATAGAGAGATATGGAAAGAAAGAGAGAGAAGGGAGGGCAGAGAATGAGAAAACAAAACTGAAGCCCTTCTGGTATACCCGTCGTCCTTGGTGGGGGCCCCCAAGCCCACTTTGCTCACATTGACCCTCCCAGGGCTCTTGCTGGCTCCTTGTCCATCCTCTGTGTCACCCCAGACTGTGGGGTTAGCCTAACTCCCACCGGGGGCCATGGATGGGAGTGGTCACTACTCAGGGCTTTTGACTTATGAAAGCCTACGAATTTCTATGCTATTTGGAAAATCATTTTATTAAACTATTTTATTGTGATGTATGTTATTTTTAGCTTTTTGGCCGTGATGTTCGATTCTAATCTAATCTAATGTTGCGCTGAATGTGCGAGCCCCGTGCTCATGAGTGTATAGATAGATGGAAGTGCATCATGTAGAGGAAACAGTTTCTTTTGGGAAATTTGTTGTAGGTTCTGGTCTGCTGCTTGCTAGCTGTATGATCTAGAACTAGTTACTTCAACTTTGTGAGCCTCAGTTTCTTTACCCATCAACGGGGGTTGAAAATAGCATCCTCATGGGACGTTATGAGAATTAAGACCATGTAAAGCTTCATCACAAGCTGTAGTTACTATTAAAATCGATATAAATTTAGCGTTGATTTTATTTATCTGCTACAACTCTATTTCTAGGGTTAGGGAACTGAGGCTTCCTAGAAGTCACACAGGTGATCAATGGAGCTGATGTTCAGCCTTTGCTCTCTCATCTCTTCACCTAGTGCTTCTTTTCTCCTGCCACCACAAAGAGAGATGGGAGTAAGGTTCAGTCTGGGGGTCTGTTTGTTTGGTTGTTGTTTTATTTTATTATTTTTTTGGTGTGCTGAAGATTCCTCGAGGAATGAAGTGAGTTAGCAAAGCGGAGAACAGACAAACTCAGTAAGAAGACAGGAAAAAGTGATGAAGACTAATTTCCTAAACCATACCCTCTAGGAGGGCAGGGATGACGAAGTCTGCGTTTGCTCACCATCCATGCCCAGAAGCCAACACGCAAATACTCAAATATTTGTCAAGTGAATGACTGAACGCAAACAGTGGTGATGTGGGTGGAGAGTGATTATGGAGGACGGAGTGGCAGGCCTCGTGCGTGTGAGCTGACAGAGAGTCCATAATAACTCCCGGTTCTAAGCATGGGGGCCTGGTGGAGCCCTGGTGGGAAAAAAAATGGGAGAATGGCAAGTTCAGCAAATAGTAGTAGGAAGTGAGTATTTTCCATTAAGAACCTATATGGAAGAGTCAGATACATTATCCCAGACCTGGCAGAAAAAGACCGGCTTCTGTCAGGAAAGTTCAGTGAGCCTTCCACTGGGACCAGGGTCAGCATGAGGGTAACTGAGAAGAGAATGTGTGGCATGTGAGGCAGAAGGGAGCAAAGAAGTATTAAATTGTTCTGATTCCCCTCCAGGGGAAGCAGTCCCAGCTTTCCACCCTCTCTGAGAACTCAGGGAGAAACATAAGGCCACTTTTTGAGTTATTTCCCTTCACCCTTGGGTGCTGTCCTCATTCACTTGCAACCCCTCAAGTCAGAGCCCTTCTGATCTGAGCTTAGAGGAGAAGAGATGAATCCAAAGTGTGGACTCTAGGGCGGCATATTTGGTAACTGAGCCCATCAAAACAGCTGGCAACAGTCTGCAGCGCTATGCCTTCACTTTGCGATGCTGTCTTTGTGATGTTGTCCTTGTTGTAATGCTGTCTCTCGGGGCCCTGCGGCCCTGTGGCATTTCTTCTGGAAGCAAACCCTGACTCAGTGGATCCTGTGCCGGGGTGGTGTCCGCCCACTAGAGAGCACCGTAATCCCCACCACCTGCTTCCCACAGCCGTCCTCTGGACCTGATCCTAACTGACCTCGCCCATCCCTACTGGCTTCCAAAGGAACATCCTGAGACGTGTCCAGCATGGCGGACAAAAGGCCATTTTTGAAAGAAGTAGCAGATTTACCTTCCCAAACAAGGAGATGGAGCACTTAAAAGAATGGAACCATCTGGTTATTAAAGTTGGAGACAAACCGGTAATGATCCACCGGCAGCTTGTCCCGAAGGCAGGTATTTCTTTCAGAGAAGGATAATTTGAGTGAAACCAGGAATAGAGTTGGAGCTTCCCTTAGAATAAGGCCTTTTTAAAAAAAAAAAAATTAAGATACGTGAGTCTAGAATTGAAGTGTGCTCATTCTTAAATTATATTAACTTTTCTTAAGTTTCCAAAAAAGAAAATGCCACATTTTGTAAACATAAGTGTTTGAAATATTTTCTCTTGTATGTAGCTGTTTACAAAAATGTGTGGCAGCTAAGGCCACTGACATGGGAAGATTTTTCGACTTAGATTCTTGGTAAAGAAAAAGAGGTTGCAGGATAGCACGACCCTATTTATGAAAAACAACTCAACCATATCCATATATGCATTTATGCATAGAAAAATGTTAGAAGGATATTCCCTCAATTATTAATGGGGAGGAACTTGTACCTTATATGCTTCTGTATTCTGAAATTCTATAATGCTCATATGTTACATTTATAAATAAAACAAAAAAGTAAGCTGAAGGGGGCATGGGACTTCCTGTACTTTTTTTTTTTTGCAAATTCTTGTGAGTATACAGTTATTTCAAAATAAGAAATTGGGAAAAAAGTAAGTAAATACGTTTCCATCTAAATGTTTAAACTTCTGAACACCGAAGCCAGGGTTGGATACTCTCTAGAGGAATCTGGTGCCATAAGCATGCCCAGTCCATCGGATCGTAATAGTACTCCCCTTTGGTGCTTTCAGAAGGCAGAGAATAAGATTTAAAAAAAAGTGGCAGTGAAGGTGAAGTAACAATATATTGCCATGTTGCCCCTATCAAACAAGGCAAATCTTGCCAAAAGATAGGCGGGTTTCACAACTCAGGCTCCTAAGAACACTCAGTGAGGCCGTGCAAGATCAACATATAAGTAACACAGATAAACATGAAACCCCCAAGCCTTGATGGAAAGCAGTGATAGGCTGCCTGGAATGCTCGCCAGCGTAAAAGGTCTTAGGAAGAAATAAAGACGGCTATAAATTTCTTAATCGCTGTGTCAAAGTCTCCCACCACTGGCTTCTTAAGGGCAGGGTTATCTCTCTGAGGCTGCCATTAAGAGACAAATCTTCCCACGTAGACCAAACACCTTCCCCCTCCAAAACCCTTCTCTATTTTATTTTATTGATTTTCATTTTTTGCCACACACACATTGTAAGACAAGTAAAAGGTGATATTAATGAACTCAGGGAGATGACAAAGGGGAAAAGAAGGCCCCCAAAGGCAGTCTGGACTTGCTTTTGCCAGTCATCATTTCTCTAGGAAATGTTTGTTCTTACTTGCCATGTGCCAGGCCCTGTACTAGGTGCTGGTGGCAAAAATACACATTCTCTTTTCCCTGGAGTTGCTTGTGGTCTGTGGGGTGTGGAGAAGGTAAGGGACGAACGACATTAATCGCATTCACACAAGTAAATGCAAAATTACATATGGAATAGGTGCTTTGGAGGAAAAGCACAGTACTATGAGCATGTGAAACTGGGAAGGCAGGAGGCAGGGGGACTGGGAAAGATTTCATAGAAGTGACCAAAGTCAAGAGCTGGGCACTATTCCTCACAATAATATCCAAGGCAAAGATAATTCTCTTCATTTTACAAAATTGGAAGTCAAGGCTCTGGACAAATTAAATCATTTGTCCCAGAATAAGTGTTAGAGCTTAGAGTCAAAACCAGTCTGTCATACTCTAAAACCAGCAATTGTTCCTGTAGGTCAATTTTTTTTTTTTTTTTTTTTTGGTAATTTCAGAAGCTAGTGTCACATCTCAGGTTCTGGTCTTCCTTAGAACCAGCTGACAGGGTGATCCCTTTCTGGGACTGGAAGGTGAAGGGATGAAAGTGCCCTCAATTTACCATGTTCTACAGATAGTTCTGTCTTAAAAAAAAATGAGATTAGAACTGAAAAGTTCTGCTAAGGGTCCTCCCAAGTTGCTTTTACATTGCATGGGAGAACTGTACCCCATAAAGATAAGAGCCCTGTTACCATCGATTATCTTAATAAAGTTTCATTGAGGTATGATTTACATACAGTGTCCTGTTCAAATCTTCAGTGATGAGTTTTTACAAATGTGCCTGCCTCTATAGTCCATACTCTTATTAAGATACAGAGCATTTTCAGTCTAAGCCCATGCTACCCTGAACAAGCCCGATCTCGTCTGATCTCGGAAGCTAAGTAGGGTCGAGTCTGGGTGGGAGATCACCTAGGAAGACCAGGTGCTCTAGGCGTAAAAATTTTAAAAAATAAGAGATTGTAAACTGACAAGGTCCTTGCAATCTGTGAGGTCAATCAACAGTTGCCTCACTTAAAAAAAAAAAAGATACAGAACATTTTCGATGCCCTGAAAAGCTTCCTATTACCCTCTCTGAGTACACCCGCCTCCTCCCAGGCTGCACACCAAAACATTTCTGATTTCTATCACCACATTATGTACTTTTTCTAGAAATTCATATGCATAGAATCATACAGTGCCTATTCTTTTTTGTCTGGCTTCTTTCATTCCACATAATGTTGAGGTTTATCCATGCTATGTACAGTAGTACCTCTAAATATGCATTTGCTAACAACTAATAATTTTGAAGCCTTTTCCATGTGGCTATTTGCATATTTTCCTTTGTGTAGTATCTAAAAGTCTAACGCCTATTTTTAAGTTGATTTCTTTTGTTATAGAGATGTAGACGTCCTTTGTAAATTACGGATACAAGTGTTGTGTTAAAAATCTGTATTATGAATATTTCTCACAGTCCATAGTTTCTTTATTCATTTTCACGATAATGTTTTTAATTGTAATGAAGTCCAATTTATCATTTTTTTCTTTTATGTTTATTGCTTTCTATTTCCTATCTAAGAAATTTTGGCTTACCCGGGGTCACAAAGATATTCTTCTAGTTTCTTCCAGAAGCATTATTTAGTTTTTATGTTTAGATCTATGATCCATCTCAAATTATTGTGTATGGTATAAGGTAGGGATCAGTGTTTTTGTTTTTGTTTTTCATATGGATAGTCTATTGTTCCAGAACCATTTGTTAAAATGACTTTCCACTCTCCATTGCACCACTTTTTTACCTTTGGCAAAAATTATTTGGCCTTTTATAAGTGGATCAATGTCTGGATTTTCTATTTGTCTGTTCCACTGATAGATTTGTCTATCCTTTTACAAATTCCACACTGTCTTAATTATCGTTTTTAGGAAGTTAAGTCTAACGACTTTTTTATTCTTTTCCAAGAATGTTTTAGCCATTGCAGTTCCTTTACGTTTCCATATGAGCTTTATAATTGGTTTGTCAATTTCTACTTAGATTTTCATTGGGATTGCATTGACTCTTCAGATCACTTTGGGAAAAATTGACTTCTTAACTATTTTAAGTCTTCTGATCATGAATATGTTATACATTTTCATTTATTTAGATTTTCTTAATTTTTCTCAGCAATGTTTTGCATTTTCCTGTGTAGAGGTCTTACACGTTTTTCTTTGAATTTATCTCCAGTTATCTTAGGTTTTTTGATGCTATTTCAAAAGGGAATTTGTATTTTATTATTCAACTGTTCATTGCTAGACCATAGAAGTGCAATTGATTTTTATATATTGACTACTAATTTCTAGTAACCTTGCTAAATTTGCTCATAAGTTCTTATAGTTGATGTTTTTTGTTTGTGATGTTTTGTTCGTGGTATATTCCTTAGAATTTTCTTTGTATACAATCACATCATCTGTGAAGAAATAGAGTTATACTTCTTCCTTTCCTAACTGTATACTTTTATTTATTTTTCTTTCATTATTTCAATGGCCATAGCACCCATGTGCAATGTTAAACAAGTGTTGAGAAAATTTATTCCTGACTAGTTCCCATTCTTAGATGGAAAGGCTTCAATATTTCATCATTAGTATGTTAGCTCTAGGTTTTTCAGTGACCTAGGTTGAGGAAATTCCCTTCTATTTCTAGTTTGCTACTCATTTTTTTTAAAAACCATATATATGAGTTGAATTTTGTCAAATGCTTTTTCTGCATCTATTGAGATGGTCATAGAATTCTTCTCCATTAATCTCATGTTATTAATTAATTTTTGACCGTTAAATCAATATTGTATTCTGTGATAAACCCCTTGGTGAAATATTATTCTTTTTATACATTGCTAAATTTGATTTACTAACTTTTAAAGGATTTTTGTGTCTGTATCATAAGGGATATTTACTGTAGTTTTCTTGTAATTGCCTTGTCTATTTTTTTTAAATAAGTTTATTTATTTAAATCAGTTTCAAGTATACAGTACATTGGTTAGACATCTATAATGTTCATTAAACGATACTCCCAATTGCTCTCTCACCCCCTGGCCTTCCTCTTAGCCATCATATTAATGCTAACTACATTCCCTCTGCCACGCTCTCCATGCCCAGCTATCAACTACTAATTTGTACTTCTTTAACCCTTCGCCCCATTCTCCCAGCCTTCCAACCCCCTTCTCCTCTGTGCATCACCAAATTGTCCACTATATTTGTGAGTCTGTTTTTGATTCGTTTGCTCTTTTTGTTCCTTAGATTCCACATATAAGTGAAATCATATGGTATTTATCTTTCTCTGTCTGACTTATTTCACTCAGCACAATAACCTCTAGGTCCATTCATATCATTGCAAATGGTAGGATTTCATTTTTTTTAGTGGCTGAGTAATGTTCCATTGTATATATGAACCATAATTTCTTTATCCAATCATCTGTTGATGGGCATTTAGGACGTTTCCATATCTTGGCTATTGTAAATTGTGCTGCCATAAATATTGGAGTGCATAGATCTTTAGGAAGTATTGTTTTGGTTTTCTTTGGATAAATACCCAGAAGTGCAATTGCTGGGTCAAAGAGTATATCCATTTTTAATTTTTTGAGGAAACTCTATACTGTTTTTCATAGCGCCTGTACCAATTTGCAATCCCACCAACAATGTATGAGGGTTCCCTTTTCTCCACATCCTCTCCAGCATTTGCTGTTTTTTGATTTATTGATGACAGCCATTCTGACAGGTGTGAAGTGATATCTCATTGTGGTTTTAATTTGCATTTCTCTGATGATTAGTGACCTTGACCATCTTTTCATATGTCTGTTAGCCATCTGTATTTCCTCTTTGGAGAAGTATATCTTCAGGTCGTCTGCCCATTTTTTAACTGGATTGTTTGTTTGTTTGTTTGTTTTTTGCCATTAATAAGGATATTAACCCCTTATCAGATGTATCATTAACAAATATCTTCTCCCAAACAGTTGGTTGTCTTTTTGTTTTGTCCTGCGCTGTACAAAAACTTTTTAGTTTGATGTAGTCCCATTTGTTTATTTTTTCTTTTGTTTCTTTTGCCCAGGGAGATATATCTGAAAAGAAATTACTGTTAGTAATATCAGAGAGTTTACTGCTTATGTTTTCTTCTAAAAGTTTTATGGTTTCGGGTCTTATATTTAAATCTTTAATCCATTTTGAGCCTATTCTTATATATGGTGTAAGGAGATGGCCCAGCTCCTTTTTTTCATGTATCTGTCCAATTTTCTCAACACCATTTATTGAAGAGACTATCTTTACTCCATTGTATATTCTTACCTTCTTTGTCACATTTAAGTGAGCATATTGGCATGGATTTATTTCTGAGCTCTCTATTCTGTTCCGTTGATCAATGTATGTTTTTATGCCAGTACCATGCTGTTTTGATTACTGTAGCCTTGAAGTATAGTTTGGCATTAAGTAGTGTGATATCTCCAACTTTGTTATTCTTTCTCAAAATTGCCATAGCTATTCAGGGTCTTTATGGTTCCATATAAATTTTAGGTTCCATATAAATTTTAGGATTCTTTGTTCTAGCTCTCTGAAAAATGCCATTGTTATTTTGATAGGGATTGAATTGAATCTATAGATTTCTTTGGATAGTATGGCCATTTTAATGATGTTGATTCTTCCTACTCATGAGCACGGTATATGCTTCCATTTATTTCCATCTTCTTCAATTTTTTTTTTTAATGACATAATTTTCTGAGAACAGGTCTTTTACCTCCTTGGTTAAATTGATTCCTAAGTATTTTATAGTTTTTGATGCAATTGTAAAAGGGATTGTTTTCTTAATTTCTCTTTCTGAAAGTTCATCATTGGTGTATAAAAATGCCACTGACTTCTGAATATTTATTTTGTAACCTACTACTTTACTGAATTCATTGATTATTTCTACTTCTTCCTTTTCAATTCAGATATCTTTTATTTCTCTTTCTTGTCTGATTGCTGTGGCTAAGACTTCCAATACAGTGTTGAAGAGGAGTGGTGAAAGTGGGCATCCTTGTCTTCTTCCTGATCTTAAGGAAAATGCTTTTAGACTTTCCTCATTGAGTATGATGGCAGCTGTAGGTTTGTCATACATAGCCTTTATTATGTTGAGGTATGTTCCCTCTATTTCCACTTTGCTGAGAGTTTTTTTCATAAATGGACGCTGGATTTTGTCAAATGCTTTTTCTGCATCTATTGATGTGATCATATGATTTTTATCTTTTGATTTGTTAATGCGGTATATCACATTAATTGATTTGTGGATGTTGAACCAACCTTGCATCCCAGGAATAAATCCAACTTGATCATGGTGTATGATATTTTTAATGTATTGCTGAATTCGGTTTGCTAATATTTTGTTGAGAATTTTGGCATCAATGTTCATAAAAGATATTGGCCTATAGTTTTCATTTTTTGCAATGTCTTTGCCTGGTTTTGGAATTGAGGTAATAGTGGCCTCATAAAAGGAGTTAGGGAATCTTTCCTCTTCTTGAATTTTTTGGAATAGTTTGAGAAGAATATGTGATAATTCTTTGAATGTTTGGTAAAATTTGCCTATGAAGCCATCTGGTCCAGGACTTTTGTTTTTTGAGAGGTTTTTGATTACTGATTCTATTTCATTGGTGGTAATCAGTCAGTTCAGATTTTCTGTTTCTTCTTGACTCAGTCTTGGGAGATTGTATGTTTCTAGGAATGTGTCCATTTCTTCCAGATTGTCCAATTTGCTGGCGTACAATTGTTTATAGTATTTTCTTACAATCCACTGTATTTCTGTGGAGTCCGTGGTTATTTCTCCTTTTCATTTCTGATTTTATTTATTTGAGTCCTCTCTCTTTTTCCCTTGATGAGTCTAGCTAAGAGTCTATCAATTTTGTTTATCTGCTTTGTCTATTTTTGATATCAACATTAATGCTAGACTCATTAAGTGAGCTCAGAAGTATTCTATTCCTCCATGTGTACTGGAAGAAATTGTGTGAGAAATGGTATTAATCCTTCCTTAAATGTTTTATAGACTTTACCAGTGAAGCCATCTGAGCCTGGAGTTTTCTTTCTGGAAAAGTTTAAATTAAATTTAATGTCTTTAGCAGCACTAAGGGTTATTCAGATACATTAGGTTGTAAAGAAATGTATCCATTTCATCTAAGTTGTCAAATTAATTGGCATAAAATAATTTATAATATCTTCTCATTGTTTTAATGTCAGTAGGATCTGCTATGATAACTGTTATTTAATTCTGAATTAGTAATTCCTTTTCTCTCATTTTTTCTTGATTGGTCTATCTAAACTTTTATCATTCTTATTAATCTTTTCGACAAACCAACTTTAATTGTATGTTTTCTATTTCATTTATTTCCACTCTTATTTTTAGAATTTCCTTTTTAAAAATTAACTTTGGGTTTAATTTTCTCTTTTTTTCCACATTACTTAAGGTTGACCATAGATCATTGATTTTATATATTTATTCTTTTCTCATAGTCACTCAAACTTACAAATTTCCTGTTAAGCACTGCTTTAATACGTTCAACAAACTTTGATATATTGTCTTTTATTATCACTTTTTGCAAAATATTTTCTAATGTTTCTTGTGACTGTTTTTGGTTTATAGATTATGTACTAGTGTATTTTTAACTTTGCAAATATTTGGCTATTTTCTAGATAGCTTAATTTTGTGTGGTCAGAGAACACCATTTATCTAATTTCAATGAGACTTGTTTTATGGTCCAGACCAAGATACAATTATTGCTTAATTTTAGAGAGGAGCCTTTAAAAGTGGTACTCTGAGCCTCTTGTCCATCCCTTTATGTTCCCACCTCTTTCCCTATTCTGGTCTCCAAGGTTCTCATCTTGCTGAGACACCTGTCAAGGGCAAGACTCAAGCCCTTGTAGTCCTTATAAACTTTCTTTCATGTAAACTAGACTTTAGAGTCCTCCATAGATTTATAATCACACCAATTCTCTGAAATTACAGCTTCTAAAAATATATTCCAAATCTCTAAAGAAATGGGCATTTGGGGGTAAGTTTATGTTTCTAAAATATCAGAGATGAATACATTGACTAAGAATAATAAGTTAAACTCTAACAATTCCCAGTGATTTACATCTTGAATGGTCTCTGAAAGACCATCACAAGAGAATGAGAGCCTTGTAATGATATCTTGAGGGTGTAGATTTTGTTCACCACTCCAGATATCAGTTTATAATATAGTTTAGTGGACTGTAAGGGGAAAATACTACCACTCCATTTCTCAGATGAAAACTCAGCTATATTCCTGATCCCACTCAGCACTATTGTTGGATAACAGTGAAATATCCAAAGGAGTAAAATTGGAATGAGGTATAAAAATTACATAAAAATTACTAGCTCTCACTGATATCCAGGTAGCCTCTCATTTCTGGGCAAGAGGAAGACTACATCTCCTAGACTTCCTACAGCTATACCAGGCAATATGACTACTGTGGCCAATGGGAAATGCGCAGAAGTTATGTGCATCATGTCAGGATGAGGTAATGAATAAATAGTTCACTGGTAGCCTTTCGACACCTTCTTTCCCTGACTTGATAACATATGGCATTCCAGGTAATGGAGCCACTGCCATTTTAAGTTCCTGAATGGCTATGTAGATGCCTTCACCCAAGATTACCCATGTTAGATATAAGCAAGAAGTAAACTTAATTTTGTTAAGCCATTGTGCTTTCAGGGTAAAATTCTTGCTGTAGTGTAACCTAGATCTTTGCTACTCGAAACATCATCCCTGGACCAGCAGCATCAGTATCATCTGAAATCTCATTGGAAATGTAAACTTAGACTATCCCAGACCTACTGAATCAAAATGTGCATTTTAAGAAGATCCCCAGGTAATTCATGTATTAGTTTGCTAGGACCGCCTTAACAAAATACCACAGAGTGAGTGGCTTAAACCATAGAAAGTTATTTTCTCCTGTTCTAAAGGCTGGAAGTTCAATATCAAGATGTCGGCATAATTAATTTCTCCTGAAACTTCTCTTCTTGTCTTGCATGTGGCTGACTACTTAAAGTGTCCTCACGTGCCTTTTTCTCTATGCATGTGCATCCCTGATGTCTCTTCTTTATCTTAATTTCTTTTTAGAAGGACAATAGTCAGATTAAATTAGCATCTGCTTTAGGGTCCTCGTTTTAACTTAATTACCTCCTTAAAGGCTCTATCTCAAAATACAGACACATTGTGAGGTACTGGGGTTTCAGGCTTCAACATATGGATTTTGGGGTGACATAATTTCATCCATAACCATTCATATGCATATTAAAGTTTGAAAAACACTGACCTAACCCATCCAAAATGCATAACAAGTCGCCTAAACTATAAAATGACTCATGCGGTCTGATTTCTAAACATTAAAATAACAAGGCTCCTCCCGACTTTAATCACCTTTTACACCTTTTAGACTTACCTTCTATCACTGTTTTTGTAAGAAGTAATCGTCAGATTACCATTGGATTCTGCTTCTAAGGGCTGGTAACAAACCAATGACACATCTTCTGAAATGCAGATTTCATTTTGGCAGTATGGTCTTGAAATCACATCACCAATTCAAAGGCTAAATAATCTTTATTTGATATTTCCAAAATAAACCAAGAAGGCAGGTTATCCTCTTTTGCAGAGATCTAACCTCTATCCAACGGTAGGCATCACATAAGGTAGCATATTGCCTGAATATTGGACATCTAGATGAGAAAGACATCTTCACTCTACTGCCAAAATCTACATACTGAGGTCTAAATTTAGGTTTAGAAGATGATCATGCAAATTTCAAAAAAAAACACATCTCATTCCAAACTCACAACCTCTTGGGGATGTAAGAATGTAGGCTGACTATGTCCCAGTGCTCGGGCCAGCTTTACAACATGCCCACTAAGTGACTCACTAGACTGCATGAATAGCTCTCATGCAAGGAGTCCACTGCCTTCCAAGCCAGCCTCCTCTCTCTTCTCATAGAGCTAATTTCATCTATTGCTATCTTTGTTGTCATCTTGCTGTTCCCAGTTCTACTCCTTGGTCATATAAAAATTTAGTCCTTTCTCATAAAACTGCTTTTCAGTTAGTTGTACTACGCTATCATAATATCTCCCGGTTTTCTCTTTTCCAGGTTAACCACATCCATCTGGCCTTGGGAGAAGAAACAGAGAAGTCAAATACTACCTTAAATTCTAATACTATACTTCATGAAAATGTGAACAGACAAGAGGTTCCTTATAAGACAGCCACTCTGTGACTCTAAGCATTGATTCTGCATTTCCAGTTGGCAGGATATTTGATATCATTTAAAAATGTCAAAAACTGTAAGTCCAGAATGCCATTAAACTCGGAGAACTGACAAGAGGGTGCAGAGTAAATGGTCCGGAGCTGCACAGTCCAATATGGGAGCCACATCTAACTAGAGTCATGCAGATCTTGGCTTTAACTCAAATTCTGCCACTTAGAAATGTTACTTAACCTCTCAGAGTCTCAGTTTTCTCCTCCGTAGAATAGAAATAATAATAGAACTCAATAATAGAACTCATCTTGTATTACCAGTTCTTGTGATGAATTCATGTGATGATGTTTAATACAGTGAATACATATTCTTTATCAGAAGCAGAGAGCTCAAGTAACAGGACTAATGTGAAACATAAAGTTAGGGGCAAACCATTCAAAACCAGTGAAATTTTGTGACCAGAGCACCAACCAAAACAGTGATCATTGATAGTTGTGGAGATAAACTTGGACTTCCCAGTAGGCAGCTCAGCATGGCTAGAGGCTGTCATCTAAAATATTAAAAATGCACAAAAGTGATAGAGTGGAAATGCTGGAAAATCGAGCAAGGCTGAGAAGAGATGAAACAATGCCATTAGAAGTGGAGTGGTGAGCCAGTGGGGCTGCCACGAAGATGGAGACCATGCGAGCATGAGGTGGGGGTCCAGGTGTCCGTTTCTACTTTGAATATTTAAAAATACAGCTGATAAGGCTCCTGGTGCTTGGACAGCAGCAAGTTAAGGGTTTTGCTCTCTCCCACTGAAGATGATAATTCTACTCCTATTATTCCAGGTCCCTTTGTTAGGAATAAATTGTGTGTGAACTAACGCAATCTCCTCACTATACCAGCATCGTTTCCCTTTGATCAACTGTGCCTCAGCTAATCCATATTTACGGAAACATGCATTATAGCAGTGTGGACCACAGGAGAAAAGGAACTGGGTATAGAATCAGAAGAAGCTAAAGACCCTTAACTAACCTTGTCAACTGCATGTAGGAGAACGATACTATTCCACAGCTGCTAGTTATTGCATGCAGTGTTAGGAGGTCTAGATAAGGAAGCTATGGAATGCTGCACAAAACAAAATTTCCTAGGAGGATGGAGTTTGAATGAGGTCAGCTTGGCTTGCTTCTAACAAGGAGACATGGATGTTACCAGCTGTAGTTCAGCAATCAGAGTTCCAACATGATTTAGGAGGCACAAGGATTATCCTTTGCTTCCTTCTCGTATCACCAAAAAACTCATCCCCAACTACTCATCATTCTTGCTGCCTCCCATGGAACTCTGGAACTTTGGACAGGTGTAAGGAACTCTTATCAAAGAACTTCATAGATGGTTGAGCCATCTATGCGTTTGATTTATACATTTTACCATAATTTCTGCAAATGGAGCAACACTTGGGGAAAAAATTTCCTTTCCTCACTCTCTTTACTGTCCCCAAGGTCAAATCCATTCATAAGGCCCACCTGGGCCCCCCGACTCTAGACAGAATCCTTCCACCATTGACTGTTAAGGTTAGTGTTTCAGAAGAAACCCATTTCCTCTGCCTAGTCTCATCCCAATGCAAAGACATGGTGGACAAGAAAAAGCACTCAGTACTGCTTTGATTTAAGTGCTTAGAGATAACAGACAGCTTTGCACTGATTTTTAATGTCCATGGTTTGAGATAAAGAGCATTTTCTTTGGTATCACTGCCCTCCTGCACTTCATCCTTCTTTCTCCTTCATCTCCTCCTCTAATTTCCACACTTGGCTCATCTTAGACCAAATTCACAAAGAAAGAATAGCAACCTCCTGCCCTACCAGGAAAATGTCATGTCCACAAGTACGAAGGGAACGTGGCCATTAGTTTGTTTTTACACAGAGAGGCACAGCCTGGACAATGTCTGAAAGACGCCAGAAGAAGGCTGGCTTCTCAGTGTTCTCAGCTTCACAGGTGTCACTGTGTAATAAAAGAAACTGAGAGTCCGAAAACCTCGCTTCTGCTCCTAGAACTTCTAGCTATGTGAACTGGGATAACAGACTTCTCCACAGGCCTTAGTCTAATCTTCTCATGTATAAAGTGAGGGTGGTGAGGAATAATAATAACGATGATAATTATCATTTAATATGAACTTACAATGTACCAGGGGTTGTGCTTTGCTTTTTACACGTATTTCCTCACTAGTATTGATTGTCACATTTCTACTGATAATGAAATTAAAGCTGCAACCTCTGTGTTTATAACCATTACTTCTTCTCTAAAGACTTCTTTGGCCTTCTCCAACCAAACCTGACCAAATAACTGTAATGCATACTTTACTCTATGGTTTTCCCTTACTGCACTGTTATCCAGATATGTTTACTGGCCTGTGTCTCCAATTAGACTTCAATTACATCTTCCTGAGGACAGAGTCTTAGCAAAATATATCCAGAGAACCTAGCACAGTTCTTGGTACATAATAGGTAATTAAGATTTGACGAATAAGAAAATAGTGTCTGCACTTCTGAAAGCACCAATTCGACTTAGTAAACTGGCATACCACGCTTTCTTTGAGTTTAAGCGCTGCTACCCACCATCCCGCCATAGTGGTTGTTCAGCCTCCAACCTTCTCTCATGGGTTGGGGTAGGCAATAACAAGTTCAGCAGAACTATGAGACAATTTCAATGTGATTAAAAGAGACCGTTTAGTTCAAACCACATAATTTTAGTATCACTGCTATCTATTCCAACATATTTGGACTCAAACATGGTAAGTTATAGAGAAAAACACACAGAAAAATGCACAACTCAATAAGATATGGATTTCCAATAAAGAATAGATAGTTATACACAGATTTTAGAAAGCACATTAAAGAAAAATGTGCTTTAGTCTGATTTTATATAGCTTGAGGAATTTATTTCCATACTTACTGCATGGTATTTAAGTACCCCAAATAGACAAATCTTTGGTTATGGCAAGAAAGTGGCTCAGTGGTAATTATGGATCAACACACACCCACAGTTAATAGTTGCTGTCGTTCAGCATCGGTGCAACCACTTACACTGCCAATATTAGAAACACTCCTGCCTCCCCTCAGGCATAGTGAATGACTATGGGGGCAGGATTACCTTCCACTAAGCAGATTTCTTAGCTCCAGGCCTCAAAGCATTTGTAACCATTAGGGAAAACATGAGGCCGTGAACCAATTAAAAAAGTAAAAAACTATCCTCAAGCTCACAAAACCGCATAATTACAATGCAACATAGCATTTTGATTGAGTATTTGGAAAAGCTGATACAAAGTCTCCGAAACTGCACCCATATGTATCATAAGCACAGTGCCTTTACCTGTGTAAACTCACTTTTTAATGTTTGTTTCCATGATATATACATAGGGAAAGATGAATACAGAGAGAGGGAGACTGCTACGTAGAGACAAATCCTATTGTTATTTTCCCTAAGTCCATTAATTGTTACTTTTGCATTCATTGGTTTTTAAAATTTTTAATGACTGTCAGTTACTCGTAGAAATATCCAGAAGTTTTGCCATAGTATTCCTTTCAGAGCATCTACTTGTAGAAGCTTAAAGTACATAAACCAGTGGTAGTAATCAGATGATCAGGTTTAACACTAGATTTTCTTTCACCCTAAGACATATCACTTAGTCATTTTGGTACTCAATATTTTCATCAGTAAAAAGGCGCTGTCTGCCTACCTCAAGATTAGTCAGAATTAACACACACACACACACACACACACACACTGAAGAAGATATTTAGCTCCTTGGTCAAAGCCATAAGATAATTACTAACAGGTATTTGGGAGAGTGGGCAGTGCAAAGTGTAAACATTGCATTCTTTTTTGACACTGAGCCTGAAAGCATCTTCCCCATCCACTAATTTTGCCATTTTCCATCACCCATATCAGTGCTATCCTTGTGCACTTGGTAGCACTCGTTCCATCCCTGGTCTTCTCACATTACTTTACTTACCAAGTAGACAAAAGTATGTCTGTAGCCAAGTGCTCTCGAGTGTCATGCACAAACACAGATCCTGCATGGGAACCCGAGTAGAGAAGAAAGGTGCTGTGACAGAAGCAAAGCAAAAATTATAATGAATGTTTCATGGAGGCCAAAGACCACAAGGAGGAAAGCAGAAAAGGAGAGAGACGTGGAAAAGGAACAACCCAAGAGCAGAGACGCTAAGAGTATTTCACAAAGCAGAGGTGAGGAGAGAAAAGGAAAGAGCACAGTACTGGGGAGCAGGGCATACACACAGACAATGGCTTTTTATTATTTCTCTTAATCCAAATAGACGAATGAGACGATAGAGATAAGCGAAAATTTTTAAAAATCGTGAGATATAACCACTAGAGTAGAATCTACCACACTTATTCAGGGTTTGTTTAGGGTTTTGTCTTCTGAACAAAAAGAGATATTTTACATACTGTCTTAGAATTTCCTCTCCACTTAACAGCACACCAAGAATATATTGAGATCATCATTCTTACTTGTAGTCTCATTTGGCATTGCATGAATGAATGAGATTTCATTTAACCAGTCTCCCGTTGGACATATATGTAGATTGTTTTTCGTAATTACAAATAATGCAGTATCGATTAGCTTTCACTGTGTAACAAACCACCTAAGACTTCACAGCTTAAGATAAAAACCAATTTTTAAAGCTCACATTTTTTTTGAGGAAACTTTGAGAGCTGGCACAGCTGAAATGACTGGGGCCTCTCTCCACACGGTCTCTCATCCTGCAGTGGGCTAGGCTGGGCTTCGTCACACAGTGGACTCAGGCACAAGTGCTTTCCAAACCTCTGCTTCCCACACATTCATTAATGTCTCATAGGCCAATCCCACTCATACATCCAGCCCAGTTTCAAGGGAGGGAGAAATAGTCCTCACCACTTGTGATGGGAGAATCTGCTGTGTCACTTTAGAGGAGGTGTACTAAGAGGGACGAAAGACTTTTTGGCTGATTTGAGATCTTCCACAGATGTTGTGCTAAATATCCTTTCAACTACTTTTGTGCACACTTACCTGATTATTGATACGGGATAAATTTTTAAAAGATGTATTATTCAGTAAAAGATAAGAACGTTTTAAGCTATAGATTCATACTGCTACAATTGCAGTATATACTCTCACCTACTAGCAGCAATAAGAGCTCAGTGCCCGGCATAATGTATAATATATCACACGGTAAATATTAATTAAACAACCGAGTGAATGAACAAACAAAACTAAATAAATAAATCAACAAAAGATGAATAAACCAACAGCCCGACAATAATGATATTACCATTCTTTAAATATTAAATTTAAATATCTGATAGGTGAGGAGGTGGCTCAAGACATTGTGCGTCTTGATTTCGATAAACAGTAGATGAAGTCAGTGATTATAGTCTGTGCGTAAGGGCACTGCACGGCATGAGCAATAGTTCTATTATGTGTAATTCTATCTGATTGAACAAATATACACCAGTTGTGGATTAATAATTCAAGATACATGTCACAGGGCCCTGTCTTTCATTTTGTTTGGCTTAATATTTTCAATAACTATTTGAAATTGTATTTCCTCAATGTAATTCCTTTTTTAAAAAAAATTTTGACAGACCCTCTGTTTGACTTAAATTGTTTTTATTATAATATGACTTAAATATAGGCACAAACAAGGTTAAATGTTTCTTTTGGTTTTCATATAACTACAAAGCTAGGAGTTAAAAATAAAACGCAAACTCTGCAAAAAGTGAAACAAACACATTAATGTGACAGATGATGTTCTCTGGCTGACATGAAATTACTGGTTTACCTCACATGGTCTTGCTGGCGAGGGACAGGTGCTTTCAAGCTCCACATGGCAATATTGGAAGGGCCTGGTGACGTCTGTGCGATCATCATTCTATAGCCTGGTGCAGTGCTGATGGCCTCAGCTCAGCACATGCACATCATTACATATTTAGGTGCCTAGTTTTCTTTTCTCACTAACCATTTGTCACAAGCACAATCTTAAACACTAACACAATCACGCGCACACCAATATACCACATCAGTCTCAAGATGACTAGAATTTTTCACTTTTTCTATGGTCATTAAAGGAAAACAGAAATTTTAAGATTCCTGTAGAGAAGTCATTTAATTCATGACTGAGTGGTCACTAGGTCCCGTGCAGTTGCTAGATGCTGTAGATACAGCGACCTCATGCTCCCGTTTGTGGCTGGAACTGAAGGATTGCTACTGGAATGCAGATGACACCAGTCTGGGAGGGAGAAACAACATGTGACAATAGGACCTGGATTATAAAAGATCTTTATACAATTTTTCCCATTATAACATTTCGAAATTCCTAAATCAACTACATGCTTATTGTTAAAAAACCATATGTGATGCAGAAGTCTATAAAATATTTTAACTGAAAGCTACCCTTCTTTCGGTATCCTCTGGTCCTGCTCCCCAATGATCACAACTTCGTTAATTTGAACCTTCCAGACTTTTCTATGAGATGGAAAAACTCTGAAAAACTTCATTCAGTGAGCGCAATTCTTTATTTAGCCTCTGGCCATCTCCACACAGTAGCATTTTCTAAAAGGTGTCCTTTTTACATTAGAGAATCTTCTGGATTGAAGTTAAAAGGGATCATAGAGACAGGACAGGGCAAAACTCCTCGATTTTATAGAATCATTACTTTGTTCTAAGTTTTGTGAAGAGAATTAAAGGTACTGCATGCAAAACACTTAGCATACAGCAGACAATAAATAGCTATTGCCATAATTTAAAATAATGGTTGCTCTTGAACCCTTACTGGCTTTTTCAGTTTATAGTATACTATGTCTTGATTATGAAGTGATGGCAGTTCTTTTTCTGACATCTTGAGAAAAAAAAAGTCTTTTAATGTGGCTGCCCATTGGGGATTATAGCTTTTCATAAGCTTTGGAACACCACTTCTCAGTCGCCCGTCCATTTAATACAATATCCCCCTTGTCCTCATAACAGAGACGTTGGAGGGGAGGTAGAGGTTTGGTCATTTGAACTGAGACAGAGAGTTAGTGTCAGAACCATAGTGCTCTTCCAACTCCAAAATCTAATTTCCTTAGAACTGTATTTAACGGTTCTACGTTTACGGCTCAAGTTCCTGGCGTCCCATCCACTCATATATACTACATCACTTAGGTAATGCTTGGAAAGTACTTTGAAGGAAATGGGCCCAGAAGTGCTAAGTAGAATTACATGATATGAGTCGACAGTGGGGAGCCACAGGAATAGATAAAATCTCCTGTCTGAGCTACATTTCATTTTCTCTGGTAGATTTTATGGAACCTTCATGTGTTACACTGGAAATAAAGCAGGAAGTCACATTTTTATGAGTAATATGTATATTGAATATTGAAAAAATAACAAAGTAATGAAATGGAATATTTGCACTCAGTTGGGTATAATAAAAATAGTCAGTTAGAAATTAAGGGTCAGTTACTTTACATTATGCAATATTTTTATTAAATAACAACAACAAAAAAATAAAGATAGGAGAAGATAGCCATGGAAAAAACAGTTTTGAAAAACTTTCTTATTCAGAGAAAGTGGTTTTGGAGAATCTGAAAGGTTCTTGGTCCATGGAGAAAGTTTACTTAAAAACATCCACCCAAGCTGAGTCAGACCACTTAGAACTTGTGAACCATTGGAAGGAGCTGGGATTTTATTCTACCAACTATGAAAATCCACTAGATGTTTTCCTCCAAAGTCATGAGATCTGACTTACCTACGTCATATGAAACATTAGGGATTCACATTCAGGAGTGGCTTCTGAGGCCAGCTACAATCAACCCTCTACCTGTGAAAATAGGTGACGGGGGAGAGGGCAAGGGTATAGTTGGGAAGCACTGGAGCTAAAGTTAGACCATACACTACTCTATGGAAATACTCAAGCAAAATAATGGGGATGTGATAAAGTATTGATACTAACAAATATCTGTGCCCTGCCAACACGGGAGAGCTTCATAAGATATAAACACTACCAGTGGTCATTTCATTTTAATATACTTACTGCAACTCCTTATCACTGGTGGTGTCCTTATGGGTATTTTTTTCAACAGGCGCTTCTATGCCCTGGTATTCAAAGTTGTTGGATGTTGATCTGCAGTTTTATGCCTTTTTGAAGACATCATGTTTATTATTAATGTGTTACAACAGTGTATCAAGATCAAAGCATAAATGAAAATAACCAACAGCTTGCACAGGAGATTCAGGAGAAAAGTTGCAATTCTTTCTCGACTCTGAGCACATAGAGCTTAGGTCGATATTTGATATGTACTTGGGAAAAAATATGATAGATGTATTGAAAGTTAATGAGAATTAAAAAATTAAACAAAAAAACCCCACCCATTTATTCATTTGTTCATTAATTAAAGAAACTTTTACTAAATACCGTCAGTGACTGAGCACTGTGCTAGATACTGGTGTAGAGAACACAGGAACATGCTATATTGGAGGCAAGATAAACTGTGTCCTTGTAAAACACGGAGAAGGGAATCTTCCGGGAAGGTCATGGAAAGAGTCCCTCGAGGAGGTGATATCTAAAACCTTCGTAAGGGTGAAAAGGTGTTTTCTAGAAAGAATGAGAAGGAAGGGACTTCATGGCAGCGGAACAGCGTTAACAAAAGCACAGAGGTGCCAAAGACATGGGAGGGTGAGGGAATGACAAGGTTTAATAATCTAGAACACAAAGTGTTAAGTCTAGAGGTGAGACCAGAGGAAAAAAGCTAGTTCTGATTTTTCAGAATTCTACAGGTATTGCTAAAGAAAGGTGTGTCCTTTCTCCCTTCACAGAGAGAACATATGCTGACATATTTGTGGAAATGGTGTGTTCTACTCAATTAAATTCAGCAAATATGCGCAAGGCAATCCTGGGACACTGAGGTGAACATAAAAAGATCCCAGTGGTCCAATGCTTGCAACGTAGCTGGCACACTGTTCTTGCACACACCTTGGTATTCACTTCAATCATTTGGTACTCTGTCGGTTGGAACCACACCTTGTAAATCATTTCTAAGATCAGGCGCAGCACAGCACAGAGGAAGGTGTGGGGCTCTAGAGTCAGACTTCCTGAGTTCAACTCCTGAGTCCCATAAATATTAGTTGTGTAATGTTGGTTAAGCTAACAGAGTTTTTTCCTCTGTAAAATGGGAGTCTTAATAGTTCAGTCTCGATGAAGTGAGACAATGCAGGCACAACACTCAGCACAGTAAGCACTGGAGAAATATAAGCTATTATTACAAGTATACTTCATGTGTGTCTACGTTCCACTGAAAATCTGTTTAGCTCCTCAGAGTGTCATGTGTAGCTCCACAGAAAAGGAACAATCACTGCCTGTTGTTCTTGTTCTGTGACTTCTCTCTGTGCTTTGCAAGATCAGAGTGTATATATACTTAGGAAACGTTTGTTCATTACTTTGGTACAGCCAACATCATCATCACCAGCATCATCATCATCCCATCGTATGTTGATGGAAAAGGCTATAGTTTACAAGTGCCTTCCAGCTACTTTTAAAATAAAATAAGTAGAGATTACATCTGGCGATAAGTGTTTTCTCTTCTCTCCAAATGCCAAAGCGATGTATGTATTTTGTTTCTGAATGCCTTAGCTTAACCTCATCTCTATTGCCTCCAAACTGAAAAATCACATGAGGAGACAGAAGGATTTGGGCAGATGAAATTGAAGAACATAAATAAAACAGATGGATTACCTGACATGTGTGAATATATCAAGAGAAAATTTTAACTTCTGGCAATGAGCTTAGGAATGAATCACTGATTGGTATATAGAAAAGTAAACAGTTTAAAGATCATTGCAATTATTAACTCCAGGGAAAATAAAAAGTTGTTCAAGAAAGAAAATGTAATCATAACGTACAGAATGACTCAGTTGTGAGAAAATATTCACTTAGTTATATTAAAGCGAAGTCTAAACATATTTCTATCAAACTCATGATATAATTACAGTGAAAGGATGTGGAAGGGAAAGTACATATATGTGTATGAGTCAGGAAGAAAGAAGAGGGCAAAAATAAAGGTAAGAATGTTTTCTAAAAGAATCAAAACAAGACAGTTAGTTATTTAGAAATATGCAGGCAAACCCAAAAGAAACAGCTAACAAAGTTGAAAACGGCTGCTCTGGGAAGGAGGACAGGCAGAGGTTACTGTTTTTCAAAATAAACCTTATAAAGTAGGATTTTTTCATTATAAAAACTATGACTATGTATGAATTTAATACAAATAAATATTAAATATATTAAAAAGCATGAGGAGAACTGTGTTCAGTTTGAAGTGTTTAAATCTGTAAGGAAGGATGAATTTTAGTTGAGCCCATTATGCAAGACTTCAGAAGGCAAAGAAAAGATGCGAGTTTTTAAGCAAAGGAGTGGCATGATCAGATTGTACTATGAACAAACAAGTTTTAAAAAATATATATGGCCTTTGCTGTCGTAGGGTAGAAAACAGCCATAGACAATATGTAAATGGATGGGTAAGGGGCTGTTTCAATAAAACTTCATTTCCACAAACAGGCCACTGGCACAACCTGATTGAAAATGAGCAAAAGACTTAAACAGACATGTCTATAAAAAAGATATACAAAAAGCTCAACAACACTAATCATTAGAGAAATTTAAATCAAAACCACAATGAGATACCACCTCAAACACAGATTAGGATGGCTGCCATCAAAAATATAGAAAATAACAAGTATTGGCAAGGATGTGGAAAAATTAGAACCCTTGTGCACTGTTGGTAGGGTGGTAAAATGGTACAATCACTGTGAAAAGCAGTATGAAGATTCCTCAAAATATTAAACATGGAATTAACATGTGACCCAGCAATCCCACTTTTGGGTACATACCCCAAAGAATTGAAAGCAGTATCTTAAAGAGATATTTGTACTTCCATGTTCAAAGTAGCACTATTTACAATAAAAAGGTGCAAACTGAGTTGAACTGCAGTTTCTCAATGGCAAACTTCTGAAGTGGGTTGAGTCTGGAGTGAATCAAATAGGGAGGGAGAGAAGGAAAAGAGTAACAAACATCATTCCCTTCAGAGGAAAAGTGGGTTCAGTAATTCCAAGACTCCCCTCCCCCAAAAAGTAAAAGTTCCACATTAAAACCTGCCATCTGCAGTTCAGTAGTGTTAAGTACATTCGCACTGTTATGCAATCTTTCGAACTCTTCATTTTGCAAAACTGAAACTCTATATCCATTGAACAACAACTCTCCATTCCTCTCTTCTCCCGATCCCTAGTAATCACCGTTCTGTGTTCTGTATCTGTGAACTTGACTACCTTAGTATCTCATATAAGTGGAATAATACAGTATTTGTCTTTTTCTGACTGGCTTATTTTACTTAGCATAATGTCCTTAAAAGTTCATCCGTGTTGTAGCATGTGTCAGAATTTCCTTTCTTTTTAAGGCTGAATAATATTCCATTGTGTGTATATACCATATTTTGTTTGTTTATCCATTCATCCATCAATGGACATTTGGGTTGCTTCTATCTTTTTATTGTTCCAATCGCCTACATTAAAAGTATCCTGTGTCCAGGAACCTTGTAATAAGCCTCTGAAAGCTTATTATCGTGTCTATATCTTCTACAGAGCTGCTTTGTTTTCAGTGTTTTTTAAAGGTGTACCTAAGACGATGTCAGAAAATCTTCGATAGGGTTTCCAACTGCCCTGCTGTGCTGCAAATGTAAGATTTTGGGGTTTAAAATAAGAGAACAAAGTTACCAGTGACCTGAAGGCCCACATTATACACATCTTCTTGGGAGCAAGTTACCTGAAGCAGGGAGGGTGAGGTGAGGTGGATGGCTTGATTTTCCAATGCACAAACACGAGCGGCTATGATCCTCAGGGATAGCATTTGAGTCCCTCCACTTACGCCCAGGCTTCCCAATCCTCTTTGAACTACCTGCTGCACAGTCGTTTTATTAAACCCCCTTTCTTATTTCTCACTTCCCCTGAGAAATAGAAGATGACACATAGAGTCACCGAATTATCAAGGGGCATCATAAAGGCATTTCTGGAGCTTTCAGAACCAATGCCCAGTTCTTAGCCTTCCTCTCAGAAAGCCAAACTCCAGGCAGCGAGCTGGGAAACTCTAAAATCCATTGCCAAAGTCGAAACCTGCTCATATTTTATAAGGTTAAATGGTGAAAGTGAAGGCTTGATTGTTGGCTCTGTAAAAATGGGGAAGGAAGAGAAGGGACAAAAATGTGGCTTTTCAAGGTAAAGACTTTTATCTAAAGCAGGTACATTGTACAACTCCAAGCTGAGAAACAAAGGAAGCCTTGTGTAGCTCCCTCCGCAGGTCATACTAATGCTGCAGTGGGAGTAAAAAGAGTCAAGGAAATGGTTTCTGTAAGCCCTGGAAAAGAAAGAGCAATTCATGAGAGCTGCAAACAGGAGGCTTGCTCTGAGGTGTGCCTGCGGGCCTGGCTTGGCCAGCGGTCATGTTTCACCGTAAGGAGAGGAGGCCTACTGGGAGCCGGAACCTGAGGCAGGCTAAGGTCTCCCTGTGGCCAATCAACCACTGACAGGAGAGAAGATGCAGCCTCCCTGAAAACAGAATCAGAGCAGGCGTCCAGGAGGCCTCTGTCCAGGACTAGTTGGGGTGGGGTGCCAGAAGCGAGGCACAGGGAATGAGAGACTGGCCCCATTGCTTAATAGTCTGTTCTCTGAGGCAAATCCAGAGGAGCACTCTCTCCAACATGGCAGCCGCTAGCCAAAGGTGGCTGGTGAGGACCTGAAAAGTGGCTGGTCTGAAATGAGGTGTGCTGAAAACTTAATAGATATGCTATAATTTGAAGACGAGTGTGTATAAAAAAAAAAAGAGAAAAAAAGAATGTAAAATGTCTCTATAATTTTTTAAATTTAATTTCAAATTTTCGAATTGTTATGAAAGAATAACATTTTGGATATACAGGGTTAACTGAAACATATTATTCAATTTAACTGCTTCTTTTTACTTTTCAAAAATGGGACTGCTAGAAAATTTTAAATTACATGTGACTTGCATTGCATTTCCTTTTGGAGAACACAGAATGGCTCTGACATTCTCAACTCATTTTCTTTTTGGTATGGGGAAAAGGAGAGAATAAGAAGGAGGAGAAGATCCTAATGAAGGATGTATTCACGGTCCTAAAGCCTGCAGCTCCTGATTTGAGGTACCTAATTCCTACAGCACCATCCATTCTATTCCTTGAGATTGAGCCCCTTGTGTCTGATTCACACTGTGGTCCCAGCACCCAGTATGTGTGTGGTCAGTTGTAATTCAGCTAAATGGCTATTTCTGGGGATTGACTGGCTATCAGCTGAGGAAAGGAAGAAGACTGGGTCACACATCTCTCATCCTCCAGCAGGCTAGCTGAGCCTGTTCTCATGGCACCTGGGCGGTTTCCAAAACAGCAAGTGGAAGATGCAAGGCCTCTTGCAGCCTAGTCAGAACTGTATTATCACCACTTCTGCCACGTTCTATTGACCAGCACCATCACGAGGGCAGCCTAGATTCCAGAGGTTGGAGAACAGACTCTCCTCTTGATGGAAGAAGGTGCAAAGTTACATTGTAAGACATGTACATCGAGGGAGGGAAATAATTTGGGCCATTTTTATATCCAATCTATCACAGGGGCCTTGTCTACTTCCCTTAGTTCTTCCCTGTCTGTTATACCCTATACTTCAGCCAAACTGTAATCCTCATTTCCCAAACACGATGCCAGATCCTTTCAGAAATCTGTTTTTAGACTTTCAGTTTCCTTGACCTAAAATGCCTTTTCCATTCCCCCATGCTTTCACCCTTAAATTATCCTTCAAAGTGTAACTTACAACTCTAAGTAAAAGGGGCTGACTAAAGATGCATTCTTCTCTGGTGCCTCATGAAAATCTAGTAAAAGGATATAAAGAGGATTTTAAAAAATAAAGATGCACAAAACTACAAGGGCAAAAAGAAGAGAAGAAGACAGGTAATAAAGTATTTTGACGAAACTGGGGTGTGGAAAGCATATGCATGATGCCCAACTTAGCAAACCACAAAAGGTATGTGTGGGGGTGCAAGCAACAAAGTGAATTTCATCACAGGATCAAGAGGACTCAGGAACTAGGGGCTGGATGCCTGGGAGGATGGCCTAGGAGGGTGGCATGGGAAGAGCTGAAAACAGGATTTGCCGAATGTACAAGAAGCCATTAATCCATGGATTTTTTCACCCTTTCCACACAGCCAGGTGAATACACTTCTTCATCAGAAGCCTGGAGGTTTAATACTGAAGAGGCTGAGTCTGAGGAACTCTGGAGTTGGAAAGAGCAGGCAGAGCTCACGGCAGAAGTCTCTGAACACAGGGATTAGGGGGCGTCTATGTACTCAAACATGAAACTTCCGGCTGCTTGCCCAACTCGGCTCTGAGAAAGCCGGCATCCAGATCTGTACATCCCAGGCAAGAGATTGTAGGATTCTTCTTTAGGAAAATTGACCGACTCAAAAGAAAAAATTGTAAAAATACTTACATTTGTGATCTCCCCGGTAAAATCTCAAGATACCTGCCTGATTCCCACAGAGGGATGCCTCCAGCCACAGCCTTAGTCTTTCCATGCACACTGTTCCAGGAAGCTTGAAACAGGAACAATTTGCCAAGGTCAAGAGACCCTTGACCAATGCCTTCACTAAGACAGACAGCAACAAAACCAACATCCAATCAAAGAGACAGGAGACGGGCAGTAGAGGTCGGGCAATAGGAAAGCCAAGTCTGCATTTTCACAGACATGAGTCAATACACAATACCTAACTTTGAACAAAACAGAACGAGCATCATAAGCATATTATTTAAAAATATATTGGTAATAGAACTAAACCTGAAAAGTGCTGGAATTCATTGTCTGTAAGGAGTGGGATTCTAGGGGAGAGAGAGCAGGGCTGGGCTGATTTACATACCAGACTATATACATGTATTACTTTGTTAGAATAAAAAATTATTATTTTAAATAAACAAAACCTACTTAGATGACCTCCCTTATGTAAAGACTTCTTTATTTCCAAGACAAGTTCACAGCTCGACTTGGTGTTTTCATATGACTGTGTTCATAGGACTAGTTTATTGAAACATTCATGAAATGATACATTGGTGAGAACACATTCACATCTTTAACTACCTTTATCTGTAATGTATCTGTGTGATTGTCTATCTCCCTAGAAGGCTGTGCTTTTTGAGGTCAATGCTAAATTTTAATTTAGTGCTGGGCATTCAGAAGGCATGCCCCACATGGGAGGGGTGTTGGTGGTAAATAAATTACAGCTAATTCCTATGAATTAGGCAAGATTTTCTCCCTTTATTCACTGTCTTTCTATTTTATTTATTTTTACTTTATCGATTCATAAGTAGCCTTTTTCCTAAAAAGAATTTAAATTGACTGACGAAAACATATCCAACTATAAAGAAATAACTGAAGATATCAGGGCACATGCAAGCCTGTTTTTAAAAAGTTACACCAACATATGATTTAGAACAAGAAGGAAAGAAGTGGGGTTGGGGAGGGAGGGTGGAGAGACATAGGCAAACAGGCAGGAAGGCAGGCAGGAAAGAAGGAAGGAAGGAACTTAATGGCGAAAAGAATTTGCCCAATGCTTCTGTCTTCAGCCCCGGCCACACCATCCACTCCTGCAGTCTTTGCTCAAGCTATCCTCTGGGCTGATGAGTATCCTTTAAGACAAGGCCATTCAAAATGTGGTCTATAGATTTGTGCCAGTCTGTGAACTATTCTGTTTTTTAAACTGGTGAATTGAGGTACGTCTGGAAGTTGCAAGCAAGCATTTAGAAATGTTTTATAATAACATGTTAGAGTAATTTCATATCTGTGTACTCTTAATTAGAAAATTGGGGTTGTATTTTTTAAGTTTTCTAGTCAATCATTTTTACTGTATTTACATGGCCGATTGGAAATTTTAAAAAGATGAAAAGATTAGCATGTGCTATATCTTAGTTATCTTTGCATGCCTAGCACCCAGTACAATGCCTGGCCCACAGCAGACATTCAATAAATGTTTGCTGAGTATAACTAACTGAATATTTTGCTTGAGAATGTACAGCTAACATTTGATTTGGCGATACCTGCTTATCTAAGTTTCTATTATTAACCAAACCACCTTCTAATTGACAATCTTTCTTTAAAACATGCTTAATCATTAAACATGATTATTGGCAAGTGACCATATTGTTGTCCTGGGCACTATCCTCACAAGTTTCTCCAGCACGACATTTTAAATCCCTTCTCTGTGTTTCATTTTGTGTTACTTTCACTGCTTAATCCTCTCTGAGGTAATGCTAATTTCTTAATTTTTGAGTTTAGATAAACACCTCACTCTTGTCCTCCTGTACTGTCCACAAGGGAAAATATCCATTTACCATCTGTGATGAATATATCACAGAATGTATGCAGAGTTCATGGCATACAGTAGGCTTTAAATAAATATTTCTCTCAAGGGGTAGCAAATATTAGGCATGTGTGCTGTAACTTCCTCCCCTGGTGTCTGAGGCACACGTTGCTAAACAATCATGACACTTTCCTTCTGACATAAAATACACTGTAGGTTCTGACTCAACCACCGCCATTGCTGAAAAATGGAAATATACACTTTGTCCTCCTCGGCACAAACCAGGCAACCCATGGCATGATTCTAAACTAATGCTGCAACGAGTGATAATCCCAGTTCCAACCCTGTTTTTAGCAAGTATAGGATTCTGAATCTAGTAAGCTGGCATTAGACGATATAGAAAAGTGAGAACATATTTCACTTCAGATTTTCCAAAGACGAAAGAACCATTACATTTTTGAAGGAGAGGCAAGTAGGTCTCCTGAAAGGTGATGTAGTCTCTTTGTCTTTAAGGAACTGGAAGAAATGTAAACAGGCTACGGCTAGATTAAGACCTAACCAACCAGTGGATTTCCCTCAAGAGAGAAGAAATGGTAAATAGCAGTCTTCCGGAAGCTTTACTAGGTAAGTATGAGGCATGGAGAGTGAGTGGGTGCTCCAAATGTAAACAGCAAAATTATATTAGACTATGAGTAAAATTATGGAACAACTATGCATAGCAAAAAAAAAAAAAAAAAGACTGGATGAGAATACATCAAAATAAATACTGTAGTCTCTCTTAGAATGTAGTTATGGGTAACTTTTCCTTAATTTTGGCGAGCCTTCTATAATGTCCTTTTATTAAAGATAACATTAAAAGTTAATGAAGTGACTATTTCTCATTCTACAAATTTCTAAATAAAAAGAACACAAGAATAGGACAAACAGGAGTCTCTCAAGTTGTAAGAGCCTGAAGTAAGGGGACTGGACATGTAGGCAATGAGCATTTTATTGGCTTCCTGATTCTCGGCTACATACAGGGAAACAAACCTATCTAAAGGAAGCCATACGTCAAAATCATAAAAACCTGAGACTTCCATGTCCTCCATGAAGGACAGGTCTTGGTACTTCATTAAGAGAACCAAGGATTGATTCACGAAGTATACTATTTTAGCTTGTGTGTGTGTGTGTGTGCATGCGCGCGTCTTGTCTTAGGTCAGAGGAAAGTATGGATCATCTGGAATCAAATTCTCTTCTTTGCTTAACTTGGTTTTATTCCAGAAGCATATGACAGCTTATAAACCAGAATTTTGTATATCTTCTCCATATATTCCAATATTGACTTTTCAAAAGGGCCCACTTTAATCTGATCATCACTGTAACATGTTACAGAGACAGCAGCTTAAAAAAAATAATAAGGGAAAACAAAAGAATGTTGTCCTTTTGTTGTAAACTGTTGGAAGAGATGAAATGAATGCTTTGAAATGAAGCATTTAATAAGAAAACACTGAACACTGTATTGCTATGAGGAAGCTGTCTCGTTTATCTGTGAGATAAGGACCATGTGTAGCCAGGTGTATAACCAGCTGCTTCCAGAAACTTGATGTCTGGGTTTGAAATGACTCGACTATTTTTTCAGCCAGAGGCTATAGTTTTCTCTCCACTAATTATTAGTGGAATGTTGTATAAAAGCCAAAGTTGTGATCTTTCCATAAGTTGCAAGTTTCATTTCCATCCTGTGGTATTGTATTTTTCTTCTATCCTCTTTAGAATAATTGCTTTAGATGTCTACCTCATGTCGATTGCTAACACTTTAAAAAATTTTTCCTTCAAATCTCTTGAAAATGCAAATTCATATATTAAACTGACTTACGCACCCTTTGACTTGCATGTAGTATGCCATCTGACCCTGCAAAATAGAATTGATCTCTTCACTTTTACTGACAGACTTCTTGAGAGAGTTAGCAGCCTATTCATTCTACCTGGTCCAGCTCACTCGCTTCTAAATCTGTTTCCTCAGTTTCCTTACCGCCAACCACTCTCTACTTTCTACCACCACTCTGGAATCAAACCCGTTTTTAAGATCTTTTCTCTGATTTCAACTTCCTTAGCTGTCTGTCCCATTTCCTAATGTTAGCTATTCTTCTCTTCTAGAAGCTCCCTTCTTTGGTTTTCATAGCGTTGTACTTTGTTGGTTCTCCCTCTAAACTTTTGTTTACTTCCCGACCTCTTGTAAGAGCTAATCATCAGCTGCCTGCCCTCTGAATGTAGGAATTTCCTTCTCTCTCCTCTTTTCATGCCTGCCCAATCCACTATCACTTTCATTTGACTGCTTCCTCAAACTATATTATTCGATTGCATCTCTATTCACTCAAGTTGATGTCTCTCAGCTTTAATGACCCGCTGCACCTCGAAGTTGCCCTATTCCAGACTGAGATCATTATCTCCTCTCTTAAATTAACTCTTCTTTCTTAATTCCCTATTTTCATTTATGGCAACGTAATTATTTTAGGAACCTGGAACTCATTTATGGCAACATAATTATTTTAGGAACTCAAACATAGAACTATATTTGATACCTCACTCTCTGTAGCCCCCAATGTCTAGATAGTCATGAGGTTCTGCCAACACTTATGTTGCAATGGCCATCTGAATTCTCCCCTTCCACACTTTTGACACTGGTTCAGACACTCCTTCTATCCTCAGAACCACTGCAATGGCCTTCTCCTAGTCTCACTGTTCCCTGCCACAATGATCTTCCTTAATGTGTGGTTTTGATCATTAAACATGCCTTGCTCATAAACAGTCAGTGGCTCCCCATTCTCTTAGAACTCAAAACCCTTCGTACTTGCACCCAAGCACATAGATAGCTTTCTAGCTCAGTCTCTCCCAATACACCCTACATGCACCTTGTAGTGTGGTGAATTCACATGAGTGTAGCTGTCGCTTTCTGAACTCTACACATCTCATACTTTTGCTCATCATCTTGCATTCATCTGAAATATCCTTCCTGGTTATTTCCATTTCTAGAAATCTTATTCATCCTATTAGGCCTAGTTCACTTCCTTCATAAGCCTCTCCATTTCTATTTCCTTTCCTATTCTGCCTTTTAGTACTGTTGTTTATATGCTTGTTTACTAGACCAGTCAGAAACATGTCATTGGCAAATAAAGGCTTGATTCTCAGTCTAGCTGTGATACCAAGGGCAAGTCCACAACCCCTTTGAACCTTGGTGTCTTCATTCATAAAATGCAGGTAATAATACAGTATAACACTGATTAAGACTGTAGGCTCTAGAGATAGGCAGACCTAGATGTGAGTTTTGACCCTAGCATTGCTATATAGGTTACAGTGGCCTTATTTGCAAAACACGAATATGAACAGGGCCTACCAGCTATTTTAAGGATTAAATGAGACAACGTTTAAACTTCTTAGTGTAATGCCTGGCACGTGATATTTTTAGTAAGCACTAAACATTGCCTATAAGACTGTTATTCCTTCATAAGGTCATTGTAATAATTATGTGAGATAAGACTCCCTTAGCATCAAGGCCCCTACAAGCACAGGTTATTATAAATTTCATAAAAGTCATGTGGACTACTAGACAAAGAACAGCACTGGAATCTAAGTCCCTATGTAGGATGTAGATGTGCATGTAATTATAAATCATAATATGCTATATAAATAAGATCAGATCCATCTTCGTCTTTGAACCTTCTAAGTTGGAAAAGAGTATAGCCCTGGATTTTATAAAATACTAAGACAATGAAATCTAGGAGTCTCCGCTTCGTTATCTGCAAATACAGCTAACTGTATCAATCACAGACATTAAATAAGGTATTATAAAGTTTTTATTTCAGTATTTGGCATACAGTAGCTGCTCAACAAATGTCAGATTCCTTTCTCTTATTGCCTTCCTTTTCCAAAAGTGCCTCACACCTAGTATAAACTTACTGAATATTTGTTGAAGCTAATTAAACTTAAAAAATACTAAGAGCACATGTCTAGAATGTGTGTATTTGTCACAGGGAGACTGGTGCCTTGTCTGGCTAACAGCCTGACTCCCAGAGAAGCCAGAAGTAATCTCTATAGAACTTTTTAAAAAATAAAATGAACTCTTTATTAAAACTGGGTCCTATAAGAAAGTTTTTAAGACAGATATAAGTTAAAGCAAGAATTAAAAGAAAAATCTGGCACTGAGGGGTACCTCCACAGGATCTTTCTATACCTAGACAGATGAAGAGCAAGGCAATTTCCTGTTCTACGGGATTCAAACAAAAGTCAAAAGCAAACATATGGTCACTTTTTCTTTTTTCTAAATAAGTTTAAACTTATAACAATCTATTGAGGGAATGCTATATTCTAAGTGTTTTTTATGTGCTATTTCACCTAATCCTCAAACCACTGCATGATCATACTATGATCATTTCCACATCAGAGACGATGAAAATAAGGCACAGAGAGCTTACATGTCCAAGATCACATAGCTAATAAGTGGCAGAACCAGGACTAGAATCTTCACTTTAGAGACTTTTCTTGTAACTGTTAGATATAAAGAATATATTTAGTGTCTCATTTTAGAAAGCACTAAGACAGTAGTTCTAACCCCAGCTGCATATCTGAATCTTTTGGATTGATACAGGGATGCAGATTCCCAAGCCTCTACCAAGTGCTACTGAAATGAACTCTCTGGCTGTGTGTAGATTTGGAGGCACTACTGGAAATTCTTTAAAGGTAGAGCAGAATGGTACCACAGCTTAGCATGCTGACTCTGGGGCAAGAAGAATCTGACTCTAGGTGGCTCTGGAGAGCCTCACCTAGGGCTGGCAATATATTGAAACCTAGACCAATTACCACATACCATGTCCTCTAAGGTACAACCGTCAGGGGCTCTGCAGCATGTGTAAGAGACTGAAGTGACTGCGTGCAGAGTAAAAAGCCATGCTGGGTATGCTTATTGTGCCCACGTGAACCTCCCATGAGTGATTGCGCCAGACATAAGGCGATGCCAGGTCCCTGTGAAATTCCCAGAATTGAGACCCTGGCAACTGCAGATGCTATGAGATATGCTGCTAAGGAGGGCTGCTGGCATGTGACCTTCCTTATCCTTGGCTGTCTTTTCAGCTTGATAGTTGTGAGTGCTTTTCTATTGGTTGGGTTTATTTTTTAGGGGATGGGGAGCAGGATGGGAAAAGGTACTCATTTCTATATTGCTGTTGTTGCTACAAAGAGGCAAAGTTGCGGGTAACTGCCAACAGCTTCCCTTTTCTCTTCTTTTTGTTCACTCGATCTGTCTGGACCAATGCACAAGGAAAAAAGACAAACAGAAAGGCCCTCCAAAGTTGCACTCTGTTTTAAAGCTGATAAAGAATGTGTTTCCCACAGCTTAGGAGAAAAATATATTACGAAGTGCTTGAGCAATTAAACAAATGGTATTTGCAAACATCTGTCGTCCAGTACCATTGCCTGTGTTCAAACAAAGCCTCACAGTGTCTTTGGCAAATCAGGGTGAGAAAAGCTGGGTGCCATTTGCTAAATGAACTCTTCCAGATTACAATTCTGTGGCCTGAGGGAATGAATTCAAATCCACATGGGGAAATTAATTCCCAAAGAGGTAGTTATTCCCTGAGAGAACCAAAGAAACCAAGACCTAGAGTAAAGTTGGCAGTACGTCAGTGAGTATTTTATTAACCTCTACTAGACCATATTTATTATTTATGTATGAATCACAGAATCTTAAAATTAAAAAGACCCCAAGGGGAAAACAAAACTCCTGTTTGAGAAAGACTTCTAACAGCACCAGTGCTTCCCCTGCAGTTTCTCCAATTGGTATCCATGCAGATATACCCGATGATGGAAACTCAAAGCCAGCATCACTAAAACTGACAGCCAAATGCATGATCTGGGAAAAAATAGCTCTAGCTGTTTAAAAATGCAGATTTTAGGTCTGAATTTTGGCTCCACCATTTAATAGCTGAGTAACCTTAAATCCTCACCTATAAAATGGGGATAATTAGGACGATTTCATAGGCTTGTTCTGAGGATTAAAGAAGATAATGCCTGTAAAGATCTCAGCACCATGGGTGCACAAAGCAAGTACTCGGTGCATGTTAGTTATTAGCAAAGGTTCATGGTTATTATTGTTGTCATTGTAAAACAAGGTTTCTCCCCATTGTCCTAGAATTATAGCAAATGAGTAAAGTAACAGCACAAAATGTCCTAGGTTTACTGAGAGGAGTTCGTTTCAGTCTTCCCCACCTTCAGCCCCAGGCCCCTAATATAAAGGAAGAAATGGCAGAGTGTGGCCTCTGGGTGAATTATCACAGAAGGAGGCTATAAAGACCTTTCCTTCCCCTCCCTATAGGGGAGGATACCTCGTGTTCCTTCTCCCTAAAGCTGAGGGAGAACCTAAAAGAAATTCTAGCTAAGTTTGGGGGATTCCAACACCCCACTTCTTATTAACCAAGAGATTCATGGCCAGTTGAGTACCTAATGTGTTCCTTGGCCTTAGAGAAATGAGTGGGAAAGACACGGTGGAGCTGAGGGACGGAGCAGCTGAAAAGCTGCTTACATTTCCATCGTTTTCATAGTCAAGCCTTGGTTGGGAAGGCACCAACTCTGGGTGCTGAACTCGTTTTCATTTCATCTATATCTTAATGACAAGTCCCACCTACCATGCAGAAGCATTCCAGCTACAACAGACTGCTAGTACTGTCTTTTACTGAAATCAGGAGAGGAAAGAAGTCCAGGGGAAGCCTGATCCCTCCGATCCAGGGCTTTGCGGAGAAGAGTGTCCTTCGTCTCTCCCAGGTCCTCTGAAGAGACCACAGGAGAACCACAGCAAGGGGAAACTGGCCACACAGAAGTGTCGACAGCCATCTAGTCCCAGCCAAACACGAACCACCAAGAGTGAAAGAACCTGTTTCTGTCCTTTTACCTGTCCTTCTTTCTCACTAGAATTCCTGGATAGGAAGCAGCTCTGGAGTCCCAACTCTAGCTGGATTTTCTATAGGGATGGGGCTAGAAAGAAAGGGCAAAATGTCATTAAGGGAACTAACACTCAGTGGTGGAAATGGCAGTTAACACGATCAACCCTGGCTTTATTTTATGAAACATAAATAGTCTGAGAAAAGAGTTCCACATCTTCCAACTATGAGTCCACTGACTCCAATGATCAAGCCTGTACAAATCAGGAAACTGGGCTACTATCCCTCTCCACCCATTAGGAAGTGCTCTATGAAAACAATTTTTCCTGCAGCCCTCACCAGCATCTTCTTGCAACCAAGAGAGGGCAACTCAGAAAAAAAAAAAAAAAAAAAAAAAAAGCCTGGCTCAGAAACTAGAAGGCAAACTGTAGTGCTATCTGAAATCTGAACGAGAGTAAATGGAAAGAGCCTTGACAGGAATGTACTCTAGTCACTGTACTTCTCCATGCCTTCTCTTGGCTCAGAACACTGGAGAAACACTTGGGAAAAGAAGAAGCAATTGCTGAGAGCAGAGGTTCATTCAGTCGAAGTCTCCTGGAAATGAAGTGGAGTGGAAACAATATGTACTGATTTGTCTTCTAGCTAAAGAAAGATCAAGTCAGCGAGTCAAGTGAGGCCTGTGACCAGCTGAAACAGATATATCTACACGATGAATTATATTAAAATAGGTTTTAAATGTTTTTAAAACTACTTTATTGAGGTATGATTGACATGTAAAAAGAGGTACATATTTAATGATATTTAATGTCGACAATGCAATAAGTTTGAGGATAAGTATATACCTGTGAAACACTATCTCCGCCAAGGCTATAAACAAGAAAGAAATCTTACCATTTGTGATTTGTGATAACATGGATGAACCTGGAAGATATTACGCTAAGTGAAATAAGCCAGATACAGAAAGACAAATATTGTATGATCTCACTTACATGTGGAATCTAAAATAGTCAAACTCATAAAAGCAGAGTAGAATGGTGGTCATCAGAGATTGAGGGTAGGGAAAAATGAGGAGGTAATAGTCAAATGGGACAAAGTTTCAGATATGCAAGATAAATAAGTACCTATATCTAACAGTACTATATTGCATATTTAAAATTTGCTAAGAGGGTATATCTATGTTAAGTGCTTTCACCACAAATACAGATACACACAATAATAAAGGAGGTGGGAGAAACCTTTGAGAAATGGTGGATATGTCCATAGTCTTGATGGTAAAGATTTTAAATATTTTTAATGCTTAAAAAGTGATGTAGGTGGACAGAAATGTGTGAAACAACGGTTCTCAGGCACTGGCTGACAGGCAGTACAGGACTACAACCTCGAAAAAGAAAAACACATGGTCTAAGTCCTAAAAATCTCCTTGTATTTCTGCTTGCAGTCACTTCATAGACCACTATATAAGGAGGGCAATCCCAAGCAGAGCACAGTTGTCTCACCTAATTGAGGAGACAAGAGATTGGAATTCAGGAAGACAGAGGAGGCTGGAATTTGCAGGGCAGATTCATGGGGCTCTCTGAGACGGTTGCTGAATACCGAGCCACACTTGTGTATGGTAAGAGTCCACAAGGTTAAGCAAAAAATGACTGGGAAACTGTGAGCTGAACAATTTCCAGAATTCATACAGGACTGGAGATGTTCAAGTGAGAGATGTATGCCTTAGTACTAGGATCAAACTAGCCTTTTTAACAAAGGTTAAAAACAAGCCTTGAGAGGATCAAGCTGATCTGCAAGTAATTTAACCAACTGCCATAACAAAATCTGATACTCTTAAAGAGAATATCCATCACTCGAAAATGTCAAATTCGAAAAGTCTAGCATTCAATCAAACACTACTAGACATAGGAGGAAGTAACCTCATAACTATGAGAAAATTAGTCAATAATAATAGTTGTAAAAATGACAGAAATAATGAAATTAACAGATAAGAGGCTTAAAACACAGCTGTTATAATCATGTGTAAGTATCTAAAGGAAAACATGTACATAACAGGAAGAGAAATGAATGATATAAAATAAATATTACCTGTAGAAAAAAATGTAGTATTTAAAATGAAAAATTCACTGAATGGGATTAATAGTGGATTACTGATAATAACAGTAGAAACACTGCAAAAGAAAAGGTAGTGAACTTGAAACATCAAAATAGAAACTATTCGAACAGAAGGAGAGAGGGAGAGAAAAAAGACTGAAAAAAAATAAGAGCCTCAGTAACCTATGGAACAATATATGCTAAGCACTATAGCATATGTTTAAAAGTGATGAGGTGAACCAAATATTTGAAGACGTAACAGCCCAAATTTCCAAAATCTGATGGAATGAATAAACCCATCGATTTAAAGTGTTCAATAAAACGAAGCAGACTAAACACAGAGAAAACCACACCAAGACACGTTATAATTAAACTGCTAAAAACCACAGATAAAGGGACCATTTTTTAAAAAAAAATAGGAAAAAAATTGACACATTGAGTGAAAAAAAAATAACAACAGACTTCTCACCAGAAAATACGCATGCCAGAAATAATAGGATGGAAGGCGTTGAATATGGAAGAAAGAAACCCCACCAAACTAGAATTCTACATTCAATGTATTCTTCAAAAATTAAGGTGAAATAAAACTTTTCCAGACAAACAAAATTTGACTGAATTCATTACCAGTAGGCCTGAATCACAAGAAATGTAAAAGAAAATTCTCAGGCAGAATGAAAAAAATATACAGGAAACCAAGACCTACAAAAGGAATGAAAATCACCAGAAATGGTAAATAAATGGGTAAATTAAATAAATTTTTCTACTTTCAAATTTCTTTAAAAGATAATTGACCAGTAAAAGGAATAACAATGTAGTGTGAGGTTTCTAACATGTACCAGTAAAATATACAATAATCTCCAAAAGGAAAGAAGAGGAAAATAGAAGCAAAATGTTTCAT
Organism: Pteropus medius; assembly: GCF_902729225.1. Lineage (NCBI taxonomy): Eukaryota > Metazoa > Chordata > Mammalia > Chiroptera > Pteropodidae > Pteropus > Pteropus medius. The sequence goes on along the minus strand of NW_024340692.1, from coordinate 5,043,124 downwards.
GATATTTATATTATATGTGAAGTAGAATAATAATTAAAAGTAAACTGATAAACAGGCATATCATAATTCTGAGAGAAGCCATTAAAAAATTAAAAGAGGTACAGTTAATAAACCAACAGGAGGGATAAAGCGGAGTATTATAATAAGATGACAGATTTAAACACAACCATAATGATAATTACATTATGTATAAATGTCCCAAATCAGCAGTTCTAAAACTGTGGTCAAATCAACACAGAACATCAAACTGTACTAGCATTGTTGTATTATTCGTAATCATTAAATTTGTGGGAAAAACAGTCTCAAGATCCTTCATGAAGCAGCAAAAAATATCATTATTATTAAATTACAACCCTTTGGTACACCTCTTTTATAAAATACCCCTCTTTGTATATCACTCTGGTAATATTTCTTGGCATAGTCTATTTTGTCTGATATCATTATAGCTATTCTAGCTCTCTTATGATCACTGTTTACATGGTACATGTTTTGTAATCATTTTATTTTCAATTTACATTTTGAACATAAATTTTGTCTACTACAGACAGCATTTGGTTGGATCTTGCTTTTTTATCCAGTCGGACTGTCTATACTTTTAGTTGGAGCTGTTACTCCGTTTACATTAAGGTAATACTGATAGGGTTGATTTACATGTACCATTTTACTATTTGTTTTCTATGTCATATCTTTTTTCCCTTCTGTTCCTTTACTGCCTTCTTTTGTCTTAAATATATATTTTAGTGTACATTTTAATTCTTCTACAGATTTTAAACTATATTTTACTGAATTACTTTTCTCAATGATTATGATAAACATTGCAACTCATCACAACCTACTATGAATTAATGTTAACTTAAAGTACTTTATTCTAATATAAGTCTATTTCCACTACTCTGTTATTGTTTTATATATATATAAAATACATGTATTTACTTGCTTTACATATATTTACATATAAAATGTTATAAACCAAACAGTATGACATACAATCAGAAAGATACAGCAATTGTAATATTCATCTAACAACAGAGCCCTAAAATAAATGAAGCAAAAACTAAAATGATTAAAAGAAGAAATATACAATTTGATAATAATATTTGGAGATTTCAATACCCTCATCTCAATAATTGATAGAAAAACAAAAAAAACATTAAGGGAATAGAAGGCTTGAGCAAACATATCAACCAACTTGCCATAACTGACATATTTATAGAAAACTATATCCAAAACCAGCAGGATATACATTCCTTTCAAGAACACCTGAAACATTCTTCAAGAGACAAAAGATGCTAGACCATAAAATAAATTTCCATAAAGTAAAAGGTTTGAAGTTATACTAAGTATGCTTTCCAATCGCAATGAAATTAAATTAGAAATCAGCAATAGAAATAAATTTGAGAAATTTCTAAATTCTTGCAAATCAAACACTACCTTTCTAAATAATCTATGGTCACAAAATAAATCTCGAGGGAAATTAAAATAATGTGGATTGAATCAAAACAAAAACACAACATATCAAAATTGTGGAGTACAGCTAAAGCAGTACTAAGAAGGCAATTTATAGCTTTGAAAATCTGTTAGAAAAGAGTAAAGGTTCCAAATCAGTCGTTTAAACTTGCACAGTAAGAAATTAGAAAAAGAAAAGCAAACTAAATTCAAAGTGGAAGAAAAGAAATAGAGTGAAAATAAACTATAGTACAAATCAATGACACATTAAACAGAGAAAAACAATGAAAACAAAAGGTCTTGTAATCACAAAATTGACGAACCTATAACAAAACAAAACAAAAAAGGCAGGTTACCAAAGTTAGCAATGAAAGAAGAAATTTCACTACTGACACTATAGAAATTGATAGGCTTCTAAGGGAATACTATGAACAACTTTGTCCCAACGATTTAGACAAATTGAATAAAACAAATTTCTACAAAGACATAAATTCCCAAAACAGATGTAAGAAGAAATAGAAAACCTAAATGGGCCTACAACAATAAATTAAATAAGTAATTAAAAATCTTAAAGAAAAACCCAGGTCCAGTTAGCTTCACTGGTGAAATCTAGTAAATATTTAAAGAAATAATACCAATCTTTAATAACTATTTCAGGAAGTAAAATAGATAAAAAATCAAGATAAGTCATATAACAGAATACCACTGAGAGATAAATTGATACTTACATGAACAAATCTCAAATGAGCTGAAGCCTGTCAGAAAAAGAGGACATACTGTATAATCCCACTTGAATTAAGTTCTGGAAAAGGCAAATCTAATCTATAGTGAGAGAAAGCTAATCAGTGTTTCCTAGAGTAGGGAGTGAGCTGCTCCAGGGAACTTTTTGGGGTGACCGACCGAATGTTCCGTATCTTGTGTTGCTAGCTACATAGTTATATCTATTTGTAAGAATTAATTGAAATACACACTGAACGTGGTATATTTTGTTGTATATAAACTATACCCCAATAAAGTTGATTTTTAAAGGGAGAATATAAAATAACAAAATTCTAAATTATATGCATAAAATGTAAGTGGAAATGGGGAATAAAAATGTGAAAAATTTGTTTTAAATGGATGAAGCACTTTTGATGGATTGGTATTTTCCATACTGTGGGAACTTTTCCATGTTGAGAATATGTGAAATGCTTTCAAACACTCAAGAACTCTCTAAATTAGACATCATGTCATAAGAAGTGTAGACCATCAAAACTTTGGTATGGGTTACTTCTAGTTGCCATTAAAACACAAATCTGTTTAATGGAATGAGGGTATTTGGCCTACAACTACACAACTCATACAATTTACAGAACAAATTTCATTAACTTGATGGTCATTACTTATTCATCAAGGTCTACTCATCCATAGTTCATTGTGGAACTACAAGACCTCCACATCACATTAGATCCTCAATCATTGTTTTTGTCAAGAATCGCCACAAATTAGAGCTAGGGAACACTTCTAGTTATAATAGTAAATTTCAGTATTGAAAAAGGATAAATATCATCCAGACTATGCCACAATTAAACTATAACTAATGATACACAAGTGCATATGTACAGTAATATACAATTATTTGGATTTGTATATTTCAAGTTCTCTATTCCCTGAATTATTCTGGCTTTCTTATGTGCAAAACACATTGCTATTTGGGTGTTTGATCTTTAAGCAGCGGCGCTCTTTTGTTTGGAGAAGAGGGCTAATTTGAAAAATACTAGGCAACCAGAGGACATGTAATAAAGAATGTGCTGTGACTGATACAAATATTTTTTTAAGTAAGCTTAGATGTATTTTTTTTTTTTTCAAAGTAACACACATTCTCTATCCTTCCTCAGTCCTGTTTGCTCAGCTGGATGTCCACAGGGTCCAATTTTCTCTCCAATTGCCTTGCACGCTAATATAATTGCTGCTCATGTGGGTAATTGGTCAGCATAGAGCAGCATTTGTGTGCATTTGCTCATCTGCAGTACTGGCAGCTTCTCAAATGATTTTGCAGTATTATAATACTATCAGGTATTTTTAAGTTTTGTCTCTTTATAACAAGGCTAAGTAGCTGTGAACCTTCAAGGATGCTTTAAGGGCTTCAAAAGCAAGAATATACAAATACAAATTATTTTAAACAGCCGATGTTCCTTTTCACTTATCAAATATCGAGTAAATGAACTTAAGTCTCAAATGCATAAGATTTGGCCCTACCTTCTCTCATTGCTTTCCTTCCTAAAAAAAGACAAATTAATTAGATTCAAACTTTAGCTTAAAAAAGAGAAAGATAAGCCAGTTTCAGTTAATAATGCCCTTTAATCAGTAAAAATGATTAACTTTATTGTCTTGATTTTTTTTTATTTTTATTATTGTTTGACAATATGAGAAGTACACATGAAGCATTTCATCTGCATATTACTGTTTCAGCAAAATGTTTGTTTATTCTTGAAGAAAAGCACTGGTGCAACTGCTTGAGTTGCAAGCTGAACTAGCCACATTTATCATGGAACTCCATCTTTTTTTTTTTTTTTTTAATTTGAAAGATTAACTGACAAACTATGGTTTTTCAGATGTGGGTACATGGCAAACATTTTATCCAAAATAAGTCAAGTGAACTTGTCACTTTAACAAAAACCATTGACAGTATGTAGTTACCAATGATAAAATTCAAGCTTTCAAGTGAAAATTAGAATTTTGAAAAATGTAACGTGTCATTACAAGTTCAACAGCTTTCCACTACTTACTTTTCTAGCAAGATCAGTGGTAATATTTTTCAAAATTAATTTACTTTATAGAATGAAATGTGTTAACACTTGGAAGAGCTGCATTATTCCAATAGTTTCCAAATGACCACTGAATGTCACAAAATTACTTATGAGTTAACAGAACTTTCCAAAGTGAAAAAGAGACCAATAGATTTTAATGTAACAGAGTATAAAAAGTTTCTTGGTATTGTTTCTGGTCTAAAATTGCAACTAAACTTTAAGAAACCATCACTTGTTGAGTTTTTGTTGTATCAAAGAAGTGCAGTCACTTGAAAAGACTATTAAAATATTCCTCTTTTTCCACCTACAGATGTCCCCCAAACTTATGATGATGGTTCAACTTATGATTTTTCAACTTTACAATGGTGTGAAAGCAATATACATTCAGTAGAAACCAGCTAGGCTAAGTTATGACGTCTGGTAATGTAGGTATATTAAATGCACTTTCAATTTACAATATCTTCAACATACAATGGGTTTATTGAGACATGATCCCATTGTTAAGTCAAGGAGCATCTGTATATTATTTGCATGAAACCAGGTTTCTCTAGGTAGTTCAACCAAAATAACAATGCAATGGATTAAATGCAGAAGCAATATGAGAATCCAAATTTCTTTTATGAAGGCAGATATTAAAGCTTTGCAAACAATGTAAAACCATGGGTCTCTCAATAAAAATACATGTTAACAAGTAATGGGTTTATTATAATGTTCAAGTGAATTAATAAGCATTTTAAAAATTTATAATACAGTCAATATCAATAAAGACAACTTACATAAGCAAAAACTCTTTGGGACCTGAAATAATTTTTATGTGTACAGGAGTCCTGCGATCAAAAGGATTGAGAATTGTAATTTATCATCACTAAGAAAGCATGATTATTGTAAATTCTGCTTAGATTCAGAGCAAAGAGAAACAAGATTAAAGTTTTATAATCCCTGAAAGTTTATCAGAATGCAACAATTTGCTTTTATTTACCAATGCAACAAAGTTTGTAGTTTTATATGTGACTCTACCAAGTCATTTAATTTATGCATTGATCCATGATATTTATCAACATTAGTTTTCTGGCAATAAAAATTTAAGAAATAATTAAAAAAACAAAGCCTAGCCCCTATTTTTCAGTCTCGGGGCAGTTTTTACTCCTTCACTGTTTCTAAGACATACTAATTTGTCTTTTCAAATTATGTTTTGACTAATTTATACTAATATACACTTCTCCTTTGTGATTTTTCCCATGTACAAGTAAAGCAATTAGTTAAGACTCAGGAAATTTGTCAATAAAAAGCTATCCAGAAACTCTTAGAATGTAACTCCATAAGAGAAAGGCTTTAAGTAATTCAATATCCCTAGATCTAAAATAATGCCTAGATGTATAAAGTTCTATGCATTTTATTTTATGTAAATTATTCCTCAAAAAAATATTTCCATAAGTAAGTATCGGGCACAATAAATATTAAATAGCGTGACTGAATCTAGCCATCAGGTCATCTCTAAGACACATATGTCTAATTTGAAATACTGTCAATTTCAATCCTAGTACGTATATATACGTACATAGTTCTTGAATACATAATGAATTTTGAGATTATGGTAGAACAATATCCTAAGGCTACTAATTATAAGCATCTAAACGGCATAAAACTAAAAAAAAAAAACCACTGGTAGTGCTAAAATCTAGAATTCGGGTTGGTTTTATTAAATAATGAAGTGGGTGAGACAGTCCTATGTTTTTGAAAAGTATTTATTTAAAAATAAGATTTCTAAAAATACAGTACATAATACATTTCAAGAGAAGTAAAAATTCCACAATTTAAATTAAAAACAATCTACAAAGAAAAATAGAAATATTACATGAATAAAATTAAATCATTAAAATAAAATTTAAAAACATTTTTCTTAAGGTAGATACATAGTTTTCCACTTTAAGAACCAGTGTAGACTTCATTGAAACAAGTATATCTCAGATACATGGTTTGTACCTGTCATTTTCCTCACTCTTCTCAATCTAGTCTTTTATCTCTCAACTATTATTTTCCTTATTATCATTAGCACTAGAAACAGTGAAGGTTTTCCTCAAATGCTCTTAGGGGAACAGACAGGGTAAAACAAGCAGTGCAGCAAAACAGCAATCACACATAAACATACGTACTGAATGAAAAAATGTCCGACCAATTTAAAAACAAGATCTTTATATGGCACTTGAAACACCCCACTATTAAAACAAAAGTCCTTTATTTTAGGGCTACAATATTAGGGGTCGACACAAAATTTTAGAAGCCTCAAAACATCATAGATTTTGCCTATTCGTTAAACTTGCTGGTCAAGTTTTCAAAAATGACTAACTGCAGAGACAAAAAGCTCATACGACCATGATAATCTGTGCTCAGCCCTCCTTCAAACTGCAACTCAGTTGTCCGAATATTGCTGATCGTAGAAGAAATTCTTCCTATCATATCATTTAGTTGCTTTGTTCTACCTATGCTAAAGCAGAAATTTCTTTTTAATATTCATCTCTGGATGACAGCAGACAGTGATGAATTCTCTACTATCTAATAGCTTGAACAAATAACCACATTTGGCCACATTAATTTAAATAATGTATAATATAATAAATAAGCTGAATAACTCAGAACTGACATTGTGGCAACAAAATCTAGGAAATATATTGTTGACAATTAGAGAGAAACATAATGTTGCTTCTTCTCATTTTTCTTTTGAATTCTACTTTTACCTGTAATTGACATCTATAGCTGTATTTCTACATATCATTCAAATGATCCTAAGACACCTTTCATGTAAGTGTTGGACTTGATTCTTTTTTTCCATTCAGGATTCACTGCAAAACCATATATTGTATCTACAGTAAATGAGAAAATTTTTTCACTGAAAATAATGCAAAACATTCTCAAATGTGATTGTCTACTTTTCCAATACATACACACTGTTATCTTCTTGCCCAATTTTTTAACCATTTCAGCTCCAGTTTTAAGGATGCCATATATGAGTATTTTGAAAATTTGTGGAAAAACATAGGGAACCAGAATAGTATACATAGCAGTATTACATTTGGACAATTATAAGTACTTCTAAAGGGTATTTTCTCCTATCTTTTGTAAAATAAATCACTAAGCAGAATTAGTTTTTAAAATAACTCTAACTTTTTATGTAAAGTGAATAACATCATACAGATCTTTTTTGTTGTTGTTAAGTTCAATTTCTATTACAGTTTTGCTTAAATCAAGTACATTTGCATTTCCTCTTGAGAAATGTCTATATATATATATATATTTTTTTTTTTAAAGTGTTCTTTAATTTTATCCTTATTTGCAAAATAGACAAATGGTAATATCAGTTTTTAATGCCACTAAGGACTACACACACACATACACACAGATGCAGAATTCTTCATCTGTAATTACAGAAGGCCCTTACCTTTTCATTTTCGCATTTTTTTTCAGCATTCATTAAATGGGCCAATAATCTATACAGTTCATTTACAGAAATAAAAGTAGATTTATTATTTCTCATGTATTCCTGCAGAAATAAAGCAAAACCAAAATATCTTGTGGAAAGCGCTGCAATTATCTTTTGTAACTTCAACCTATTAAACTACCTTTTAAAGCAGCCAATCTATATTAAAATACAAAATGAAAAAACATACGAATCTGCCTAACTAAAAAAAAAAGTTCAAATGAGAAATATCTAAAATCAAACTGAGGCAGCAGTGTGCAAAAACTCAGGTCAGTTAATCAATATTGTTCTTAGTAACATTAAATTCTACTTTATAAACACAAAGATGTGAGAAGAAAATTCTCATTCAACCAAAAAGAAAAATTAACTCTTTGGTACAGAAAATAAAAATGTCACTCAATGCTAAAGTGAGTAGCACCAGGATCTTTTGTAGAGGTTGTAAAACACTAACTTCAGGCACTAGTAGGTTAAAATATCACCCAACGTACACCAGCAAGAACACAAAGCTTGCAATATGCAATCTTTCCCTGTAATTAACAGCCTATGCAATTAAACCCTGTATTTAGTCAAACAGGCAAGCAAAACCATAAAGAGAAACACATTTTCTTGTTGCCTTTTGTCTACATTATTGTTTATATATAAAGCTATCAATACCAAAACGATCGGAGAGTATTGAACAACTGTGGCAAACACTCCACTACATGTTACAGGTATTCACAGTACTAATAGATATAGAGACCTTCAAGGTATCAAGAACTCCAAAATAGCCCAAATTTTAAAGTGAAAATGACTCTTTGTATATAAATTGTTGGTTTTTAATCTGGTAACAAAATTTACTATAATACTTAGTATCCTTTCTTTCCAACAGGAGACTTGTGAAAAAGGTCCCAGTTTTTTCAATCGAACTTTGGACAACCTATTTATTTCTTCTCAGCATTAAAAAGCTGCACCTTCACATTCTTAACGCTGCATACTAGCATACACTACACAATCATAACATTTAAAATTTAAGATATTTCTCAGAGGCATCTGACTAGCTAAAGAGAATTAGCAATATAAATTCCTTAGATAAACAGCTCAAACAAAATGCTTGCAAGCATCAACGACTCAAAGTAGAATGGTATCAAGAACAGATAAGGCTAAATGATTATACCAGGGGGATTTTGTGATGTCACAGAAACGGTATCGAGTTTATCCTGTTGCTGAGAATGCTTGCTGATTATCCATTACTGGTCTAGCCTTCTCTCCATCTTAATAAGTTCCCCTATCCTCTTTCTCCGATTTTGGCTACTTACTACTCATTTATACTCTATGTCCTCTAGGGTGGACTAGAGAAAGAAAATATAATAGTAAAAAAATATGATAATGGAAAATAGCAGCAATACTTATGACTTTAAATACCATTAAACTTTAAATAAGAACTTTAAATACCATTGTTAATTCTGCTTCAAATTAGCACTAGCAGGCATTACAATATCTGAAAAACAGACAAAAATGTAGTAGACTGTTAAAAACTGTACAATGAAAATGAAAGGAGATTTCTGAGAAAACAGTCACTTTCCTGAAGTGAAACCATCATCCCAAAGGCAGCGGAAATTCTAAATAGTGATACATAGAATAACAACATTGGTTCAAAATACTTTAAGCAAGCTGGTTCTATTACTTGCTCACATTCTACTGTAGAATATTCTAGAATTCAACTGAGAATGACTAAATTCAGAATATAATGAAATTTGTAATTTATAGTTAATTCAGAGGATGATTCTTAGAATAGAAGGTAACACTGTGGACATTAAATAACATATTCATTTGTTAATTATGTGGTTAATACTACTAGCAAGGAGAAAATACTAAATGTACATGACATAATACATTTGTCAACACATATGTTTTTGAAAGCAATACTAGAACTGGGTAAAAAAATCTAACACTTGTATCTATTAGTAAATTATTTAACGTTTGTAAGTATAAACTTTACCATATAAATTCTAGATATACCTAAGTATATTAGAGGTCATGTCAAAAGCTTATTTAATGAAGCAGCAATAGTTTAGTAAATCTGAGCTAGGTGATATATTTCTCCATGAAGCAGAAGGGAAGTAGTTAGAGACTAAGAGGAGAGACTAGCAGCTTTCTTAATATTAATGCCATTGTAAACCACTGCTGGACACATTGTGATTTTACAGCAATACACATGAGAACACCCGAACTGCCCCATGGCCTAACTCACAGAGAGTTGTGTGGCCATAATCTAAATTATTCGCACTTCCTGACTGGAAGTGTTGTCCTAACTTAAGTCTCCATGATTAGCATTCAGAATTAATATACCCTTTTGGGTGAAACATATCTTCAACTACTTACTTATATAGAAATGACCTGAAAAAGCCTGAAAAGAATAGCTATAATTAGCCACCATTCTGAGAGAAAAATACCTCGAAACATTAGCAAAAATGGATGTTCACTCTGACAGAAGTTCTAACTGTGTTGTTATATTGAACTTTATGTACGTTTATGCTCTCTACTTCTATTACTATTAAAAGTAAACTATGCTTTCTTCTGTTAAAAGAGATTAATATATTAACTAAAAATTTAAATACAGCTATTGCTTATGTTAACCACAAATATTTTTAATACAACTCTTAAGCAAAATAGTATTTTGCTTATAATGGAATATCAGTTAACTTAATATTTTTAAACTATAAGTCTTGGATACAAAGTACCAGAAGCTCTTTTACTGAATACCTGCTGTTTGGGGGACTGGACTGTAAAGTGACCAGTCAATTTTTGTCAACAATCTTGAGCCCATAAAGATTTTTAACAAAAAGAATAACAACAGATATAATTCTTCAGGAGGTGTAACTTATAATATCTAGGTAAAACTCTTTCATTTCCAGAAACCCAATTAATGACTTTGCTGATGTGAAACATCGTTTAAAATACATTTTGCTTAGAACAAAGTGGAATGTTTATAAGGAACTACTTCATCAAATCTATAGATTACATCAGTTACCTCACAGCTCACAATTATTTTCTAAAGCTCAACATAATTATTTTCATGGTTAACCAGAAGACATAATAAATTGGCTACTAAAGCTACAGCTATAACTCTAAGTAGGAAAGTTTTAAAAAAATGAAGAAATGTACAGAATTATTAATCTATTATTTTAATGCAACAGAATCAGTAAAAAAAAATCATTCCAAAACTGAGATTAAAAAAAACTAAACATATTTTTTAGGTATCCAGTAAAAGACATTAGATACTTGCTTGCCACTATAACTACAATAGATTATGACTTTTCTAATTCTAATGACTTAATTTGCCAAAATAAGATTTAAAATAAAATTCATTAAATAGTTTACATTTGTTTATCCTGATCTCATATAAATTTGTAATTGATAGTAAAAAATATAAGAATATACAAAAATGAAGCAAAGTAGTCATAGTTTTGTATAAACCAGATGTGACATCATGAACAGGAACATATTCATTTTCATTAAATATTACACTTTTGTACATATACTCCTACATTTGGACCTCTGACATGTTCAGAATATGGCTATACAATTTACTTGTGGGGCAGTAAATCTCTAGAGCCAGTATAATTACACCAATTAGCCAAAAGAGGGCGCAGAGAGAACACTAGAGTTCATGTACTCCCTAGGAAACTGTAGTCAGTTTTTCTCAAGCTGTCTAACAAGAATTCAAAAAACCTATAGTTAGGTGTGCTAATTTAGGAATACTGAAAGTTACAGTATAAATATATATTTATATATAGACTTTAATATAGATTCTTATATAAACATATTGCTCGGCAGCATTTCTGCCATTCAAACAAAATAAACGTATGCCTTGGCTAGTGTATTAGTTTGTATTCCAGTACCACAGGAATCAGATACAGAGGGATCAGGACCAGGCAGGATACAGAGAAAAGAGGGAAGAGAATGTGCCCTACTAGTGGTAAAACTAAGAAAACAAAAATTCCCAGAATGGGGAAGGTGACCACCTCTGGTTCTCATTACTGAGGCAGAAGTTGGCACTGAGTACCTCTCAGGTAACTTTTAAGGTAGCTACCGCTACTATACGAAGTTTAACCATGCCCATAAAGCAGTTTAGGGGATCTTCACTTTGCTGTTTTCAAGGTCCTCATTTGAAAGGCATGTATTGTATTACAGCTAGGGTATCGACTGATATCTATATGCATTATCTATATATCACTTCCTTATAATAGTTCTGTCACCAGGCCAAATTTGGTCAATATGTTAGCTTGCACAAAAGCCAACTCATTTGCCTGACATGAATATACTAATTTTGTGGTTCATTAAACTCTATAAATATTTCTCATATTAAATTTACTATGCATCTTATCAGCACCAATACATATTTTCATCTGCCACTTCTATTTTAAATAATAAAGCACTGTAATCAGAACATGAAAGACATGGTACTTATATCTCTGAGAACAGCCTATTCTATTATTTTAGAAGATATTTACAATTTTTGAAAGAACCAACCACAGTATAGTTAATTGGCTGACAATAGTAACCTTTTTCATGATTTCTCAGGTATGAGTCCCTTCTATCAAAACTAACTAAAAGGAAACTATTGATATGCTCCAAGAACAGTAGATCCCTTCAATCTTCTTTTCAAGGGAAAGACTGAGTACATACATTTTTTTAAAAGATATATGAATTTTGCAGTATTCTAATGGAAAAAATTTTTAAAGCTCAATTTTTTCAAAGCATGCTATATGTCTTTTCACACAAAAGTTCTATGCTTTCCAAGGGACCATCACTGTTAGCAGTTTAAATTTGTGTAAGGCTAATGATAAATGCAGATCATTATATTTTCTTATTTTAAGGTCATTTCCTAACACTAGCTACTAAAAAGGTCTCTCAATCCAAATTATAGTGGGCCAATTAAAATTTAATTTCAATTTGGATGATTAGAGGTACACCAAAGTTACTTACTTTAGTAATTTCCTATAGATAAAATTTCAGTATTAGTTGGCCAAAATTTATTATATATAAACCTTCAATGTGTAATTTTAGATCTACTAGTAAAAAGAAATATTTTTTTCAAAAGCACAATATTTCTCTTTATACTGTACATTATATATTATCTAGTTATACTAGCATTTTAAAACACAAGCATTCTCGCATAACTGCACTAGAAAAGGTACCTGTGGAGTTACTGCAAATTCTCTCTGCTTTTTACTCATCAATATTTTAGGATAAAATAGGAATACATACCCACTTAGTTTAAATTTTCTCCTTGGAGCAAGTATATTAACAACCAATAGTTACGACAGTACAGGGAAAATGGGAAAGTTAACATGGAAGAAAAGTTTAATTTTTCCTTTAAAATAAGGTAGGTAGTTGATGCTCTACTTTAGTGGTGTTTTTATTTTGCTTCTGGGGAAGAGAAAAAGAGAAAACATTACAAAGCTACTTCTAAGAAAACACTGCCCTTTTTTTTGTTGTTGTTCGATTCTATGCTGCATTTTAAAAATTCTTGCAGCACATATAAAAGTATTAATGTATTTTAAATTGTATTTGAAAAAGAAAATTTGCATATAAGGTGTAAAACCTTTTCTAAAACCTGAAGTATTAAATTCAGTTTGGGTTAGTACTGCTCAAGAGTGAAAAATTTAAATAAACATCTGAAATTTCCCATAAATTAAAATCTGTAACATTGTCAGTACTAAAGGAAATTAGGTACTATTATTTCATCCCAATCACTGCCTTTACAGTTTAATAACAAAAGCATTTAAAGAAATCCCTGTGGAAAGCTAATTTGAAAGTAAACATGCTTTAAAACTTAAATATAGATCCTGTATTAGTCCCACAATAGGATCAAGATCACTATTAAAATTAAGCCTGGGGCACATTATGATTCCTAAGATTGGTGGGTGGATTTTAATTGACTTGAAGACTGTCATCGTTCTATTATCAGAAAACCTGTAACGCATTTCCAGCATGGAGGACCCATCTGTGCCCACCATCCATCTGTTTAGACGTGATTGGCAAAGTGGTAGGGAACTCGCAGTGGTTGCCTCTGCCTGAAAGGAATAAACCACAGGATCTTCCAACGAGTGCCAAAAACTTCTGAGAAGGTCTGCTGCCATGGCTTTCGGGGCCTCGATCTACAGAAGACAGCATTATTAGTGAAAGACAGCACTCCCATGGTGCACTTCAGTCAGCTAAAACAATACAGGTTGGCTGGGGATCCATTACTGGACTCTGATGAATTGTGTCCCAGCATCACAAATACAGCTTTTCTTTCATTGTGGCATGCAGCTGAGTTTTAACTCTGGATAGCATATATTGTATCTGTGTCGTCAATCAACCTAGGGCAACTTTTGAAGCAGAGGAGAATCTCAGGATTAACAGAACGCGTGTCAACAACACAGTAGCAAACCTCTTTTGATGTACTTTCAGGACAAATAATTTAACTTACTTTACTTCGACAAGGAACAAGAATGATCAGCACTTATTTTGTTTAAAAACTATCATGGCTAGAAGACCCCTACTGTAAGACTGGGTTATGCCTGTCTAGCTCAGGCCTGAGACAAGGCACCAAAAAAAAGCTGTCATTATATTAGCTTTCCACTACATGCACACATTTTTCAAATCTGGCCAGTTGTTTCCATTTTTAACAAGAACACTACAGACTTCACTTTTATACTTACATATCTTCACAACAGTTTGACATCTTTTCAATAGATGTTGTATCCTATTAAAAATTTAAAAAATTATACTCAGATGTAACAAAGTTATCAAGGTTTTATCCTATATTAATTTTATAATGTTTTTAATCATATTCAGAGAATATGCGAAGATTTAAACAGTTTATATATAGGTACTAAGAATTCTAAATTATCTACATATCTTGGTTGAAGTTCTTGTGACTCAATACTACACTGTGTCAAAAAAAAATTATTCAATTACAAAACCTCACAAAAATTGTAGGAGTCTCACTTCTTTAAATTTTAACCTTTTATTATACTTTATTCCTTGAAAATTCTTTTAAAATTCTATTACCTATTTCTAATTCAACTGTCAGTGAAGATGCATTAAAAAAATAAATACCAAAATGACAAAGACACCAATAAACAGAAAACACCAACAGCCAAAGAGTGCTACTGATTCTGGATTTCTGTTAACAAACACGAATTCAACAAGGCAATCTACGCATTTGCCATACTACGACATCTAGTATTCTGAAAAGTAAAGTGATCTCATTAGTGTTCTTTGGTTAAAAATTATTCCCTTTTTTTCAACAGAAAAATCAGTCTCTTTGATAATAATACAATTCTTTATTATGTGTTTTTTATAAAGCTCTAAGAAATAAATAAGGAAAACAATTCAACAAACAAAAGGTAGTTTCCAGACATGCTAGTTTAATTCATGTTAACAGAAGATCTATAATTAGGTTGAGAAACTGTGACGATAAGTAACATCTAAATAATTAAAACACAAATTACTTATTCTGCTTTTTAAATGTACTTCAAAGTAGTACAAAAATATTCTTTTAAATATACCAAAAAGTTAGAGAAATTTTTCTCCTCTTATCCTTTACTAGCTTGCTCATACATGGCAGGTGGACTGTATTGTTATTAAGCAGTACTATTCATGCAAATATTTGTGGCTTCAACTCCAATCTCAAGAACTTCTTTGATTGTAGAACTTTTCTCCAATGACACTAAGAAAAAGTACCTTTACTTTAAAAGACTTTTATAGAAGCTACATGAATAGCTCATAATATTAAATTGTTATGTATGAAGTTGAATAACTACAGTTAGCTCACATATAGGAAAATAATTTTTTTTTTAGATGACTAGTCACCAATAATAGAGTTTCATTTCCGAATTACCCAGGAATTTGGGACAAGACTGTAGGTTAGCTACATATTCTATATTTATTAGTTTTCCTAGCATGCTTTGATATTCATGGTATCCAATGACAATTCTATTTATAATTAACTTTTGGGGGTTCTGCTGCATAATTTCCTCAACATAATATTTTACTTTGTGACAACATTGATTAGGAACTTAAGAAGAAAGCTGGGCCTCTGGTTTCACATCTGTAAAGAAAGTAAATGAAGTAATTTTAATGATTTCTTAGAACTGATGGGTTGGTCACAGGCGGTTCTAAACAATTAAGATAGCTTGTGCAAAGATACAAAGGGAAAGAGAGGACAGAAGTCAAGAAGTGCTATTAGCAAAGATATATATAAATGACCTAAAATTGCAGCTGTGGATAATACTTAAAAATTGAAAACTATTTCAGGATGAAGAAGCAATTACAAAGTCAGCTTACTATAGCTAGCTAATATTACAGGCAATTTTTACTATGCAGAATTTACAACTTGATTATAACTTTGAGGAACTTATATGTAGCAATAAAAGAATCAAGTTTAAAGACTTTGGGTTTAGACCTCGTACAGGAAAAGCTTTAATTTTTTTTAAAGCTGTTGACATTCTTCTAGAATCTGGTTCAAGAAAAAGGTAGAATACTACCTTTTAAATAATGATAAACATATGGTTATTCTATCAGAGGATGTAATGTTTACCAAGACGCTATGAACATGATTAGTCAGAATAGCCAAAAGTGGCTATGTTTTCCCTCTAGAAATAACAAATACTTATCTCTCTGAAACTCAGCTATCCAGAAAAAAAAAGAACAATTTGTATTTGAATATGTCACAATGTTTTTGCACTGGCATTTATGTAACATACTCAGAGCAACACAAGTTATCATGCTATCATATTCATAAGCACACTAGAAACAGCAGACTATTAGGGGAAAGAGTTTCCTACTGGCTGGAACATTGAAACTCTAAATTATTTCCAAGTGCCTAAACAGATTTAATATACTTTGTGTTTTGTTTTATAAAGCACAGAAATGTGCCATATTTTAGAAAAACAAACTAAAAATAATTGAAACCGACTTTGGTACAGACAATTTCATTCGATATAAAAGACTCAATACCTTTAGTGACCGTCAGAAAACGACCAGTAAGATAACTGCTATCTTTAAGGAGTATAAGTATAATTCATAAATTCTTAAATATAAAATTCAGCTATTCAGAAAAACGGATTCTTCAAGGAATGATAAGAAGTTTTATATTTAATGTTATCTACAATTAGGATATCTTATTTCCAGAGAAATATTTATGTCTTGATTCTGGTATAATGATCGAAATATCTGAATTTCTTCAGCCTACTTAACTAAGAGATATAGGAGATTGCTTTCCTATTTTAAAAACTGAAAGTTTATTTTCTAAAAAAAGAATAAACTAGAAAAAGCAAGATTTACAGAAATATAGGCCTTAACTATTTTATCGACAAATACTTTATCTACTTCTAATGGCTGGCTGATGTTACCCTAAGAAACGATCTTTCAGATTCAATCTAGAAATATATTTTTGATTATAAAGTAAAGCTATATCCCAACTTATAAGATTATATCTAAAATGGAAAAAAGAAGTTCCTAGCAGAAAAGGAGAGGGAGTATTTATTGCCTGCTAGAAAAATTGAGAGGGGTGAAGGGCAAAGCATCAGAATTTACCACCACTTTTCCTGGTTAACAGATCCAAGAATCTAGCAGTCCTCTTGGAATAGACAGCTTGATAGTACAACCTATCCAACTAACTCATCCTGCTTTGAGTTCATTCTCACCAACCAACACTTTGCCATTTATGTTGTTATAGGGGAGAAAGAATACAAAGAGTCCTCTGGCATACCTGACAATCATGTGTAAGGAATAAACATTCAGTCTGCTTTATATGACTTCTATGGCTATCACTTTTAAGTCTGGAAGTAAGAGCCATTGCTTTTTGGGTCTGATTAACTCTGGAAAGATTTTAAAAATGGAGTTTCTAGACCTGCTAAAATGAAAACCTGATGAAAATAAAAACATTCCATCATTAAGACTCCTTAAAGATAATTCAATCTAACCTCAATGATCACCTGTACTTTTTGTTCTTGCTATAGGTCTTGTCAATACTTTTAGCTCTGTTGTACATATCTAATTCAATGACTGTTGATTTAATCTGGAGGTAAAAAAAACTACTCAGGAAAGTTTTTCACAACTAGAGATTATATACCTGTTTTATTTATTACTAATTTCTACTAATTCTTAGACTTTTTTTGACTTCCTAGCACCTCTGATCAACATATGTACAGCAGCTCATTTAACTTTGTACCTTCCATACCACCTAGCAGCATATATTGTTCAAAGTGGATACTAAATATATGTTTGCAGCACTAAATGAAGAGAACATCAACAGAAAAAGCATGATTCCTTAATTTTTTAATCTTTTCCTGAAATCCAAAGAGAAAAATGTTCTTGTTAATATTAGTTCTCTCTCCTCCTTTGAAGACAGAACTCACTTTATTCCTCATTTGAAATAAGTGGTCCTTTAAGCATCTATCTCCAACAGAGGACCAGCTAAATCTCTGATTAGAGATTTGAAGTTCACATAAACATTTAATCACGGAACCAAGAGGGCAGGAGATCTTACATTTATATAGTCATTGAAAATCTCCTTTCAAAATATTCCCCATACTCTTCTTTATCAAGCAACTTTCTGGCTGTATAAAACCTTAGGAAAGATACTAAAACTCTGTATCTCAATTTTCAAATAATAATACTTATCTCATAGGTTCTTGTATGGTTTAAATGAATTAATATATGTTAGAGCCCTTAACTCCTCAACCAATGGCAGTCCTTGTTTTTACTGATATTGTCTACTAAACACTTTCTGAGAGGGCTTGGAGATATAATATCCCAATTATATCAGAATAGAACTTTAAAAAATTACGTTTAAACAAAAAACATGGTTTTTATAATAAAAGATAAAATGACTGGGCCTCTGGGAGATGACACAGATAAAATTCAATGTCCACAAGAGGCTTACAACCTAGCTGAGAAACCAAGTAGTAAGTACATAAACCATGATTCATTTATTCATTTATCCATCCATCAAAATTTACTAAGCATCTATTATGACAGTCCTTAGCATCAAGGAGCTTGCAGTCTAGTGAAAGTAGTCGAATATACAAAATAACTATACAGAAATATAGAGGATGCCAGAGGATGACTATGTATAGTAACATCTTCTATAAATAAGACATACTAAATATTTGAAACAGCTGAAAAATTATGTTTGTGATTAACGTTCAAGGTCAACTACTCTTATATTTTTAATACAAAATTATCCTCTCAGTAAGATTTTGGTTATCAGTAGAAGATGAGCTAATGTATCCCTTTGGCTAAGATATTGGTAGCAACTAATATATTGATAGAATGTGAGAGAGAAGCTATGAATTGCTGTGGAAAAAGATCTACAAGTTAACTATATAAGATTCACTATTTTATTTTTTATGTTTTAAAGTAAGATTAAAAATGATGTACATTCAGAACATGAAAGAATATATGAATGTCTAAGGAAAATTGCAAATAAAAGGAAAATGTAAATGTTTAGCTTGCTAACCCAAAAAAAGCATCTATTTAATCACTCAAGCAATTAGTAATGCTTTAAAAAAATTTAAGTGTACTATTCTTATGCATTATAAAAACAGATAAGTTGTTTTTAATTACTTTTAATCTTATCAGAAATACTTCCAATACTTATTAAATTGAGCAAGGAGAGATGAGACAATATACATTTTCACATAGGAACATGTTTATGCTAAAGAGTAATCCAATTCCACATATAATAATTTTGATCAAAATAGGCATTTTTTAAAAGAGTGCTTTTAAATTAGTAGGCAATGTAACTTAGTATGTTTTAAATTAATTCCTTGGTGAGGGGGAATCTAGTTTCTATAAAGTTTTCTACTGTATCTAAAATTCAAAGAAATATCATAGCTAACATTAGTATAAAACATTAAAAGCATATAAAAAATGTAGAGCCAGAGGGGTGATAGAGTAATCGGGTGGATCACTTTATAAACTATATAAATGTCTAACCAATGTACTTGAAACTAATGATAAAATAAAGTAAAATGCTTTTAAAAAGCATATAAAAGTGACATTTTAAACTTTAATGATTTTTCTAGGTTTTTAAAAGCTACTGAGAAGATATGTCATTTAATATGATCTGAACAAAAATATTAGAAATACATTTTGCTTTTATTAAACAAAAATATAATTCAGAAATGAAATCAAAATGGTGTACATAATTCCTTTTACAAAAATATAAGTGAACTGGGTTCAGCATAATTAACAATGATTTCCATATGTGCAATGTTGATTTGGAGTTGAGCAAACAAAACATAATCCGTACAGAGATTGTACTGAATGTTGCTAATTCACAGTACTGATTCCGTGAGATACTTGGCAAAATTTAATTATAAGGATTAATAATCTTGGGACTACATTTCTGGATATATATTAAAAGGCAGGTATGTCCACTAATTGACAATGAGAATGCTATTTAATAATCTCATTTTAACTAATTTAACATTTTAAATACAAGACACTTTTCACTGCATAAGATAAACAAGTTAAAATTCAGTCATCCCTGCATTTATAACTTTGTATTTATTTGAGTAATCATGAGACCAAAGGCAAAAGCTCAATTTTTTGAGAATTTAAGGCCTTTTACAAAATTGCAAGTAAATATATCTTCCCCACCCTACCTTCATCCTCACAACTGAGAAAAACACTAAGCTCCAGAGACGCTATCAAAAGCTTCAGCTATTATATAAACTCCACGGTGCCCAGAAAACAAAAATGCTTGTATACAAAATCCAGATAAACTGTCAGAGCAGTGTCATGGTATACAATAGCTCACTGTCAGAATCTCACCAGAAGGCGCTGTACCAGCTGTTACAGAGCTTCTTCATTAACTCTCTCCAAGCCCAGTGACTGAAAACATGACTAATACAATCATCCCGCACTATTAGTATTGGTGATTGTCAGAATGGACATTATTCTTGGCTGTGTGTGAACCACCGCTCAGTAAGAAATTCTGACATCAATTTTATTAATAACATCACTATCTATTTCATTCAGAAACAAACAAAAAAGGCTAAACAGTCTATGTAAGGAATAATTAGAATAATCTGTTCTCTAAATAAAGGACACTTTAAAACCAACTTCTTTGAAAACACTTTTACTTCAATATTAATTTTAGTAAAAATGCAAACATATTTAAATCATGTAGAAAATTAAATCTAAAAATAATCAAAGGTAATCCTTTAAAATTAGGTTTAAGATTAGTTTATTCCACAGAAACATCTGGCCTTGTTGACTTTTAACCTTGGAAATGAGATTGGAAATCCACTATTTTAAATTTAAGTGATTTCTAATTATTTTATCTGATTATCATTACTCTGATTATCCTGTTACCTTCTACTATCAATAAGAAGATAGGACTTTTCCTCTTACACAGGAGATAAATGATTTATTAATCCCAAGTAAAAACAGTGGAAAAAAATTGCTGAAAATTGATATGCTGCTTCCTCAAAACCTCTATCTAAACCTAAAAAAAGCTAGCATTTGTTGTTTATGTTGTCTAACAGGCTTAAATTCAAACTATGTAATCACATAGTTTATATAATAAGATGATATTCCTACCAGTGTTCTCCCAAAATGCCTCTTGGTCTTTGGGGTACAAGAGTAGGGAAAGGAAGATTTCAGTGGAAACATTAAATTTATTGTTTTGTTCTCTCCTTTTCTTTCTCATGCGACCTGACAAATTTATCACTCTTTCACACTGTAAAGAGAGATCCATGGATTTAGATTATGATAAAAACACATCTAGGTGGGAAATTTCCTGTAGGTAGTCTTAATGTTTTCATAAAATAAAATAGCAAGTATGTTTTATAAAGAAAGTAAACAAATCTATATTTTCTACTTTAATTAAAATATTAAATACCATTTTATTTAAATGTTAATAATTCATTAGATTTAATGTTAAATACCGAATGCATAACAATTTTAATTAAACCTTAAAGAACATTAAATCAATGTTGGGAGAAATGCATTCTGGAAACCTTTAAAAAAAGTTTTTTAATCTAAAAAGAGTGATGTTTGAAATCCACTAGGAAAGTCCAGGTAAATGGAAATAAAATTTAAGTAATTTTTCAGAGTAATTGGATTCAAGAGGAAGTACGGTGACTAAAGGTTGGACTAACAAACAAAATATATTCTTTCTCCTTCTTTCTCTTAAAACTTCCATTCTTTTTTGAATGCTTCACAAATGTGTAATTTCTACAGATATCAGACCTGTCTAGTACAGAATATTCTGAGAGGGTAATATATGTATACAGAAAGAAATGAAACTTTTGGAGAGAGCATTATTTAACAAATGTGATTTCTACTCAGTTTTAGAAACAGCACATCAGAACCAATCTCCCTATCCTAAAACAATGAAATGTTCAATATTGTAGCAAAAGAGAAAATTGTACAATTTAAAAAATATTAACATGTTGGTAGTATGAACAGTAAGAAAATAATCTAATATACAGTAGTAGTCCCCCCTTATGCAAACAGTATATACTCAAAGACCCCCCACTGGATGCCTAAAACTTCAGATAGTACCGAACCTACACATAAAATGATTTTTCCAATACATACATACACTTTACAGCTACTTTTTGGCATATCTGAATTGCCAGCATCACTACTCTTGCATTTTGGGGCCATTATTACATAAAATAAGGGTTACTTGCATAAAAGCACTGTGATCCCATAACAGTGAATCTGATATGATCAGAGATGGCTACTAAGTGATTAACGGGTGGGTAGAGTATACAGCGTAGAAACACTGGACAAAGGGATAATTCACGTCTCAAATGGAACAGAGCAGAGCAGGAGGGTGAGAGATTTTATCACACTATGCAGATGGCATGCAATTTAAAACTTAAGAATTGTTTATTTCTTGAATTTTTCCATTCAGTACAGTATTTTCAGATGGCGGTTGACCACCAGTAACTGAAACCACAGAAAGCAAAACCTCAGATAAGGGGGGACTACTATAAATCCTTTAAAAACCAACAAATATGATAAAAAATTTATGTCCAACGCAGAGTGAATGCTAACATTTTAAAGTAGGAATTTTTTAGCATTTTATTTTTATTATTAGTTTCAAGTATACAGTACATTGGTTAGACATGTATATAGTTTATGAAAAGATTTCCCCCAATTACTCTATCACCCCTCTGGCTCTACACATAGCGATTACATTACTGCTGACTGTAATCCCTATGCTGTGCTCCCCATCCTTGTAACCATCTATCAACTACTAATTTGGACTTCTTTAACCCTTTACTCCCTTCTCCCAGCCCCCAATCTCTCTTTGCTCTCTGTATTTGTGAGCCTGTTTTTGATTCTTAAAAGATCTTGAAGGCTTTGCTGTCAAACCCACACTCTCTGAAGCTACTAGCACTGCTAGGTAAAAAGGAAATTGTTACCCTCAGCTATAAACCCCTCATAAATAACTTGTAAGAAAGATGGCCCTCATAAGTAACTTGTACTGTTAGCAGCAATGTTCCCAAATGTAATTTCCAGTCATTAATCAGACGAAATTGGGGAAATCTGAGAAAATCCATTCGAGGGGTCATAAAAATATACTAATGATTCTGGTAAAATCAAATGCGTAAATTCAAAAAATTCAAGCATAATCTGGCAATTTTGACATGACTTATGAACAGACTATAAAGTAATTGTGAATTACTTTATCATTGAATCACTACTTTATAATTAATTTATAATGAATCACCAACCTTTGTTACTGTCGTCGTTTATTATAGCCATTTTAGTGTGTGTGAAGTCAAAACCTCATTACGATTTTGATTTTCATTTCTGTGATGACTAATGATGTTGATTCAAATGGATAATAAATGCATCTTTTCATGCATTTATTATCCATTTGAATCTTCTTTGAAGAAATGGTCATTCAGATCCTTTGCTCATGTTTTATCTTTTTATTATTGAGTTATAAGGTCTTTATATATTCTATAAACAAGTCCCTTACAAAGTTCCCCAACCTTTTTGGAACCAGAGACAATCACTACTATGAGAATCTAATGCCTGATGATCTGAGGTGGATTTGAGGTGGATCTGAGGTGGTGATGCTAGCGCTGGGAAGCAGCAGCAAAGACAGAGGAAGCTTTGCTTGCTAGCCTGCCGATCACCTCCTGCTGTGAGGCCTGGTTCCTAACAGGCCATGGACTGGTACTGGTCCACAGCCTGGGGATTAGGGACCCCTGCCTTATAATTTGCAAATATTTTCTCCCATTTTGTGAGCTGTCTTTTCACTTTTTTGATAGTGTCTTTTGAATCACAAAAGTTTATAGTTTTGATTAAGTCCAATTTGTCAATTTTTTCTTTGGTTATTTGCACTTTTGGTGTTGGATCTAAGATACTGTCTAATCCAAGATTTACTCCAATGTTTTTTTCTAAGAGTTTTATCATTTTAGATCTTACATTTAGGTCTATAATCTGTTTTGAGTTAATATACGTACAAGGTGTGAGATAAGGGTCCAATTTCATTCTTTGCATGTGGATATCTAGTTATCCCAGTAGCATTTGTTGAAAAGACTTTTCCTTTCCCCACTGAATCGTCTTGGCACTCTCACTGAAAATAACTGCCCACAGAATCTGTGTGTATTTTTGGATTCTCAATTCTATTTCATTTATCAATATGACTATCCTTATGGCCATATTACACCTTTTTGATTACTATTGCTCTATAATAAGTTTTGATGCATTTTTTTCTTACTATACATTTCTTTCACTGAATATATTCTGGTAAACACTTAAATTTTCATATATAATACATGCTATATATAACATAATAATGGAGCTCTTTAAAATACATGTTTATTTACACACAAGTGAATAAATACTCTCTACAAAATAAATTTATAGATTGGGCAAAAGGACTATGTATTTTAAATTTTGACAGACATTGACAATTTCCCTTTCAAAAAGATTATATCAATTTACATCCCTATCAATAACATGAGAAAGTCTGTTTACCCTACATCTTCTGCAATGCAATGTATTATCAAACTTTTAAATCCTTTCTCTATATTTTTCTCACTTTTTAATCTTTTCTGTTGTGCTAAATCCCATTTAACTAACAAGTACATTAAAAAATGATTTATTACTAATAAAATGTTTCTATCAGCACTGCATTTTTCAGAATTTACCTGATATAATAGTTTAAAAAGAAAAAATAAATGTTCAAAGTAGTGTCATTTGTAATATAGAAAAAAATAACTGCACACTAAGACCTGATCAACAAGAAGACACTTAATTAAAATATGATATATTTACTAAAGAGAGTATATCCAACTATTAAAAATTATAAACATGTAGTCTATAGCTATATAAAAATCCTTTATCTTAATGTTTAAAAGCAGGATAAAAAATTGTATGTACATTCTGTACACTGATTAGAACTACTTTAAAATTGCACAGTCATATGGAAATGGGAATATATAAATGATGATGGGTAATTTTCTCTTAATTTTTAAACTTTCTATAACTTTTTAGAATTAAGGTCATAATTAGGGAATATGTTGATAAACGGATTACTTTACATTAAAAATATACTTACTGTGATGATGCCAATTAGTTGAGTATAAAAAAGTCCAGTTATTCCAACTAACATAGTAATGCCCATAAAGGCAGCTAGTCTCATTATGGCCAATTCATGTCTAACAAGAAAGAGGTCCTATAAGAAAAAGAAAGTTTTAAAAACAATTCAAGACGTTTTTTATAGTTGCAATAATAATCAAGAATTGAGCCATAACATTTCCCCTTATTATCTTAAGAAAAAGTACTCTCCCCCTTTTGGAGTTTATTTCATTTAATTGATATATAAATATTTTAAAATTTTGAAAATAATTTTTTATCAAAATTATTGGAATGAATTAGTTAATAAAATCTAATAGGTTTCAAGTGTACAATTCAATAATACATCATATGTATAGTGCACTGTGTGTTTACCATCCAAAGTTAAATTTCCTTCCATCACCAAATGTTTCATAGAAGCTGGAAAATAGGATTTACTACTCTATTGTGTCAAGAAAAACCTCAATCCTAAGGTTGCAAATTAGCCACATTTGTTTACTATTTGTAGCAAAAAGAAAAAAAAAAAACCTCTAAAAAACAAAACAGATGGTGCAGAATCTTTGGCTCCACAAAAGGAAATTTTATTTTTGCATGGCTAAAAAGCTTGAATGAATAAGCTAAATCGTAGTATTAAAGTTCAAGTGACCATGATATTTAGAGATTATGTAATTTACTTAAAGTGAGGGGGATAATAATAATAGGACCATATGGATCCTTCAAGTTCACTTTATTCATTCATCTACCCACTCACCAACCACCACTGCCAAGCACTATGCTATATAGTAAAAATGTAATATAAAAATGTGGTCTGTGCCCTTAAGAAATACTGCAGTTTACTTAGAAAATCCAGCTTCACAAAACTCCGAAACAATGTGATATATGCTATATTAGAGATGCACACATGGAGGACTGCAGAAACATGAAGGAATGCCTAGATGAGAAGGAGAAATGGAAATGATGTAACGGAAAGCTGATTTTCTGGTTCAAGGCATAAAAATGAGGGTCTTAAAAGTTAACCAAAGAAACTGTAGTGGAAGGAGAGTAAAACTAGGGGAAGCATTTTATTTGCAGTCCCTGTTACCAACTATACAGACCAGAGGAGAGAGAATGAAAGAACGACGACTTCTCCTGGAAACCTGTTATTGCTAGGCTTTGGTATGAAATGGCCACAGTGGATAAAAGCAACAAAAGAATGGGAAGGACCCCCAAAACATAACCACTGACACGCTTTCTTAATACCGATTCAGGGTAAGGCTTGAAGGTATCCTGGCAGCAATAACAAAAACAGAAAGGTCATTTAACATAATGAGCGTGCTTAAAACAAAAGAACTGATGCTTTTCTGTGTATCACAGTGATCATCTACCAGACTCAAACAAAAATCAGATTCCATACCCAAATCACTCAACTCATTAGCCTGGAAGAACTTAACATTCACCAGGACACTCAGGTGTTATGTAGCAGGCAAATATTAGGCAGTCATTTCAAAACTTCAGTAAAAGAGCCTAATGCAGAATCCTTACAAAACACTTAAAGATGAAAAGATGGGGCTATGAATGGTATAAAAAAAAATTCAGCACAGTAAGTTCTGCTATAACGCTGTTTGAAAAAACAAATTTGT
The DNA here is from genome assembly GCF_902729225.1 of Pteropus medius. Classification (NCBI taxonomy): domain Eukaryota; kingdom Metazoa; phylum Chordata; class Mammalia; order Chiroptera; family Pteropodidae; genus Pteropus; species Pteropus medius. The sequence continues at coordinate 5,016,200 of NW_024340692.1, read as the reverse complement.
TCCAACATGGTTGATATATTAAGCAGTAACTCGAGCATAGCAAGCATTTTGTGTTCATTTGTGCATTTTATCTGTGAGAAACCCTAGATGAACACAAAAAACTGCAGTCACTAAACCAAGGCATATAGGAATACACAAAATACACGGACGCCCTTCAAACATCTACCAGCTATTCCATTTATCTTAATGTGTTATGAGCCATACTCATCTACCTCTGATATTACAACTTACCCTTCAAATTCAGATGACCCTACTTCTGTCACTTCACCATAACTCACACACTGTAATCCTCTAATGCCACTTCCACAAGAAAACTTCAGATCTCTTTTAAAGTGCCATGTTCATTACAGTATTTATGCATTTCTTAACTATTTAATGTGTGTAAAACTGTGCTGCTGTTTTTATTAGGTTCTTACTCATTTAAGTGTCACTGACAAAAATTTTTGAGTGTTGTACCTCCATTCTCCCATAAGTCCTGAGGTTTTCAATGCATGATTTTGCATAGTTGGGTGAATAACACAGGAATGCACATACTGTTATACTAGAGCTAACTGCAATAAAAATACAATATATGACCAAATAAAATGCATCTTCTCTTCTCCTCTTACTAGGAATTTATAACATAGGAATTTATAACTAGGAATTTATGACTTAAAAAAAATTTTTTTGCCAACAAGAATTTATAAATGTTAAAAATGAAGATGAGACTAAAAGATCTACTGACAATATTACATTTATTCATTTGGTTATACCTTTAAGAATTGTAAAAACATTTTAGAAATGGTTTTTTATTACTTACATTTTTTTAAAAAAGTTGTATTCTAAGTTTACACATACATAACCATAGTTTGAGTCATTTCACACAGTCCTCCAGAGCATAACATCTTTACTTCTTAGATTTCTTTTTTAAATATAGCACTTTTTAAATCAAAATATTGGCTTGGGGAATTATATCCAAAATCACAAAAACTCATTTGTTATTTAAAATCTTGACTACAAAATCAATGTTGTGGCTGAATTGTGTCGCCCCAAAACCCTCCCCAGAATGTGATTGTATTTGGAGATATGGCCTTTAAAGAGGTGACTAATTTAAAATGAAGCCCTTAAAGTGGGCACTAATCAAATCTGGCATCCTTATAAGAGGAAATATAGAAACAAAGAGACATCAGTGTTGCTCAAGCACAGAGGAAAGACTATGTGAGGACAAGGCAAAAGGTCATCTGCACATCAAGGAAAGAGGCCTCTAGAGAAACCAAACCTGCCTGACATCTTGATCTTGGACTTGTAGTCTGCAGAACTGTGAGAAAATGAATTTCTGTTGTTTAAGACTCTCAGTCTCTGGTATTTTCTTATGACAGCCCAAGCAAACTAATAAATGTATTTCTTCTCATTTGTGGTTAAGAAATGTACTGATATATAGATAAATGCAAAAAATACAAGTTCAGTTTAGAGAAAAGTGACACTACCCTCTCAAGAATGGGAACTTTTGAAACCATGCAGAGGCTTTCCCCTGTGCATCCCTTCCCCATCACATTATTTCCCTCATTCCTACTCAAAAGGTAAAGGTTGCCAATTCATTCTTCAGACATTCTAATGGCATCTTTTGATAACTCGAAGTTCTTAGTTTTAATGTAGTCCAACTTATCAATCTTCTCCTTTAGCGTTTTTTATTTCCTATTTAAGAAATCCTACCCAACCCTCAGGTAATAATGACATTCTCTAAAGCCTTTAAAAGCTTTAGTGTTTTGCCTTTCATTTTTAGGTCACTAATCCACTCGAAATTGGTATTTACTCTTTTGAGCACAGTAAAATATAGCAGTCTGAATTTACTTTTCCTATTTGGATATCCAATTGCTCCAGAATGGATTATTTAAAAAACTGTCCTTTCTTCAATGATCAGAGTTCAAGTGTCCATACATGCATGAGTATGATGTAGGCTCTCTCTTCTCTTCTCCTGGTTTATTTGTTTATCCCTGTACCAATGACATAAGTCTTAGTTACTATAGCTTTGTAATAACTCTCCATATCTAGTAGGCTAAGTCATCCCCTCTTATTCTTTTTCAAGACTATCTTGATTATTCCAGATAATTTGTACTGCCATAAAAAAATTTTAATTAGATTTTCAACTTACAACACACACTCAGGCATGCACAAACATATAACATATTCTATTAAGCTTCACAATTTCCCGCTAGAGGTCTTGTATTTTTTTGTCAGATTTATTTCAGGAACTCTGTTTCTTGATTCTATTATAAATAACTCGGCTATTAGTTTCACTGTCTAAAGGATGTTTGTTAGCATATAGAAAATAGAATTAAGTTTTAAAATACTGTTTTGTAGTCATACTTCCTAAACTTAAAATCAAAAAGAATCTATGGACAAATCATTTACAAAATCATATCATCTAAGAGTGATGACAGTTTTATTTCTTTGAGCAGTTATACCATTTCTTTCTTTCTCTTGCCTCACTGCACTGAAGAGAACTCTGATCACTACGTTTTTAACAATGGTGATGAGGGCATAGTGGGCATCAATGCCTTGTCCCCCAGCTTGGAAAGAGGTCAACATTTCATCATTAAACATGCTATAGATGTTGTGTTGTTTTGTGGGGGTGGGAATGGGGGTTCTGGCAGGGGGAAACCTTTTATCTCATTAAATATTTCTAGTTCTAGTTTACTAGGAATTTATAACATGAACACATGCTGATTTTTAGTTTTGTCTTTATATATTGATATAGTCTTTATAGATATGATTTTCCTCCCTAATCTGTTAATGTAATAAAATATACTGGCTTTCTAATGTAAAAACAACCTTTCATTCCTAAGATAAACTCAGCTTCGTCAGGCTGGTTATATATAACCAGATTCAGTTTGGTAATATTTTGTTTAGGAGTTGTTATCTATGTTCATAATCAGATTAGTCTATAATTTTCTTTCTTTTTCTTATTATCTTTGATAGATTATGTATCAAATATATGCTATACACATAAAATGAGTTGGGGCAAGTTCCCCCTTTTTCTATTCTTTTAAAGAGTTTATGTAAGACTAGAATTATTGTTTACTTTCATATTAGCTAGAGCTAGAATTCACTGGTAAATCTATAAATATTAATATTCTTTGCATGAAATATTTTAACAACTCACTCATGATTACAGAATTACCCATGCTTCCAATTTCTTCTTGAAACAATTTTCTTCTTAAAGCTATACTATGTTTATGATCAAGAAACTCAATAATGTAAAGATGTGAACCATCCAAACTGATGTATAGAACTAACACAATCACAATAAAAATCCCTCATCATTGGAGTATATAGTCTACTGGTAGGAGTTTTTTATTTTACTTCGTTTTGATTTGCAGAAATTGCTAAGTAAGCTGTTTCTAAATTTCATAGGAACAAACAAATACAAAAACAATAGCATACTACTCCTATATAAAAAGAACAGGGTAGGAGGGTTTGTTTTACTGTGCGCATTCTCAATAGGGGTCAGATTGCCTCCAGGGGGGAGAATAAAAATTGTAGCTATTACACTGGTTTGTGGCTGTACATAAATCAATCGTACCTGATAAACTCTTATTCCTTAGTATTTAACTTCATAGAAGGGGAGAAAATGTTTAAAAAGGCTCCTTAGTGGAGCAACGGTAATGAAAAAAAAAAAATTGAGAAATGCTCCTCTACTGGATAAGATTTATCATAAAACTACAGTTATGACAGTGTCCTATAACCATAAGGATAGATAAATACACCAATAGACTATAAAAGAACCAGAAACAGATACACACATATATGGTTCTTGGTTTATGACAAAGATAACATTGCAGAGTGGAAAGAACTATCTTCTCAATAAGCTGAGCTAAATCATTTGGCTATCTACCCATGAAAAAGTGAAACCCTAACTCCTACTTCATAAGAATCAAAAAAAAAAAATCAATTCCAGGTGGAAATATGAAAAAATATAATACTTGGTAGACAATATAGGAGAATTATATTGATCATTTGGGAATCGAAAAAGGCTTATTAAATTATTAAGCCTAAAAAGTACTAACCAAAAAGGAAAAGATTGATAAGTTGGAATATATTAAAACTTGTTTATCAAAAAACTATCATTAACAGCGTGAACAGGTAAGACACAGAGTAAAAGATATTTATAATACACATATGCAAAAAGGGGCTCAAATTTAAAACATCCTACCATAACTAAAAAAAAGTCAAATAACTCCCCTACCAAATGGGCAAATTACTTAAACAGGCACACTGCACCAAACAGGCTATTCGTACGCTCAATAAACATACAAACAGAGGCTTAAGACTATTAGTCATTGGAGAAATGCAAATTAAAACACAATTAAGTTCTTTTTATCCCCAACAAAATAACTAACTTTAGGAAGGCATTAACAAGTATTAGTTAAGGCTGTGAAGTAACCTGACCTCATATACTGTACTAGTCGGGGGGTTAACTTTGGAAAACTGTTTTAATAGTCTGTAAAGGGATATACACATAATCTTTGAACACTGCCTTCTCTAGCTATACATCCAAGTGAGACACACGCACATGTACAGCAAGAAACATGAACAAGGTTGTGTCTATTAGCATTATTTTTAAGACAAAAACTGCAAATGATGTAAATGTCCATCAATAGAATGGATAAATTGTTTTATACTAAATGAAATTCTATGAATATTTATAGTGATATTCATAGCTATGAAAATTAACTATACTTAACGTAACAAAAAGAATAAATTTAATATTGCTCAAAAATGTTTTTGCAATAATTCACTGAGCCGTATGTTTTGATGTTTGTGCACTCCTCTGTATGTGTATTATACTTTACAATACAAAAGGTAAAAAAAAAATAAAATTATAGTAAAAAGAAAGTTGTGATCATAAAAATTAAAAATCTTAATTTTAGAAATAGAAACATAATTCCTTTAAAACTCATACAACAAAATGTAAAATAAAATTTAGTGACATATGGCCTGTGATGGGAGATAAAAAATGTCAAATGCGTTACAGAAAAGGATATAAGAGAGGAGAAAAAGGAGAAAGGAAGAGTCAGACTGGCTCTCTAATCTCATTACCACTTTCTTCCTGGCCAACTCTTATCCAACAACACTGATCTCCTTCCTGTTTGTCAAACATATCAAGCAAACTCCCACGTGAAGGCTGCTACATTTGTTCTGCCCAGCAAACTCTTTCCCCAGATATCCACATGTTTAGCCTCACTTTCTTCATGTCTATGCTTCAATATCACCTTATCAGAGACCAATTTGCTTATTTTTACCAGGGCCCATTTAGTCATTTTTCCAAACTACAGAAAATCCCAGCATTCCATAGCTTCTTGGCCTATTTTATTTTTCCATAGTACTTACTTCCATCTGATACACACACACACACACACTCTCTCTCACTCTCTCTCTCTCTCTCTCTCTCTTTACGTACTGTCTTTCAGCAGTATATAAGTTTCTTAAAGATGGGGACTTTTACCTGTTTTGTCCCTGGAACCTAGAGTGCGCTACCTCTATCACACAGCAGGTGCCACAGTAAGTGTTTATCGAGTGAATGAAAATTAAGGAAGAAAGCTAGACAAAAGAGCAGAGTCTCCTCCCCCAACACCTGAAGAGACAGAGATTACTACCTACAAAGACTGTTACACACTTGTATTAGCAGAGATAAACACGGAAAAAGAAACACAAAGGCAACATGTACACAGACATGTGTCACTCAAACTAACAGAAGAGGGGGTACTTACATGAAAGAACAGTTCTATCTGATAATCTTTTGGAATTATATCATTTAAAATTTTAAAATGTTACAAAACTAAGGAGTAGTGGGGGCATCACCTCCTGATATAGCTGAATGAAAACAAACCAAGAGTCAGATTTGGTTACTTATGATCTGGCAAATAATCCTTCTAATATTGGTCTGTGAAAAACCTCAAACTCATTTCTTCTAATAATCTTGTTTTCTATCCTAATCTCAATCTAAATTCTATGATTATATCCTATAATCATTTCCCATTTATCATTTCCCATTACCGTACCCATAACACAATTGCAAATTCAAGCACACATCTCCTGTCTTTCAAGCTAACTCCCGGTGGGCCAACAACGCTAACAAATTCTCTACCTCAATGGGACTGACAATCTGTTGATCCAACTGTTTCGCTGTTCATCACTGCCTCCCCCAATACTTTCATTTGACTCCCTACTTGTTTATATTCCATGGTACATTGTGATAATTTCTCTTTCAATATACTATCGACTTTCCTGACTCTCTTATTGTTTTCCCCATTTCACTGGCTGCTCCTTCTTAGTCACTTTTTTGGTTCTTCTACAACTTTCTGACTTCTAAAATTTAAAATCTGAAGGGGCTTGGCCTTCAGACCTCTTTTCTTCTCTATCTACACTTACTTCCTAGAAAATCTCCTACCAGGTCACATAACTACAAATACCATTTTTATGCTGTGTAGACCCTGAGAAAAAAGTTATCTAATGTAAACCCCAAAAGAGAATTTATCTATTGAGATGGACGTAGACAATCTATGGTTAGCTGGGCCTAAATTCAAAATGTAGTGGTTTACTGAAGGAACCTCTTACATATTCTGTATGATGGAAGAACCACAAGATGAACTCTTAGTTTCCCACACTAGGCTCTGCCTATTTATGCTGCTTGAGTCAACCACTAGAGCGAAGTTCTTTGTCATTGCCATGCTATCACCCAATCAAAAGACTGTGACTCTCCCAACGAATTGGAACTGTACAAAATGTACCCTTATTTGCACTCACACCGACCAATCCAAACTGTACAATTTGGAAATCTCATTTACATAAAATGGACTGATATGGGAACTATGGTTAAGACGTTTTCTATAAAAAAAATGGCCTCTCATTTGTCTTGGCCAAACACACTCTGGGTTTCTACCAGAGGCTCGTCTCCTCAGTTTGCAAACTGTTACCTAGTCTCCTTTTTCTCTTCAGTGCCTTTTGTTGGATTTGTTCACAGCAAAAAGCTCCTAAATATATGTGTGTATACATATTTGAGACCACTCCTCTGAAATCCAGATTCCTATATCTGTCTAGTTTAAATGTCTTTGATGTTGAATAGGTATCTTAAAGTAAACATGTATAAAACCAAAACTTAAACTTCTCCCTAAAACCTACTTTTCCTCCAGGCTTCTCCATTCTAGCAAATGGTACCTCTGATCTTCCAGTTGTTCAGACAATTAAACCTTGGAATAATCCTCAGCTTGTCACTTTCTATTTCATACGCCACATCCAAATCCTATTAGCTCTTCAAACTTTAATAGGCCACTCCTCAGCACTTCTACAACTCCCATAATGTCTGGACTATAATTTAATAGTCTAGTAATTGGTCTTCCTGCTGATATCCTTGTCTCTCAGTTTAATCTTCCTAGCAGTCATTTTTCTTTCTAAAATATAAATGAGTTTGGAACCCTCCGGTGACTTCCAAAGTCTGGACCACAAAACAACCAAACAAAACAGTCTCCTCTCCAATTACCTCAAATAGTCTCCTACTACTCTCTAACTCATTCAAGATACACAGGCCTCCTTACTGTTCCTTGAAAATGTCAAGCATGCTCCCACCTCAGGGTTCTGGCACTGGTTCTTTCCTCTCTCTGGAATGCTCTTCTCCATATGTGTGACTTGCTTGAGCTCTAGGTCTCTATCAAGTGTCACTATGAAAAGGTCTTCCTTGACTATATCATCAATTATTTATAATAAATTGACTATATCATCAATTATTTATAATAAAGCTGGGTATATGATAGAAAGGATACTTTCTATCATATACCCAGCTTTATTATAAATCAGATATTTATCTTAAAAACCATATATTTGTTTATTGCCTATCTCTCCCCATTAGAATGTAAGCTCCTTAATTCAGAAACTATGTTTTGTTCACTGCTGCATCCTCGGATCCTAGAACAGGGACCACTGCACACAGCAGGCACTTGAATATTTGTTGAATGACTGAGTGTTCTTCATAATATTAAAAAATAAATGACTATGTTTTACAAATATAATTTTACATATAATTTTAGTTTTTATATCAGCAGAAAGTAATTTTTATTTATTAACTACTATTTATAAGTAGTTTTGTGTTTTTATGAAACCAGTCTGAAAACAATATGTGAAGTACTTTGGGATCTTCCTCTTACTGAAGGTGTTTCTCACCCTCAGTACTATTGATATCTTGGACAGGATCATTCTTTGTTTTGGAGACTGTCCTTTGCATTGAAGATTATTTAGCAGCATCCCTGGCCCCTACCGCTAGATGCCAGCAGCATTCCCCAAGTTGTGACAACCAAAAATGTATCCAGACATTACCAATGTCCCCTGGAGGGCAAAGTCTCCTCCCCCACCCCACCCACTGTACTACTAGAAGAGATTTATTTCCTATGTTTTTCAAAAATGGAAATAGTTTAGATCACAACGGAGATATCTGAAGTGTATAAATTTTCATTTTCAAAATGGTTAAATAACCAATTTCACATACTGAGGTCAGGTTCATATAGCAATTATTCTTGCATAAAATAAAATCCTATTATACCTATATAGTTATCAGCACTTTTTAGGATGGGCCTTAGTTTAAGTTTTATCATTACATTAAAATACAGGAAAAGAGGTTACAGAACTATTATGTACATCCTCACTTCTAGCCCCCAGGTAAAATGCACTTTTTCAGTCTTGTTAAATCCTAATGGAAATTTAAAAAAATGAATTTAAATGAAAAAAACAAATCACTATTTATACCTAATGGCTATAATTGAGTGTTCAGAACTATACATTAAATTTTGATACAGATATAAATGCAGCTTTCTTAGGGAGCAAATTTTACTAACAAACACCTGACTGCCAGGTTCATGGCTGAGGGTAAAATATTTCAAAAAAATCATTCTGCCTGCCTTCCAATATTTTAGCAGTAAAAAACTCTAGAAAAGTTGGAACAATTCAATAAGAAAATAAGATAATGTATTTTCTTGCTACATTTTTCATTTAACACAGTGCTATAGTGTTTAGTAAAAGCTGGGTGAGACAGTAAAATTGCTACCATGGTTACACCACTGAAACTCAAAGTGACTGAGATATTCTTAAAGAAAAATAAAAACTGCTAATTTTTTTATGCTAAATGCTATAATATTACTAACTAACTAGCTATATAAATAAATTTAATGAGGACAGATATCCAGTAGACCTGGTATTGCAGGGCAAGGTCAAAATTGATAAGGTTTCGGTGTTCCATTAATCACTAAAGACACAGGCATATATTGATAGACAGAATTGATAACTGTTGAATAATAGGGTATTCTTAAACTATTTTTTCCCTACAGATATAAACTGATTATACATCTTACACTGTTCCTTCCAAGGAAGGAAGAAAGGAAAGTAGAAAGGATGGAAGGAAGGAAGGAAGGAAGGAAGGAAGGAAGGAAGGAAGGAAGGCAGGCAGGCAGGCAGGCAGATAGACTGATTTTACCAAGGGATAATATCTCCACTAGCATTTCAGGATACATGAACAAAAATGCCAAATTAACTTCATGATATAATTAATACAATTTTCATTTCATATTTATCTTAATTCCACACTATTCTTGGCTATTCTTGACTACTCTTGCCCCAAATCCAAGAAGCTAAATAAATATTTCAGCAATTTTATCTATTCTAGTCACCACGATGAATAAATGACCTTATAGATACAAAAAAATAAATAAATAAAGGTTATTGAGTAAAGCCTAAAATGTTTTTTAAATAGCAATAAATAACAGAAGTACTCAGGATACTTTAAGATTGATTATAGAAAAAGTATATAAATAAATAAATAGGTAGGTAGGTAGGTAGGTAGATAGATTTACTAATATTCAAGATATCTGCAAACAGGTCTTCTGGCTATTTCTATTCTTTGTTAGCCATAAAGCTAGGCAAAAAATTCTGTGGCATGGTTATATCCGACATCAAATCTCTAGTAACACTATTAGATATGAGCTAATTGGAATAATAATAATATATCTTCCTAGCTGAAGGACTGGCTGGACTGCTAAGCATTATTTATTTTCCTCTTCTAAATATTGGCAGCATGTCCTTTATTGAAATTTCTCTTCCTTTCTGTCACTCTCCCCATAGTCTTAAATGCAGTTATTTTTTGCCCTTCACATAAAAATAGGTATAAAAGAATCTATTAGAAATTATCTGAATCTACTTCATCTAAAAACAATTTAAAAGATGTAACTTTAGAACTAAAGTGTTATGCCATAAATGATTAGTTGCATAATCTCTACTCTAATAGCCACAAATTATTTATTTAAAAAAGAAAATAACCCCTTATTTTCTCATGCAGAGAGACGGTATCGCCTACAGAATGAGATTGCCATCAGGTACATATTTTTAAAAATATTTTTAACCTACTAAAATGCCTTTATAAAATGCATTTTGACAGTTTATATTAGATAAACTTCTAAAGACAGGTTGCCTCAATAAAAAATGAAAACAGCAAAGTATGAATTTAGCAATCAGGAGATTCAATGAGCTTTCTCTGAAGAAATTTTGTGATACTTGAGCATTTTTAAATTTTTTTTTTTTTAAATGAACAATGCTATAATAATATTGCTAAAAATGTCCTCAGGAAAAAAAATGCAAAAGTGGAATAGCAGCTTGGTACTATGTAAAGAACACTGACTTAGGGACAGACATAATGGGCTCAAATCATATCTCTGCCAATTGGCAATTCTGTGATTAGACAAGTTATTAAACATCTCTGAATTTCAGTCACCTTATCTGTACAATGGGAACCTACTATTTATCTTCTCAGGGACATTTCAAATGAGTCGACATCTTTCATTAATCAAATGCTTACAAATCTAGAATATAAAGTAAAAATTATGAAATATATAACTAATGAAATATTCATGGAACAACAAATAATAAATTTTAGAAAGTATACTCTTTAAGTATGGTGATACCTTCCTTCATATTTAATTAAAAAGCTATAATTTTCTAATATTGGTTTTGGTAAATAATTATCAGACATTAAAATGAAATAAATTATTATAATTTAATAACATACCAAATGACCAGGCACTTGCTTATAAACATTTAAAATAACTGCGTGAAAAATAATCAAATATGGACTTGGGTTAAAGAAAATGTATTTCTTTAATGTCCATCTGTTTTATTCATTTAAAATGCTAAACCACTCTCCAAATTACAGGTTTTTGTAATCTTCAAAATGACTGTCATCCCAGTAACTAAAGCAAGACATCCGTTTCAAGAGAAATTTTAAGTAATATTTAATATTATATCGTCATGACTAATGCAAATAATGGTAAAACTAATCTGACACTTAACATTTGAAAAACCTCTCCAAATATCTCAAAGCTTATAATCTTTATTAATTTTGGACTCTGTAATTCTAACATTTAATTTAACCCAATTTATTTAGAAAGATACCTATTCCTTAAGTTTTTGAAATGTTTGTAGATATGAATTTTTGCCTTAACACTGAGTTGAGACTTTTTTCAGTTACTATTTACAAAGAAGATAGTAATACTTATTTTTCTTAGGTCCATAGGCTTTCTTTAGTATAAGATAGAATATAAATCAAAATATACAGCTTAAAAATAAATCCTTATTTTGGGCATTAATTCATGATGAATAAATTTCTTATCTCCTACACCTCTTACTACCACCTTCCATCATTAAAGGATATATCAAAACTTCACATGATAAAAACATATAAATCCTTGAAAATCCATGACAGATGGATATTTTTAAAGTAAAGATTAAGAAGGAATCTAAAAAGCGTTAAGTTACTCTAAAAAACAATGGGGCAATTATGAAGCAATAAAAACAATACAGAAATAACTCCCCAGAAAAGAAAAAGCTAAGAAAGAGACATAGAGAAAAATCAGAGTCCCAAATTCTTTCCCTCCCAGAGTCTGTGAACAGCATCCTTTTTTCCAACTCTTTCTTTCCCATGAGCCTAACCGAATGTACCAGTTTTCTACCAATTACAGGTTAAGTTCCATTACGACAAAGTTGAAAGGGCAATTCATTTTTTTCTTCTGTTTAATGAATAAACATTTCACCTTAAAATGAAACAAAATAACTTAAGAATTATTATATTTTCTTTTCCCACCTAGAGGTTAAGCACTCGAGTTTAAAATTTAAAGATAGGCTAGTAAAGATACTATGCTGCCATCTACCTACCTGAAAGGGTATATAGAAAACTGCAGACAAACGCTTTCACCTCCTCTGGCCTACAGAAGAATATACGGTCCAAGTCCATGGCATACTTTAACTGTACTACTATCTCTACAAGAAAGATGCACAGTAGTCATTAATACAATTTTCAAAGATAATTAGAGGCCTTTGGGGATATTTATTCCATACCCCAAATCATGAAAAGGGTAACAAGGTGAATAAGATTTATGACACTAGCTGGCCAGCTTTTCGCATATAACAAAGAGCTGGATTATAGTTTGTTTTAGAGAAAAACGAGAGACATGGGCAAGGACTTAGCAAAAAATTAATGGGACAGGATTGTTTGAAGAATATTCTATTACAAAAATTTATTTTTTTAAATGTTAATAGTGACTTTTGTAGTGAAATTATTGATTTTTTTCTTTTATAAAAAACACAATAAATGTCATCATCAAAAGAACTGCTACAATAAGCACAATGTTCTATTCTATTATGTAGCCTTAGAAATATTTTCTATACAGTATATTACTATTTTAGAACATATTTGACCTTAAAACCAATTATTCTAATTACTGCTTCAAGCCTCTTGTTGTTCTTTTGTCCGGCAACAATTTCCTTCAATTCTCCATCTGGTTAATCTCTACCTATACCATAAAGTCCCTCACAGGTCTCATTCCCCACAGCCCAATGGTTCTCAAGCTTCACTGCTACAGAAGCGCTGTTCTGCACAACTCCATAGGATTCTGCTTACATTGACTCTGAGTGTTGCCTCATGGAATTGTGAAGTTAGGCAGCACTGATTAGAATCACCTGCACAACTCTATAGGATTCTGCTTACACTTACTCTGAGTGTTGCCTCACGGAATTGTGAAGTTAGGCAGCACTGATTAGAATCACTTGGGAAGAAATTTTTAAATAAAATGCTACTGCCAATGACACCTATGAAGGAAGAGATTATATGAGACTAAACCCTCCAGTAAGAACACTACTAAAAGCCAGATAAAATCCAATTAATCAGTAAATAAACAGTTTGACTGAAAGTAGAAAGACACTAGAAAGTAGCCAAATTGCTAGGACTTCAAGGGCCAAGATCCCAGAGAGAGTAGAAATGCATTAAGGTGATTCCTCTATTTTGTACTGTTTTTTACCTTAAGATACTTGCCAATTCATAAGCAGTACTTATGACAGATTGAGTGGGAGTAACAGATCAGAGCTTTCTGCTATTTCACAGAGCTGGGAAAACAATAAAGCAAAGCTACAATCCATTGTAAACACCTGTTTTTCACCTGAGACTCCTGAAGAGCTTCATTATAAGAGAAAAGGCAAACTGAAAGCAGTCCTTCACAAAGACAAAAACTCAATAATCATGAATCTTCACAAAAATCTCAATAAATGCAATAATGTCATCTTCAAAAGAACCACTGTTAAGATCAGTGTTCTGTAACTTAGACTTAGAAATGTTTGTTATACAAACCCTTGATTGGATCAAGATGAGTCTTTTATTGACTATCCAAAAAAGAAAAAAGTACTATATTTTATCAAAGAAAATATTTAACAAGATCTTTTGTCCTTAGTCATACAAAATGTCTAGTATCCAACAAAACTTATCTGATATGACAGAAGAAAGAACCAAATATCTGGAAACTAAGAAATGGAAAAAAAAAAGTCAAGTACATCTCAACACTGAAGTTATCAAACATAGACATTAAAACAACTTTGAACTGTTCAAAAATATAGATGACAAACAGAATTTCACCAGAAATGTGATCTATAAAAAAAAAGTATCATATGTAAATTCTGGAAGTGAAATATATAACTGAATTAGTAACTCAACATAATGGTTTGACAGATTAGACAGAGCAGAAGAGCTGATCAGTAAACTAGAAAAATAGGTCAGTAGAAAATACCCAGTCTGAAGCACAGAGGGGAAAGGAAAATGTAGAAAAGGCCACAAAAGTTATGCAGTGCAGTTAGATCTCATGTACTTAGAATTGTACTCCCAGAAATGCAAGAGAAAAAGTTGGGTAGAAGTAATATTTGAAGAGACACAGACTAATAAATCCATAACTTAAAATGTCATTAAGCCAGATTCAAGAAGTTATATAAATTCTCAAACAGAAAAATGAAAACAACAATGAAGCACATCATAGAATAACTGCTAAAATACAAAGGCAAAAAAAAAAAAAAAAAAAACATAGGCGTTTTGGTCCAAGATGACAAAAGAAGAGCCTCCTGATTGCAACTTTTTCCACAGACACACTGAATCTACTGCTACACATGGAGCAATTCCCTTTGAAAGATATCAGAAACTAGTGAGCAACTTCTACACATTGGCAAATCACTACAGAAAATCATCAAATAATGAAGAGAGCAAGAAAAGAAAAGAACAAATGAATTACGAAAAAAGCTAGAAAATAATTTGCAAAATGGCAACATTAAGTCCATACCAATCAATAATTACTTTCAATGTAAATGGACTTAATTCTCCAAACAAGAGACAAGAGAATGGCTGAATGGATTAAAAAAAAAATAAGACCCAACTAAATGCTGCCAACTAGAGATTCATTTCTGCTTTAAGGCTACACAGACTGAAAGTGAAGGGGTGGAAAAGATATCCCATGCAAATGGAATCCAAAAGAAAGCAGAATATTTAAACTTTTGTCAGACAGAAAAATATTTGAAGCCAAAGATATGAGACAAAGAAGGTCAATATGTAATGTGAAAGAAGTCCAACAAAAGGATATAACATTTGTAAATAGTTATAGCACACAACATAGAGGCACCTAAAAATAAAAGAAAATATTAACAGACCTGAAGGGAGAAACAGACAGCAACATAATAATAGTAGGGAACTTCAACACCTCAGTTTCAAAAATGGAGAGATCATCCTGATAGAAAATCAGTAAGAAAATATTGGACTTAAAACTACATGTTAGACCAGATAGACTTAACAGACATTGACGAAACATTCCATTCAACAGCAGCAGCATACATATACTTCTCAAGCACACAGGTAATATTATCCAGGATAGATCATGTTAGGTTACAAAACAAGTTTTAATAAATTTCAGAAAACTGAAACCATATCAAACATCCTTTCTAAACATAATGGTATGAAACTGAAAATTAATTACAATAAGAAAACTGGAAAATTCACCAATACATGGAGATTAAACAACATACTACTAAACAGCCAATGGGTCAAAGAAGAAATCAGAACAGAAATCAGAAAAAATCTCTAGGAAAATGAAATGGAAATATAACATATCACAACTTACAAATTGTAATAAAAGCAGTTCTAAGGGAAGTTCTTAGCAATAAACACTTACGTTAAGAAAAAGCAAATCTCAAACAACCTAACTTTACACATAAAGGAACTAGAAAAAGAAATCAAGCTGAAAGTTAGCAGAAGAAAGTAAATAAGGTAAGAGCAGAAATAAATGAAATAGAAACAAAAAAGATGAAAAAAATCAAGAAAACTAAAAGCTGAGGGTTTTTTTTGAATAGATAAACAAAATAGACAAATCTTTAGCTATATTCACTAGAGAAAAAAAGAGAACTCAAAATCAGAAATAAAAAAGGAGACATTACAACTGATATCACTTAAATACAAAGGATCATAAAAACCTTCTTTGAAAAATTATATACCAACAAATTGGACAACCTAAAGAAATAAATTCCTACAAACATATAACCTATTAAGACTGAATCATCAAGAAGCTGAAAATCTAAACAAACCAATTATTAAGAGATTGGAATCACTAACCAAAAACCTCCAAACAAAGAAAAGTATAGGACCAGATGAATTCTACCAAACACTTAAAGTAACACCAATCTTTCTCAAACTTTTCAAGAAAATTGAAGAATGAGGAATCTTTCCATAATCAAGGCCAGCATTAACCTGATATGATACCAGACTTTAGATAACACTAGAAGAAAGGAAAATTATAGGCCAATATCCCTGATGAACACAGATGCAAAATTCTACAAAATATCAGCAAACTAAATTCGACAATACATGAAAAGGATCATACACCATGATCAAATGTGATTTAATTCCAGGATTCAAAGATGCTTTGATATCTGCAAATCAACCGATGTGATAAATTACATTAATAAAATGGAGGGTAAAAATCATCTCTATAGATGCAGAAAAAGCACTTGATAAAATTCAACATCCATTCATAGAAAAAAAAACTCTCAACAAACTGAGTATAGAAGCAACATACTTGAATATAATAAAGGCTACTTGTGACAAGCTCACAGAAACATCACACTCAGTGATGAAGTGAAGAGTGAAAGTTCTTCCTCTAAGGTAAGGAATAAGACAAGGATGACTTTTATTCAACATAGTACTGGAAGTCAGAGCAATTAGGGAAGAAAAAGAAATAAAAGGCCTCCAAATTAGGAAGAAGTATCTCTATTTGTAGATGGCATGATATTACATAGAGAAAATCTAAAGATCTCAACAAAAAACTGTTAGAACTAATAAACAAATTCAGTAAGACTGCAGGATACAAAATCAATACACAAATATCAGTTGCATTTCTATACATTAATAACTACCTATCAGAAAGAATTATTAAGAAAACATACTGCTTTCAATTGAATCTAAAGGAATAAAATACCTAGAAATAAATTTACCAAGAAGGTGAAAGATCTGTACAATGAAAACTAAGACAATGATGAAAAAAATTGAAGACATTAATGAATGAAAAGAAGTTAGTTCATGTTCATGGATTAACAAATTAAGTATTCTTAACATGTCCATACTACCCAAATGATCAACAGATTCAATGCAATCCCTATGAAAATTCCAATGGTATTTTTCACAGAAGTAGAACAAACAATCCTAAAATTTGTATGAAACCACAAAAGACTCTAAATAACCAAAGCAATCTACAGGGAAAAAAAGCTAGAGGTGTCACACCTCTTGATTTCAAACTATATTACAAAGCTACAGTAATCAAAACAGTATGATACAGGCAGAAAACCAGACACATGGATCAATAAAAATGGAACTGGACCTCTTATATCATACACAAAAATCAAGTCTAAATGGATTAAAGACTTAAACATAAAATGTAAAACCATAAAACTCAGGGAAGAAAACATATTGGGTAAGCTCCTTGACATTGGTCTTGAAATAGTATTTTTGAATTTGACACCAAAAGCAAAGGCAACAAATAAATATAAATAAACCAGTGCAACAACATCAAACTAAAACTTTTCTGCACAGCAAAGAAACCATCAACAAAATGAAAGACAACCTATGGAATGGGAAAAAATATCTGCAAATACTATGTCTGAAAATGGGTTAATATCCGAAATAAAGAACTTATGCAACTCAATAGCAAAAAACAATTGGATTAAAAATGGGCCGAGGAACAGCGAATAGTCACTTTTACAAACAAGTCATACAGATGGCCAAGAGGTACATGTAAAGGTGCTCAACATCACTAATATCATGGGAATGAAAATCAAAACCACAACATACCACCTCACATTTGTTAAAATGACTATCATCAAAAAGACAAGAGGTAAGTGTTGGCAAGGATGTGGAGAAAAGGGAACCCTTGGGCATTGTTGGTGGGAAAAGAAAATAGTGCAGCCACTACAGAAGACAGTAGGGAGGCTCCTCAAAAAATTGAGAATGGAACCGCCACATAATCCAACAGTTCTACTTCTGGGTATATATGCAAAGGAAATGAAAACAGGATATCGAAGAGATTATTCACACTCCCATGTTCACTGCAGCATTAATCAAAATAGCCAAGATATGGAAGCAACCTAAGTGGTCCATCAGTAGATGAACTGATAAAGGGAGATGTGATATATGCACACAATGGAATATTATTCGGCCATGAGAAAGAATATTTGCAACAACATAGATGCACCTTATATGAAGTGAAATAAGCCAAACAGAGAAAGACAAATACTCTACGGTATTACTTACTTAATATGTGCAATTAAAAAAAAATTTTTTTTAAAGGTCAAACTCACAGGAATATAGAGTAAAGTATACCAGGAGCTAGGGTTGGGGAAAATAGGGAGAGGTTGGTAAAAGGATAATACAGACTTTAGCTATAATATGAATAAGGTCTGAGGATCTAATGTAAAATATGGTGACTATAGTTAATAACTGTATTGTATAACTGAAATCTGCTAAGAGATTTTTTTTTACTGAAAAAAAAGGATAAATACGTGAGGTGATGGATGTATTAACTAGATAGGGGAATCCTTTCACAGTGTTTATGTACATCAAATCACGATGATGTACAACTCAAATATCTTACATTTTTATATGTCAACTATACCTCAATAAAGCTGAAATAAAATAAATAATTATCTACATTACTAAATCATAAAAGCAGCCAGAGAAAGACACTTTATTGCAATGGAGTAACAATAAGACTAAGTGATTTTTACAACAGAAATGATAGAAACCATGAAACAATGCAATAACATCCTTTAACAGTAAAAGTAACTCCACCCTACAGTTCTATGCCAGGCAAATAAATCCTTCAAAATAAAAGAGAAATGAAGATATTCTCAGGCGAAACAAAACTAGGAGAATTTGTTTCAGCTGACTTGCATCAATAGGCAGAAAATATTCCTAGAAATAAGTCGAGAAATCTATGACGACGTGAAAGACTAGGTAAAGCATTCATATTTGGATAATTCCAAATGAATACCGACTTCATATAACATATACATTATAACATATAAAATACAAACAACACAACATCTCATCATGTGTTTTAGTTCTACGTTTATTTTATACCCCAAAAGAGCAAAAATGATGGTGATGGGTGGCATTCTAAAGCCACCTGTCTGGGCAGTGGTCAAACTACTAACTTAGATTCAACTTCAAAAAATCAAGGAAGAATGTTTATAACTCTGGAAAACCATTAAAAGAAGAGGAAAAAAAAAAGCCATGGGAAGGGATAAATTAGATATTTTTTAACTGAAAATTCCAAAGCAGGTAAAAGAAAAAGTAGAAAAATGGAAACAAAAGTAATTGATGGCTAAAATAAAAAATAAATAGTAAGATGAAAAAGTATCAGTTACACTAAATAAAAATAAATATTCTAATTAGAAGACAAAGATTATCACACCAGATTAAAAAAATGAAGTATCTGGTGTCTACAAGACACATAGACAAGACGTACAACTGAGAAAGACTTAAAGTAGAAGGAAAAAGATGTACCGTGAAAATACTATCCAGAAGAAAGCAGATATTGCAAATTAATAACAGAAAGAAAAATACTTCAAGGCAAGAATCATTACTACAGAGGTGTAATTTATGATACAAGAGTCAATCCATCCAGCCCATAAAAACATTAGAATTCTACACTGTATGCATCTAGTAATAGAGTTTCAAATTATCAACATCTAAACCAATGAAATGACTAGAATTCATTTCAATGAATATTAGGTGCTACTGAATATTCAGTTTGCTTCAGATCCTTGGAATATTTCGGGCTTTTTAAATTATAAAATATTTTCCCCAAGTTTAGTTAAAGTTCTGGTCCTAGAATTTAACTTTAGTAAAAATAAGTAGGTTAGAAACACCAATAACAAATATTCTAATTTTATGAATTATCTTTTCTTATATTGGGCAACATTAAAGTTCTTCATATACCTAACTTTATAATATACAAATCACTTCATTCATTCAGAGAATATACCATAAATATACCATAAACAAGGTTAAAACATACTAGATTCCTCAACAGGATGCTAAATGATCTTGAAAATGTAACATAACCTCTTTGGGTTTCAATTTCATTATCTCTACTATGAAGGTAATTATAAAAGCATCCTACTTAACAACAAGGATACTATAAGACTTGGGCTAAAGGGACATTAGCACTATTAGATAAAATAACTGTCAGGTCCCTAGAACTATTTATAATTTACTGCTTATTACACCAAAGTAGCTATATTACAATGATCTAGCTGCTTATTTGATTTTCACTTGGTAATCCTACTAACACATTATGATTTTTTATAAAATTAAAAATCATCTGTATTGCTTCTACAATTGACTGCTCTAAGGAAAATCTGGTTTGAATTTTCAAAACCCAACTTAAACTCACTTTTCCTATTTTCTTCCTAGATTTTTAATCTCATAATAAACTTTTACTATGCTAGTCTTTTCTCAACACCTAGTATGATGTGTGTGTGTATATATACATAATTCTAAGTGTTCAAATATTATCACCTATAGTCAGTTTTTCTGTTTAAAAAAAGAAATTCTTCTTCTAATTTGTACTAATTTTTCCAGGGTTTCTATCTTTCACATTTGGAGAAGATTACCTTTTGTAATTTTAAATGTCTTAATCCTTCAGTTGAATATTATTATATTCGTGAGTATTGGAATGTATCTAGTCTGTTATCTATCTCCCAGTAATGTTGTTAAACAGTCCGTAAAATTTTCGTAAAATCTAATAGGCCAAAGAAAAACTGTTCCCTCCTTCTGAGAGCTTTCATTAAAATCAAATGTAACATAAATTGAATGTCTATAATATACCAGGTACTTTTACATGTGTTATCTCTATATTTAATTTTATTATTATTCACATTTTTCACAAGAAGACATTGCAATTCAGGAAAGTTAAATGAAGTGTCAAAGGTTATACGGATAATAAAAGCCAGGCTTTGATCCTAGGTCTATGTGTTTGCAAAGCCAACATCATTCCAGGGGTTGGCAAACTACCAGGGATTGGCAAACTCAATATAAAAACACATATAGTTAATATTTAGGGTTATCGGGTCACATGTCTCTGTCACAACTACTCAACTCTGTTGTTGTAGCACAAAAGCAACTGTGGACAATATGTAAACAAATGAGAGTAGCTGTGCTTTGGTAAAACTTTATTAATAAAAACAGGTGGCAGTTCTAATTTAACTGAAGGCCCATAGTTTGTCAATTCCTCCACCATACTACAATGCATTCTTTCCTAGAGAACCTAATTTAATGTCACTAAACGTTATCTCTCTATCAAAATTATTACCTTAATCTTATTGGGAAACTTTATTTTAATGCTTTTCTTATTAGGCTCAATTATTTGAAACAGGTTGATCTTGGGGTAATATGTACAATCTTTCACATATTCTAACTATAGTGCCAATTATATCAGAAATTAACCCATAAGATACAATTTCTAAAACTGTAGTACTAGCAAGCACTAAATACTCAGTGTGAAAGTGTCAGCTATATTTGAAGTGTTCTCTTTTGAACTTTTTCAGTTATTAGTATCTAATTTTAATTGCTCAATCTATATTTAAAAAGCATAATCATAAGCCCCCACTAATATATATAGCCCAGTTAACAATAGCAAATATCCTTTAATTATATAAAATGTGTACAAGAAAGATCTAAATACATAGAACGTAAAGACTTATTTCACTCTCACCCTTATTCCAAAATTTAATTATATGTACCATCACTGAACTTGTTTTTAATATAAAAGACTTAAATAATATAAAAGTATACAAATAGGAAAAAAAATCCCCCTTCTTCATCAGGGATTCTTTCTTCCCTCTTTCTTCCCCAACCTTGCTTCCTCACATGCATATTTGCATCCCTGTGCAAATTCTCTTTCTCTGTCACAAACAGGTGCACATGAACAACAGATGCACACACACACACACACACACACACACACACACACGTTTTTTTAAAAAACATAATCAGAGTCTAAATGACATACATATCAGGCTCAAATCCCAGCTCTACACACAAAACACAGAAGGGTAGATTCAGAAAACACAAGATTAGGTTCAAATTCCAGCTCAACAACTGAAACCACTTGAATAATCGCTTCAGTAAGTATTTATTTAAAGCCTACTAGTCTGTTTCCTCATCTATAAAAATGGGAAAGAAACTGTACCCACCTGATGTGATTGTTGTGAGCATTAAAGTTAGTATTAAAATGGCATGCCCATAGCATAGGGTCGATATATATAGTCAAGGACCTAAAACTCCTAGTTGCTGCTATCACCAACACCACCACTACTATCACCTTTTGGGGCGAGTCTTATTAACATCTGTTGTAGTTCCTCAACAAAATAAGAAAAGCACTGCCTTTAATGGTACATATAATTTTTTAAAGCATCCTGCAAATTCTTATTGTTAACTGTGAAAAGATAGGGGAGCGGAGGGGGAGAGTCCTTTTTCTCAAGAATCTAATGTTCCTTAGAGAACATTTAAAATTCTGATGTCTATTTTTATTCCTGGACAGAAACAAGAAGTTAACATTTTTCACTTTGTTTTTCATTATTGTAGATATCTGAGACCAAAACATAGATATTAAAAGATCTAAAATGTTGCTTTTTAAAGAAAGTCACTCAATACTAATAAGCAATCTTAAATGGATTTGGTTAAAAAGTAATGTCAGATTAGGGTCTACTTTCTCAATTCCAATACATCTTAAAATTCATTAATTTGGGGGTTTATTGTTGTTGCTTTTATTTTCAATCTTCTGCACTTAAAAGAACCACATGTTCATAACTGTATGATACAGCTGCTCTAACATTAGTGGATATAAACATTTCTTACCAAGTTACGCTTTTTTAGTGGAAGAAAGTAATAATAGTGGCAGAAAGAAAACATCAGTGCGTAGCAAGTAAGAAGTTCAGTGTAGAAACACAACTGCAGAAAAAGCCAATGATTATCTTCACCAACACAATTGTTAATCCTAAAGAAAAAAAATAAAAAAGAAAAATTATTTTAAACTTTAAAAATGTTAATTTCAGAACTGGTAAAACTAAAAATAAAAACAAAGAACTTCATATATGCTTAACTTCATGGAGATATGCTAAAGTCACTCAAACCTAAAAGCAAATATTGCATATGAAAAGATATAAATACACTACCTCACAATTGTAAAGCACTTACTACTTCACAGAGGTACTCCATGAATATGATCCCCCCTCAACTACCCAGTGAGGCAGGAAGAGCAGATGGCAGTCTCCTTGTCTCATTGAAATGGAAACAGGAACAAAGGAGTTAAGACACGTGCCAGAGCACGTACACTCTGTGGCCAAGAGAACAAGAACCGTCTTCTATACATTGCTCATCGATTACAACATTCTAGTTTGGAGAGCAATTTGAATCATGTGAAGTAAAAAAACTTAAATCTGCGACTCTGACATAATTGCTAAGCATTCACAATTTTTCTTACTTTTAAAAGCTATCTTTGGTGGCTGAAAATAAACACATATCCAAAACTATTTACAAATTCTTAGAGCTACACGTCCAGCAATACAATAGTGAACTATAACTAGGAAAAAAGATTAATGCTATAATCAGAAAAGTTCAAGGATAAAGCAATCTGAATATTTTGTTTCAAAATTTATTGTACCCAAATTTCCAAAATATTTTACAATTCCAGCTGAAAACACTAGTTCGAAACTATAAATTACCTTGCACAAATATTTTTTATTTCAATATAGTATTATACATTGCCACTGTCTGGGGAAAAAAACAATATAATAGGTTCAATTCCTAACTTAAGTTGTTTTAAAGGTATGTTATTAAACTATTTTTTAAAATCAGATATAGAGCTGAACAGAAAACCTTGCAGAGGTATTTCTTAGACTTAAGAGCTCATGCTTTAACAAGAAAAGTCCCTGTTCTGTTATTTCCAAGCAAGGCTATCAGAGAACTGTGTTTATGTATGCACTCAAAAATACTCTTCAACAGCTACTGCTTGAAAGATGACTTATTCTTGTAAGATCCTTCCTGTCCCCCACAATTTTAGAAATAACTGCTATGATCATGGCATTCTTTTTACCCAAAGAGTTTTAAGAAACACTAAAGTAGTCAATCTATATATATGTAAGAGTTCTTTTGGAAACAATTAAAATACACAGAAAGAGTGATCAGAGCCAGAAAATCTTAATGTGATCCGAGGATTGACCTCCAAACCTAAAGCTGTAAGGCAGTTAGAACAATGCAGTTTCTGAACATAATAAAAATTCTCCCTGCTTCCAATTCACACTGCACATTTCCCTCACACTGAATATCTCAGCAATGCTCTGTTACAGAATTAAATCATGAAAAACTCTAAATCTATTCAGATCCCTGATCTACCCTCCTTTCTTATCCTCTAATTCTTTCTACTTCCACTCTTCTTCCCATCAATACTGAGAAGTTGACTAAATTGGAAGCAAGAAGCCTAGAAATAAAGAACTCACCTCAATTAGAGTTTAGGCACTACCACTTTATTTTGTCATCAAGTTAGTCTTTACTCCTTAAAAGTAAATAAATGAATAATATCACTAATCTCTATAGCACCAAAATATTTCCTAGTGAGCTGGTATTTTTTTAAGCTTAAACTATTAAATTCTTATAAAAGGAAGTATCAATATCCATGATACCATGAACATTTATTATATTTTTAGTTAATCAGAAACATGACTCTAAAAAGTATATAAAATTGAGTTTTTCAGTATAATTACACTTACTTGTTTAACTAGGTTTTAAAATCTATTACCTTTTTACCTAGCTTTTTAAAATCTATTACTATTTTAATTGTAAACAGATCACTGAGGTGTGGAAAATACTAGAGAATTAATCTGTTTAAATTCAAGGCACATTTTAAAACACCAACTATATGTTATACACTATAATAATCCTGTTGATAGAATTAGACAATTTTAAACTTTTTGATATAATAAACAAAGTGCTTTTATCTAAATGCTTTTTTTCCTAATCTCGGAAAATTACCTTCTATTTAAATAATCGGTTTATAGTAAAACTCAAATTTCCACTAAAAGCTTGCTAATAACAACTTATGCTACTAAAATAAACTATCGAAAATAAGAGAAACTCTAAATTGATTAGCATTATTAGGCAAAGCTAAATTCTTCCTTTGAGTCAACTTTAGATAAATGCAGTCATAAATTTAAGAAGCCCATTATGTAGTTAACTTTGTATGCGTGCATGCATGTGTATACAAACATAAATATATATGTATAGATATATTTATAAAGTGCCACAATATACCAGTTTAAATATTTAGAGATCCCATGCTAAATAAAACAGAATTAAATACAATATCTTGTTCACAGATTTTTGTGACAGCTTTGAAATGAGATACAATGAAGAATTCTCATAGCATTTGTTTTAAAAAATTCTATTTCTGAACTGAACATTTTTAAATATTACAAGAGAGCCCTCTATTGACCAAAAATGTTGGCAGTTCAGCAGAATCAACTAATTTCCACTTATACATATCCAGCATGTGTGCAATGTTAATACTTATATCCAATATATAATACAGGCTTAAAATGAGGAATCAAGGTACCTGAAAAGTGTTATTCTTTAAATAACTGGGAAACTGTAGTGAAAGAGGACATAAAAGGAAATTCAAACAATGGGATGTATATGGTTTACTACTTTTAGAAACAATAACAGCCACTATTTAAGTACCTTCTAAGTGTCAGACAGTATACAAAATGCTTTATATATATTACCTCATTTAACATAATCACCTTAAGTCTTTTGTATATTTGAGCACATGTTAATTCTTAGTTTTCTGCTCATATATCTCCTTGTTAGAAAAGATAGGATCTCTATGAAAAAATGACTTTGGGAGTTCACAGACCATACAATCGAAAATGTATCCTTATTAAGAGATTTTTTAAAACTATATAATCTTGATACGTCTTTTGTATAAATGTGCTAAGCACTAAGATTTATTTTTTACTAGGTTTATTTCCCTAAAAGTGAATTATTCATTTCTTACCATGGACAGTGATGATCCATTCTCCTAACACAATGGCCACAGCGGCTGCAGTGATGGGAACGCTTTGGTCTCATCAAATTACACTTGTTACATAATTCCCAGAACTCCCTTTCTAGAGAAATAAATTAAAATCCATTTAATGAAGGCAAATGAGTAGTGTTTAAATTCAGCAACAACTTAATAGGAGATTTTATAGGAAGTCTTCAATATATATGTCTAAGAAATTTTTCTTCTAAGTCTCCAGTATAAATGTGTTTGCCATAAATGTTGCTGTTCTAGTCTATGTATATCTGATTTTGTATGTTTCTAAGTTTAAACTCCATAAAAATAAGACAGTAGTCAAACTAAGGAATAGAAAACAATGTATCTGGGTTTTGGATACGTTGCTATAAGTAAAATTTAATGACAAAACCCTAAAGTACAATCGAATTATTATATTAAAACAGAATTTTATTTAAACAAATTTATGTCTAGAAATTTTATTAAGGCTCTAAAGAAGGAATAATGCTGAGCCCTGGTTTCATGGATTAATAAGTCAAAATCAATCCTATAAACTCAAGAGAAACAGAGATGGCATTCTGTCTCCTCACACTCTCGGCCAAAAGCCATTTAATAATATCGCTGAATTCATTTGGCAATGTTTATGAGGGATATTTGAAAAGAATTTCAGATTAGTTTAGGATATATTAGAATAGTTTCAGAAGTGAAAAGATTACGAGACTACTACTTAATGGAAAGAAACTTCTTTACAAAACTGTCCTACCATCAAGGGCAATTTCCTCTAGCCTGTAGTGAAAGAGGACACAAATAAGTTTTGTACCAAAAACATGAAGTTTACAGAAATAAAGAGAAAAGTCTTGTGCTTTCATTATAAATTATTCTAATCAGATCCATTAAAACTATATGGGAAAGTCATTTACCAAGGCAAGACAACTTGCTTTGTTATACAGAATATATTTTAATAATATTTGTTGAAATAAAATTTTACTTTTACAAAATTAAATCTTCTATGACTTATGTTTAAACTATACCCTAACCTCATTAAAAGTATGTAAAATCAATCTAACTCCCCATTCAGAGTGAATATTAGTATATGCAAAGTGTGAACCTATCACACAGTAGGTAGTCACTAAGTGCTTACTAAAGTATGAAAAGTTTACAATTTTTAAATCAAATTGTCTAAACTCAAGTGAAAGAAGATCATAGTAGGTAGTGCTCGATAGTCTAAAAAAAAAAAAAAAAAAAAAAAAGAAAAACCTACTATTTTAATTCTATTATTTTAATGGCCAGAAGTAAAATCGATATATTGGAATTTTATAAAGTGTGGGAAAAACATTCGGCTATAGATGTCTCTGAAGAAATCAATGAAGTATAAATAAAACCTGTATCAAAATTGTTTCAATAATATGAAAGGTGAGAACTTATCTTTTACATTTAAAATCTCATTTTAAAATAAAATCCTCTTTAATTTCCTACTTACAGTTCTTATTTTAATGAAAGTAAATCATGTGAGAGAGCAAGTTTTAAAGCTTAATTTAGATACAGTTAAACTAGTATTATTTTACTGAAAGTGAAATAAAAACTCGTTTCATATGAGGCAAAATACAATGTCACAAGCATATCACTTTTTTCCCCACTTAACTAGATGCTCCCAAACATCCCAATGTTAACACTTTGAAGAAATATAATCATAAAGAAGATTCTCCTCAGTGAGCCAATTTTCATTATAAGACAACATAAAAACTTTATGTTCTTAAACTAGTCCCTTAAAACATAAACATGGTATATTCATTATTGGCAATTTTAGCATATAATATTCTAGAGAACAAAATTCTTTATTCATACTTAAAATATTTATCCTCAGAAGAGAAGAGAGTATCTGGCTATAGGCAGAGAAAGTCTATAATTCTGTAGTCTAGATCGCAGTTTGGCAAACTACAGTCCATATGCAAATCCAGGACACAACCTGTTTTTGTGTGACCCATGAGCTAAGAGTGGTTTTGACAATTTTAAATGATTGAGAATAATAATAATTTGTGGTATGTAAAAATCACGAAATTCAAATTTCAGTATCCATAAATAAAGTTTTATTTGAACGCAGCTATGTTCATTCATTTACATATTGTCTATGGCTGCTTTTATGCCACAATGTCTGAACTGTGAAGTTGTGATAGAGACTATATGGTCCATAAAGCTGAAAATATTTACTATCTGACTCTTTACAGTAAAGAATAGTTTGCCGATTTATGGTCTGAACCATAAATTTGTTTTAAAAAAGAGATTGAGACATTCCTTTTGCTAAATTTAAGATACAAGTTTCTAAAATGAGAAACGCCTACAAAATCTCATTGTCATACATGTGCATGAGCACGAACACACACATACCTGTGTTTTTAGAAAACAAAGTAAAAACCACTATTGTAAAAATCTAGAAACTTAATTAAAAGTGTAATCTATGTTTGTGCTTGTAAAGCAAGAAAAAAATCCATCCATCTTAACCTATCCTACATACTCATAAACCATATTAGTCTCCTCCATTTCTTTCTTTAGGGTTTATTTGTGTCCAAAGAGGTCCTTGGTAACCGATACAATCTGATGGCTGATCATTTCCTACAACACTTTTGTTACTAGCCATTTAGTAAGATAAAATAAAAGCCTTATGAGAGAGACTCCAACTGCCTATTTACGGTAGCTATAGAAAAAATAAAAACTAACATTTTTAAAGGAAAGAAAAAGCAAAACATAAATCAAAGAAAAAAAGAAAAACTCCATAAATGATTGAGGCTGCTTAATGTAAGTAAACAGTATTACATTGTTTAACATGGATCCTTATTAATGCTGTAAATCTATAAATGAATATAAAGCAAGGTTTGGTTTTGTTTATCCTCAGAAAGGAAGAAATCATCTTCTATTTGAGTCTTTTAAATGACTTGTATATTAGGGGGCCCTTTCTCAATTACTGTATTGAAAATCACAGAGTAGTGTTTTGGGGAAAAAATATAACTTGAAACTACCAAAATCAATACAAGTTTTGGGTCTTAACAGAGGTTCCCTGACAGAACTGGGTGCCATTGTAGGAAATAAATGTCAGTAAGTATCCTACAAATCACTTTTATAAAGCAATATAAAAGGAGAGGAAAAAGCAAAACTATCAGTGATTACATGACCCTAAGCATTAACAGCATATTTATCCATCCCTATAGCTTGGGTCAAAATTTTAAAGGAGAGCATCAGACAAATTTAAAATGTGCTATATTTTTTAAAATTTAGGAAAAAGATTTTGCTCTGTAACAGCCTGTCAAAAAATAGCTCTAGTGATGATAGAAACACTGAAGTCAAACATTCCATTAAGAGTTTGATGAAAATGTTCTAAGACTGATTGTGGTGATAGTTGTACAATTCTGTGAGTATACTAAAAACCACCAGTGCGTGTAGTTTAAATGGGTGAATTACATGGCATGTGAATTATACTCAAAAAAGCTGTTAAAAATGTTAAGACATTGAATAAAAATCATTTCATAAAATTTAAAAGTGACAAAATGTAGTATTTCTATATTTTGAACATACATGTGAATAATTTAAATAATATATTTAATAATTTCATTTGACTTTTTCATCTACATCTCTTAAAGTTTATAAAATCAAGCTCGAAGGATCTTTGCATGGGAAAATGGAAATTCTCTTATATTTAAATAAAATTCTCTTATATTCAAATTGCCTAATATTTGGTGGGTCACACAGATATTAAATTTATTGTTTTGTTTTTTTTTTTTAAAGGCATGTAAATTACTTCAGAGTAATTAAATTCAAAAAACGGATAAAATCACAAAAGTATTAGCATTTAAGTTTCCTCTTCTAAAAATTTCAATTATATCAATTGCTCAACCTTAAAACAATGCTGAATAAATATCACTATTCTATAGCTCCAACTTTTTAGTCATTATATTATTTTTCACTGTTAAAATTTTGGGCTTTTTTTACAAGTTAAAATCATATTTACAAAATAATCAAGCAACCAGCACTAAAAACATGACTTCAAATTTTCCCCCAAATCATAGCAAAAGTAAATAAAGAGCTAAAATTATTCATCTGTAGTCTTCTAGACTCACTGAAGAAAACAGGCCAAATGTCAATTGAGACCAGATATAATACAGACATTCAAATAGTTAAGCAAGGTTGTGTCCTCCATTAACTAGTCTATAATGTTTTTAAATTTTTTAATTAGTTGCCAATATTTTTTTAAAATAATGAAATTTCTCAAAAACATTAAGATTCCCTGTTATCTCTTTAAAAACTGTCAGATCTAAGACTAGGCCTGCATGACAATTTCACTGTAGCTGAGTAGCAGCCACTTCCATTAGAAAAGTTATAAGATTTTTCAATATGAAATAGTTCCTCCCTAGCCCCATTCACTGATTTGCAGTTATCTGCCACATTAGGCACTGAGTGTTTGACCACTGCAAAATAAAGATTTCTTCAGAGTTAGGAAAAGACTGCTTGATTTTTCTGGGAACATTGGGTTTTAGAGTTGAAGTAGATAATACATGTTATCTATATTTTAGAGCCTTTGGTTGAGGCTAGTTGAGAAGAGGGATTTTATACAAATCACAGAGTGTTACTCTCCCACAAAAACACACACTCTGCAAAGTGGTAGTAATATTGTTCCTATAATAAAAACTAAATATTCAGCATAGTTTTCAGAAACTTCTACAGCTACGTAAACATCGGTGTCATATCATTCCCATTTAATCATTAAACTTGCAAGGCCAAGCAAGCCCCTAAATGATGGGTCTCAAAAAACAATAATCAGACACTCAAAGAAAGGCTCTTTAAGTAACCTGCCGCTTAATATTATTTTGGAAAGGATTACTGCTTCCCAAATAGCTACACCCGGAATCATCTAGAATCACCTAGGATCAGTACTCAAAAAATACTGATACCTGGCACCCACCGCAACACACTGCAATTTAATTAATGCGATGTGATCTAGACATTGAGATTTTTAAAAGCTCCCCAGGTGATTCTAATGTGCAGCAAGTATGGAAACCACTGAATTACTATAAAAAGTATTTTGGCTCTAGAATGTACAACAAAGACATATAAATTTTTTAACAGAAGAAAGTACATGGTGATGGAAGGAGACTTGGCTTTGGGTGATGAACACAGAATGCAATATAAAGATGATGTATTATTAAATTGTACACCTGAAATCTATAAATTTTATTAACTGTCACCCCAATAAATTTAATTTAAAAAAGAAAAAATAAATAAATATCAGTTCACAGGAAAAAAAAAAGTACAGAGTTCTCAAAGCTTACAGAGCAAATAATCAGAAAGTGAAACTCGAGAAAAAAGGTAAATGAGGTTTACTATATCAGCATGTAAAAAAATAAGCAATACACTCTACCTCATTTTTGTGGTGTGAACGGTTACTATGTAATAAGGTGATTAAAAATTACCTTCAACTGAAACTAGAATAAAAGGCTTTCAAATTTTTCATGGAATTGTTAGAATGTGGAGAAATATAGGCAATATATTATAATACATATATTATAATTCTGCATAATTCGTTATAAGAAATATATTATATCGAGGTAAATGGCACCATCAAAAATTTTTTTGTCGAATAAAAATATAATTTCTCAGATAATTATATGTAACAAATATTTACCCATCATTTACTAAGTGACAGAGTCTGTTCTGGGCACTAAGGACAGCACTAAACAAATAAAGAAAACAAAACAACAAATCTACACACCCTCACAGAGATTATACAGATCTAGAGTGGGAGGAGAGACAAACCAATACACAAGCAAACTGAAAAGGATAGCCAGGGAGTAGGGATATGAGGAGTCAGCTGGGATTTGCTATTTTAAATAAATAGAGAAGTCTGAAAAGGAAACATTTGAGAAAAAACTTGAAAGTTGTGTTAGATGACATATATAACTATTATATACTAAAGGTAATAAAACATATTAATAAAGATAATTCTGTCGTAATAAACTGATGAATCTGAAGAGTACCATACCTCCGTGTGGAATCTTAGGGTTCTCAGGAAGTCTTCCCGGATCAGTTACTGAGGCCCTGACTAAGGCAACCAGACAAAATATGGCAATGCCATAGAAGACTTTGAAATACACAAATAAGTAAAATTAGTCATTTACCTTTCAAAACATTTTATAAATCAGCATATTTAAACTTTAAATGTATATTTTAATCTATCAAGATAATTTTCAAAAGATAAAATTAAATAAATTCATTTCATTCATCAAATAATACTGCATGATAATAACTGATAAACTTGTTATAAATCAGATTATTAACAGAGATTCCCTAGCAATAACAATATAAATGGGTTTCCTTTTAATTACTACATATACTATAATGGAAAGAATCAAAGCAGCATCTTTAAACCCATTCTACAATTAAACTTTTTCATTAGCTCTAACTGGCTATCTTCAAAATTACTTTGCATTAGTAATGTTCAACTGTTCCTTTTGATAGCTCTTAATATATTTAATTTGAAAATAAAGAATCTAGAAACTCTTTTTAAAGTTTTAAAATGAAAAACTAGAAAAAATAACGGTATAATTGCACCTTTAAAATGAATAAGAAACAGGCATTTTGTTTAGGGAAAAAGAAGGCACCTTTAACAGGAAACTTAGTTCAAGTGCTAACTAGCACTGACTGCATGGTATTGGTCAGTTTTATCATTTGTGTAACAGAGATTGTATTTCACACAGCTCTTGTGAGGTCAAAATGACAAAATGTACATGTAAATGCTGTGTACATGCAAAATATGTCATTTCAAACTTATTCTTTTAATCATAAGCAAGCCATTATCAATGAATTATAGCAGGAAAAAATTATCCAGAAGTTCAGTGCTATAATCAACATCATAATCACTATTTGTATCATGAAACTCTCATTTCTCAGTAATGGATATCATCTTCAGTCCTAAAACTCCTTCTACATTTGCAATAAATACATAACAGAAACATTAAAAATATAGACACATGCAAATTAGCACTATTGTTACCAGATTTTTTTAAACAAAATGATCTTTATATATTTTGCAGAGTTACATACGGAAATATCACTTTTATCTAACCCTGAAAAATATAAAGTCCATTATTTTTTAAAACTTCCATAATTTAGTAAATAACTTAGTAATAACAGTACTAATAATATTAAAAGGAAGATCATAGTAGCACTATACTCTAGAAACATTCGAAATGAGGAAAATCTTTAATTATATAAAGAAATAAAGACCTAGAAACTTACTTATTATTAATATGCCTGGAATATGTCCTTCTTCATAGTGAGGAAAGAGGACAATTTTGGGAATTATAACAATATTGTATAACCAGACAAAAACAATCAAACCCATGCAGCACCAACCATGTGGGTCAACAACAAAGTGAATCCGGAGACCCATTTTGCAGTCCTACAACTGCCTGCCAACCCACAAGGACAGATGATCCTAAGGAGAGAAAAAAAGAAAAACATTACTTATATAGAAAAAATTATTTGACTAAAACAAAACTATATTACTGGCAACTATAAAATGACACTTATTTAGTTTTCTTTGTATATTTCTGACAAAATAAAACACTTTGGAAAGCAAAAAGAAGTTCAAAGATATTAAAAACTTCACCAAAAACTTCAAATAATTTAATTTCAATTTTCATTATGAACTGTTATCACAAAATATAAATTGACGCTACCTTCTGAAGTTAACACTAGTCTATCCTTAGCCCAAGAATACCATGTATAAACCCGAGAGAAATGAGGTGTACATATATGTATATTAATATAAATTTTTTTCGTAGCTTTCATCATGAGACTAACCGATGGGCAGTCAAGTCAAAATAGTGGTAATCTTGTGATGGGAGGGGGTATATTAACTGGAAAGAGACATGAGAGAATCTTTGAGAGGCTAGAAACATTCTATATATTGACCTAGGTAGTGCTTTATGGGTATACACATATATAAAAATTCACTGAGCTGTACACTTAATATTTGTGCAATTTAGTTTAATTTTAAACCGTAATGAAAAGCTTGAAAATCATTTTGAAAAACTGTAATAGAAAGGGAAAAGCAATTACTAATTGCCAAAAATAATTAATTCCACGGAATAAAGACCAATTACTCTTATCACTATCAACTCAAGAAGAGTCCTATTTAAATGGAGCTTTTTTCAGTTGAGTGTTAACGAAATGCAAACAGACCCCCCACTTAGCCATTTAAAGTTAAGATATTTCTATATCCATGGTACCAAAAAGGTGACTTAAAAAATATTCATACTTTAGTAGACATAAAGCTTAAATAACAAACTACTGTACAAGGTCTAGGGGACAACTTTTACATAAATTACAATGGAATAATACAATAATAAATTCAAAGTGTTTCTCAAACCTGTAAGCAAACGAAAATCAACTGAGCCGTGTCTTTAAAATACTTATTTCTAGGTTCCATTCTAGGTCTATGGAATCATAACTTTTTATGGTGTAAAGTCAAAAACTATAAAATGCTCCCAAACTGTATCTGATACTGCTGATGATACCTAGGAATTACTGATCCAGAAGCTTCAATAAGACTTCAATGTTACAGTAATGAGTTGAACTCAGTTCAACAAACATTCACTGAGCCTCCATTATATAGCAGTCACTTGCTAGGGATTATAGATACAGTGATGACTAAAACATGGTCTTTGCTTAAAAGAATTAACAGTCTAAAGAGTCGTTAAATGGGTTTAATAGAATACGGTAAGTTCCAGAAACGTGGACAAGGTGTTACTAGTGGTACAAAAGATGGGGACTGGTTAAATCAGAGGAAGACTTCCTGTAGCGGGTAAAACCTGAATTCAATCTTAAAAGATGAATAAAATTTACCTAAGCAAAGAAGAGTGACAACAATACTGCCAATAGAAGGAAAAGCAGTAGGTATATATGAGTAAAAATTGTAGGAGGTTATCACAAACTGCCATCATAAATTACAAAGCTTTCAGTGGAGAGTGAGTGTTGAGAAAGAAGGGGCTAAATCATGAAGAACATACAGAAGTCATGTTAGAAAGCTAAGACTTCATTTTTAGGCACTGAAGAGCTATTGAAGCAGGGGGTTAACATAATGAAACTTATACTTTAAATAAATTATTGAAGCTCTGGAGTAGAGGATAAAATTAAAGACAGAGATCAGTTCGGCTAAGAGAAGACAATAGCCAAAATTACTTTTAGAGAAGAGATCAACTGAAGAAATAGTTAATATCAACCCAGTAAGTTTTACTAATTGATTGGATATTAGGGGTCAGAAGAAAGTTGAGTAATGACTCCCTAATTTTCAGTTTAATTCCCAGACTATTTCATTCTAAGAATTATCATCAGTTGAAAAGCTTCTCTGTACCATCTCTTGGAGGCCCTGCCAATGTTCTTGAAGCTACAAAGCTTCAAGAAAAAAAAAAAAAATTAAGAGTTACTTAGTTTTAAAAGAATATCCCTTTGCTATCATCCCTAGAATCTACAAATATTGGGGCAGCAGAAAAAAAGACAAGAACTCAAACACAACACCACCCAACTGTTTACATCAGAGATGGTCTAAGTTAGTACCTATATATTAACTCTAAAATAGGAATCATGCCTAGATCTTTAAAAGAAGTTTGAACTTCATTACCTTTTAATTCGAAATTTAAAAGACCTATCACATTTAAATGAAGAAAGTCACAGAGGATAAAGCATGCTATTTAATTTGCTAGGTATTATTTTAAAAACTAAAGGAGCTCAAATACAAATGATAAACTATCTACATAGCTAAAAAGAGAAGCATTAAAAAGAATGTTTATGTTTACAGTCTTGCCAACCATCAAGTGCTAAAAGACAGAAGACTGTCTCTCAACATGTTCAATATTATTAACTTCATATACCTTCTTTCATTTAACTGTTCAGTTCCATTCAGTACTAAACAACAGTCTATGAATTATACATAACAGAGTAATTTCATTACTTATTTCTAAATTTAATATTTATTAATATTAGAAAAAGAAAAGCAAATAAGCCAGCAAAACAAGTAGCAAATTATCAAATACTCATTCATTTTTTAAATCCTATTTCTATTCTCCTCTCAGAAAAGGAATTTTTCTTGTCACTAGAAGATTCTTCACAAAAGAAAAATATTAGACAGTGAAAAGTATAGTTAAAAATTGTGTTTTTCCTGGATGTAAACATATATAGGCAACAAAGTCTAGATGAACAAGCATCCCCAAGCCAAGTGAGCAAAAGACAGAAAAATAAAACAGTAAACAAATAAGATGTTGAATATTTCTTTAAATACCTGATCAGTGAAAATTAGTGCCACATAATCTTCACAAGTAGATTGTAGAGAAGAAAACAGTAGTCTCCCAAGAACTTCAAATCAGATTTCAAACAGAAACAGGTAACTGGTAGAGTTGCAGGATCACTCCACTCAGGTAATATCTACCAGGCGTGGCTCATGATTGAACAGAAACTATTACACATCCTGAGCAACAACCGAACTGAACGCAATGCTGCTAGTTCATCTTAAGGGTGGCATTTGTAAAATACTTTCATTAGCTAGAGATTCCAACATATTAATTTGTATATTAAATGGTGAGCTCATAACTCAAACTTTGATGTAACTAGTAGACATACTGGTACTTCAACATTTTTTAAGATTGCTATCTGGTAACTATACTTGAGTGCTGTGACTAACTTCATTAATGATGTAAATTACTACAGCACGAACTTTTTTAAAAAGAAATTATAATTCAACTCTAATAAACTGGATTATGTAAATATTTACAATGTTCAAACTATTCTGGTAGGAAACCACCTTTCCTTTTTTGCCTTTTCAGGCAACTAAATTTCACTACACATTTTTCTGAGGAAGAATTCTCAAGTCACTATAAAACTAAAGTGAGAGAAAACTGTAACATCAGAATACAGATTTTAGAAAATGGTAAAAGTTAGCCAAAATAATTGACAAGAAATCTAGTCGTCAAATATATATCTTTAAATATACAGTTTTATCAGCCACCTCAGCCAGTAGTCTTATCACTGCTCCATGAATATGAAAAATATATTCCCTCTCACATTTCTCCTATCTGAAATGACCTTACCATTTTGCTTACTCTAAATTCAACTCATACTTTAAGGTCAATTTGAATCTCACTCTCCATATGAAAATGTTCCTGGTACCTCAGTTCACAGTGATTTTTCTTTCTCTTCTAAATTCCAAATTTAAAAATAGCAAAACTAATAGAAAAATAACATGTGGTTTTATAATATTGTAATGAGGAAGGTGTTCACAAATAAGACCCATAAATCAAATTTGACCACATAAAGAAAGAAGCTCTGAAGTTCCGAAACACATCAAAAACAAAGTTAAAAGACAAAGCATCTCTGGAAAAAATAATATAACATATGACTAATAAGAGACATACAAAGTAAATACATAAAGACAATTCAGAAAAGAAAAAAATCCAATGACTAAGCACTAGTGATTAGGAAAATGTGAAATAACTAGGTATATTTTTCATCTTTTGTATTGAAAAATTTTTAGAAAGATAGATGAAACCCAATGTTGAGGAGGCAGAGGAAAAAGGACACTTTCATACACTTTCACTGATACAATCGTTTGGAGGGCAATCTGACGGTATCTATTAAAATGTTAAACTCTTTGACCCAGTTTTATTTCTAGTAATACCTACAAAATACTCACTAGAGTAGACAGGTATATATACATATAAGAATGTTCTATACAGCACTTTTCACAATCACAAAAATATGGCACAACCTAAATGTCCACGTAAAGACAGGGGAATGATCAAATTATAACACATCCACAGTGTAGACTATTTTTGAGCCACTGCAATTTTAAAAGGAAAAAAAAACAAAGGAAAAAAGAGGTAGATCTAGATCTTCATATGACTACCTACACATAGTACTGGAGTGAAGAAAAATAAGTTACATAGGCAAAATCTATGGTGGAGGGGAAAAATCTTAACAGTGGTTTCCTGAAGGGAGGGAGGATACAGATAGCCTAGGAAAGAGCATAGGGAACTTTCTGCAGTGTCTGATAGTGATCTCTATCTCGATATGAGTTTGAGATACAGAGGTTATGAATTGCCAAAGCTCAGTAAATATACTCTTAAGATTGGTGCATTTCATGGTATGTAAATTTACCTTTTTAAAAACCCTGTAAACCAACACTGAACTCTAGTTAATGATATGTATGCTGAAGTATTGGGAAGAAAGGGGAGGAAATGTATCGATGTCTGCAATTTACTTTGAAATGGATCCAAAAAAATTAAAATGGATTGACAGATGAACAGAGGGATGGATGAGTATGTGATAAAGTTCAGTAAAATATTAGTTGTTAATGTAGGTAATAGGTAGTCGGATGTTATACTAAATAATTCTTTTACTCTCCCGTTAAAATTTTTCATAATTAAATGTTGGAGGAGAAAGTAAGTTATAGAAATATTTGTATAATGTAATTTTTTGATAGAAAAAATATATGCATAAGTAATTTCTATATATGTATAGGAAAAAAGTGTGAAAGAACACATCTATTAAACTGTTCACAGTAGTTATCACTGAGCAGAGGAAAGAAAGAGCAATGAGAAGGAAGGCTTTCACATTTTATGTATGTATTTATGTGTTCTTCTAAGTTTATTAATAAACACATGTAGTTCTAAATTCTTTTCACCCAACAGAAATATAAAGATAGCCTATGGGTTCTGATTAGACACTACAACCCTACAAACAAAGTGTTTAATTGAAGCCTCTCTTATCAATACATATTATTCTTAAATTATATGCTTTTAAAGTTAATATTTTTTAAAATGCAGTGTAGGAGCATCAGCTGTAAAGCCATATAAGATTCATAATCCAGAAAGATGTTTCTAAAACTTTATTACTTATAGATTATTTTTCTCTATGGAAAAAGCCTTATCTAAGAAAATGTTTAGTTAAAATTTAATAAAAAAAAACTTTTAAATAAACATAATTTTATTTTGCAAATGAACAACTGTTAAACACATCTAAACATAAGACTTTAAAGATATCATGCCACATAATTCAGAAACATATTCCCATGTAAAATTAAATGCAGACTTACCACTTGCAAATTCACTGTGATATGTTGTAATTTTTCTGGTGCTTGCATTTAGAGGTTTTGTCTTGATTCATTCTTTTTTATTACATTCCAACAAATGGATCTCTCTCTTCAATAACAGTTCTCCATGAGAATCTATTAATGGTTTAATAAATAATTATCTTCCACAAAGGAAAATTGTAAGTAACTAAATATCCTGTGAAAATGTCATTTACAAAGTTTTAAATATTCAGAAATAAGATGATTCAACTCCACCTGATTCTGTGCTTTCATATCTCACCCCATCCCCCCAAATCTGCATTTGATTACCGTTATACATAAAAGTTCTCTCCTTTGAAACCACTCAGTTTCCATAAAAACAAATTAGCATTATGTGTCCAGCATTTGGACTTCATCAAACTTGCTGACCACAAATCACAAATGATAATCAATTCTGAGATCACTGATGTGACAAAATGCAATGTAATGTCTATCATGATGTGAGGCTAGAACTATGCAGTCACAATTGATAAATATAAAGAATTTAACATAGAAACAATTTTTAGTTTTAAAGTTTTAAAGAAAAAAGTTACCCTCCTGTAATAAAATCATTGAGAAGCAACCATAAAAGTTAGCTTCTACAGTTCAAGCTTAAACAATATTGTAAAGAGTCCTAGATAACATACCAATTCAGTATTTCATTAATTTAATCGACATCTATTGACTGTATGCTACACCTTGGCACTGGGTATAAATATAAAAGGGAGGAGCCCTAACCTCAGTGAAGACAGATCAATATCATGTAAGATGAAGTAAGATAGAAGGCAAGGGGGCAAGAAAGCATCTCATACAGGAAGGTTATTGTTTCATGGAACTTTCCTTATGTGAATATTTATGTGTATACTAGGTTGCAATACGAATGTATTTATTACGGTAAGTTGCCATCAGGAAAAAAATATCCAAAGAGTGAAATTTTTGAATTAGTTATATGAAGACTGGCAGGTAGCTCTTCTGAATGAGGGAGCAAATAAGCAAAGGTATAAAAGCAGGCAGAAGAGCCAATTAAACTGAAATGACTAGAATCATTGCATATGAAAGAATGGTAAAAAACATATCTAACCGTTTGACCTCAATCAACTCTTAAGAAATATATTTTGTAATGTTACCAGTACACACAGGAATATATGAGATACATAAGTATGTATTTCATATGTATGAAATATATAACCAAAAAAGTTTAATAAAATGATATTTACCCTTCCAATATGTGATGTACTCTGATATTTCATGACCCACAAGCAGAGCATGATCTAAGAGTGAAACACACTGTTAAACTATGTCAATGAGCTTGGACTTCACCCTGAACACAGAGGGAAACCACCAAAAGATTTTAGGCAGAAGAATGCCATGATGAAATTTGCATTTTGGAAAGAAGAACAACACTTGGAAGCTCCAAGACTGACTACATGAAATAAGCTAGGCTTACTAGTTACCTAGATGAGAAATGAGAGCACATGGTAAGTACCCAAAAGTGGTAACTTAAAAGGGGTGTGGGGGAGAGCAGGGGATGAGGAAGAAACACTTAAAACAGGAGGCACACTGGAAAAAGGCAATTAAGAACTTAATGAGTAAAAGTGACAGGAGTTGGTGAACAGTTGGAAGCAAATGGTTCACGTGCTAGAATGGTTCCCAAGCTTTTGACTTAGGGACTGGGAGAAGGATAGTACCATTCTCCAAGACAGGAAATAAAGGATAAGTTATGAATTTATTAAGCATACTGCTTACCATAGCACTGAGAAACTATGATATACTGAGGATGTGAAAAATACATCAAGATCATTATCATTTCATTTCTATTCCATATATGTGTGTGTGTATAAAAATATATATATAAATTATTTCCACACACATATAAAATTATTTTTATATTTTTATACACACACATATAAAATTTTTATATTTTTATACACACATATAAAATAATATATATAAAAAAATAATTTTCTCCCAGGGTCAATTTTCTATGGTCTATGACTGTTAGATTGTGAAATGTAATTTGTTTCTACTCTAACTTTCTAAGCTAATTTATCGTGGTTTCCTTAGCTGCACCTTTGTTTCTTAGAGACAAAATATGGAATGAGAAAGTAAAGGAGCTGGTACAACAAAATGTTCTGAAGCATGGGCAAGATCAATAATGCTGCTAAGACTATGACTCTAGGGTGGCTTCCTAATGTTTCAGCGTAACAGTTTCTGTCAGTAATATTATTAGGTAACAGCACAGGTCAATCATCTATGAGTCAAACCCCAGTCACTCACTGGCTTAAAATCAAAGAAAAATCCTACTTTACATTTATAGTTATTTGAGCTACACTGCAGCCATAGCATCCAAAACAAGATGAGCACTTCATCTAGTTCAACAATATCACTACCACCATTGAATCAAATCTCATCTATGTGGTATAGAAGCAATACTAGGCTTAAAAATCCAAAAAATTTTGGGGATAACAAAGAATATCTCAAATTTTCTTAACTATAAGCTTCAGTTTCCTTTCAAGCTTCATATTAGCTATCTGTAAAATGGTGATCATAATATTAGTTCAGTTGCTGTCATGCTTAAATGAGAAATTGCCTGGCACCTCCAAAAATGATAACTTTAAAGAGAAGTGGGAGAGAGGAGAGGAAGGGAAATTTAAGAAGAAGTTTTACTTCTAGTCTTACAAACTACAGAATGAAAAATGATCTGGGTCCCCATGATTAAAGTGGTGATACAATTTAACCTTACCCCAGCTACCAACTTTCTCTAATACTGAAGTCTGAGAACTACTTGTCAGAGATGAGAAACCTCAGATAGGACAGCTTTTCAACTAGTATCATACTACAAGTATGTAGGGAGGTTGTATTTCCACATGTTGGCATAAGATCTTTTTAAGCAGTAAACCAAAAACAGAAATGCGATCTAAAATAGAGAGACTGAACTAAAGCCTGTAAATTAAATCTTTTTCAAGTAAAAGCAGAAGGACTGATGAATTATGGAATGAAGCATGGAAGAAAATCAGAACCTAATTTCATAAGTCAATGAAGAACGCATAATTAAAGTAGGGAATTCTGATTCAACCACTGAGTTCTCCAGAAAGACTTTGTGAAAATGTGAGCAGTGCTACTTCATGTCCATGAAGATGTGATTTTTAAACTAGGCTAACTCAATTTACCAATGATTGTTAGCCAAAAGATCACTATCCTGACAATAAGAAAGACTGGTGTTTTTCCTTTCTTGTCTTTCACCTATATTTTTTTACCAACTCAAAACAGTTCAAACATTTTCAACTTTAATAAGAGGTATCAATGCACTGATTATTCTACTAGAGGCTAAACTGCCACTTGTATTTAGTACATTTGAAAAGTGGAATCTGAATCCTACTATTTTACTAAAGTAATATAAAAAGTCTTCATTCCTTCATAGAAAGTAAAACTGAGCTTAGGGAACAACTTTCTGGTAATAAAAATAGCTTTTCCTCTGCATTCCCTGTTATTCCTGGTAGTACTGATACCACCACTATGTAGCCTTCTGTGCTGAAAAAGATTTGATTGGCTCACACTTAATTATAACTCCAAAAAAAAAACCTCCATGAACACATTACTAGACTTCCCAATTCATTTCTTCACTAATACATGGCATTATTTTATCCATGCCCTTTTCTACAAGTTCTGAATCAGTCCCTACGAATTAAAAAAAAAATGAGGCCATGGGGAAATAAGTAAAACTTTTATGATTCACTGATTAGTTCTTGTTTTAGAACCTACCTGTTAAGCTGATGATTATGTGTATGCATTTTAAAATGCTTAAATTTATCTTATTACACACCCCTGAGACAAGCAATGCAACACAGTCATCATTTTATCTAACATATGCTCTATTTCATTTATTCCAAATACAGTTTCTAAAGTATGTTAAGTTTAACAGAAATACCAACAGTTCGAAGGGACCTAATATAATTTTATTGCTTTACATCCCAAATGAGGAATTCTAGAATAGTACTATGCCAAACACTATTCCAAAAGCATGGAATTGTACATTTTTTACTTATATTTTGCTATAATTTTACTGGTACTTCTTCAAGTAAATGTTTTAAATGTATTCTAAAAATGTTAAAGGGTCTTAAATTATTTACAAACATAGCGTATGCCAGGTAAGCATGGAAAAGTGCATAAACCTTACAGAATTTAGTCTGACTCCCTAATTGTATAGATGAAAAAAAGGCATTGGTCACTGACCTACTCATGATCCCACAGCTAGACGGTGACAGCAACGGTACTAAAATCTAGTTTCTCTTTCCACAACACCAAATCTCATTTGGTTCTTTTGACTGATTTCTCACCTCATCTATTCTTCAAAACTCTTTTAGCTATTAAGACACAAAGCACAATCTAATGCAAATAAAACACCTATCTGATTTCATCTTTAAAATAAATAAAATCTAAAGATTTAGAAAGGTTTAAACAAGTTACTACGCCAATGCATTTTTGTCCAGGGAAGGCACATACTACACTATGGTTATTATTACTGTTATTATTATTATTACCACCATGAGGTAGGTAGTTAATTTTTTAAAGTACACATATTAGCATACTAGGCTGAGGATCCATTTGACACATCTTTTTAACTTGCCCTTAACTATCCTCAGTCCTCTTTATTTCAGACTGTATGTAACTTTACACTATGATTTATGAACCACCCACAATGACCTTGATTTTGTTTCCCCTCTGTACTTTTATGGGCTGCTATATTGCAGTATTTTTCAAGTAATAACCGGTCAGGTTCTCTCAGCCCTAGAGATACAGACATCTTCCA
The DNA here is from genome assembly GCF_902729225.1 of Pteropus medius. Lineage (NCBI taxonomy): Eukaryota > Metazoa > Chordata > Mammalia > Chiroptera > Pteropodidae > Pteropus > Pteropus medius. Next base: position 4,972,261 of record NW_024340692.1, on the reverse strand, counting down.
CTGACTCACAAGGAATCATAAAACGTGACCCAAATACAGCTTGAGAAAGACCACAACTTTAAATGGACTCTCCAGTTAAAATTCTATTACAGTAAATGGTAACAAGTGCAAACTGCTGCCCATCCATAAGCCATTTTCTCAAAATCACTCTTGGATCTGAAGGAGGAAGGCAGAAGGTCAATAAAGAAGTAAACTATTTCTCCTCCTGCTCATTTTCTGCAGCCCCATACCAGCGATCTGGAAATGAATGAAAGGCTGGGGTAGCATAAATCCGAAATCGCTGCGCAAGACTCCAAGGGGTATAGAGAGGGAAACAGTAGTTCACAGACGAGAAACTCGGGGCACAGATTAATAAATTAAAAAAACAAAAACAAAAACACGAAAATCTACCAAAATCATTTCGACTAGAGCAGGAACCCACCCACCACCAGTTAACGGGAGGGGCCGCTGGCGGGAGGCTGCAGCTTTGGCTGAAGATGCTCTTGGCTAGGCCAGGCCAGGGACCAGCCGGGCACCGAGAAGAGCGGGGGGATCCCAAGCGGGAGGAGGGCAGGAGCGGAGAGGGGCCAGGGCGCGGGGCGGGAGCGCTGCAGGTGAGGGCAGCGGGCGCGGGGGGCGGCGGGCGGGGACGCGGGGCGGCCGGGTGGCCCCGGCGCCCGCACACACTCACCGGCACTGGCTGGCTCTCCTCTCGCCGCCGTTGGTCTCGCGGCCGCCAGCGGCTCTTCCCCCTCCTCCTCCTCCGCCTCCTCCAGTGCCGCCGTCGCCCAGGCCGGGCCGCGCTCCTTTTCCGCTTCCGGGAGTCCGAGTGGCTGGGCCGGCGGGGTATGTATTCGCCTGCCCGCAATGTGCAGTAGTTGGCAGCCGCTGTCGCCGGCTCCGTTTCGCGCCGGGGAGCCACAATGGGAACCGCCGAAGGCCAAAATACCGGAAACCGCGGCGCGGGCGGGAGGAGACGTGCGGCGGACTCAGGCCGCGTGCCTACCGGACCGCCATCAATGGGACACTCGTGCCTGACGCACCTGGGTGCCTTGGCCTTGCGAGCTCTGCTCAAGCCCGCTGTCCTTGTCTCTGTCCCCACATTCATCTTTCCCCTCTCCGACGGTCCAGGTGAGGGGCCTTCCTTTAAGGATCGCATTATCCTCTTTTCTCAAGGGGAGATGGTCATCCGGCCTCTCTCTCCAAAAGGCGTTCTGGATGTCTCCTGGTGCCTTCCGTAAAAGTGCAGCCCGCAGCATCAGCATCCTCTGGGAACTTGTTAGAAATGCACAGTCTCGGGCCTGCTGAATCAGCATTTTAACAAGAGCTTCAGGTGATTCCAACGTGTGCACCTTAAAGATTGAAAAGCACCTCTAGTGCATGGTCTTGCCCACTTTAGACCCTCTATGAGAGAAAGCCAAAGTCGTCCCAGCCATCCAAGATTTTTCCTATTTCTGTCAGCAACCTAAATTCATACCCAAACAAGTTTTACTTAGTATTTCAGGAGACGTAAAAAAGTTGCAGGCTTTCCCATCCTGCAACCCTTGGGTAACTAAGTTGACTCAACGTTGCAAATAATCCATCTTCCACTCTAACTTATCAAACAACCAGAGATAAACTAAAAACTCCCCTCTTGCCCTCTCCTCAGCTGAATAGTACTTTGGAAAGGTTAAAATGTTTGCAATAATCTGGAGGTGAATCTTTATGCCTGCATGTCACAGGAGGAGATAATGTGTGGGTGGAAGAAATATTACCTGCTGTATAAAATCTGAACTCCTTATAAGATGTCATTGAAAGCCATCCACAAACTGGTCCCTGCTTACAACTCCAGTCTTATCTCTAACTACTAACTTGGTTCATAAATCCATCTGGAATGGCATCCATCTTACACTCTCATGAACTTAATTCTATCCATCTTACACTCTCATGAACTTAATTCTAAAACTTGGGAGTCAGCTCAAATCCTGCCAGCCTAGAGTTCTTTCTCATAAACATTGTAGTGTATTTTGGGCCCTAATGTTACCTTGTATTGCTAGGTATTTTTAAATGTGTTATGTTTTAGTTTCTGACTTGATTACAAACACCTTGGGACCTTAGAGACTTAGTTTTATCAAAGCATGGTCCGCACACCAGCAGCATCAACATCACATGGGAACTTGTGAGAAGTTTCATATTCTCCAACTCCACCCGAGATCTACTGTATTAGAAACTTTAGGGGTGAAATTCAGCAACCTGTGTTTTAACAAGCCTTCCAAGTGATTCTAATGCACACTTGAGTTTTAGAATTACTGACCTAGAATATTTTCTCTTACCCCCAAAGGAACTCAATGGTAGGGATTAATTTGGCTCTACATAAGTTTTATTGCCTTTCAGACTAAGAAATGTGCTTCTCTATTCATGTGTAGCTAGCTAGTTGGAAGGCTATAACAACTGCTTCTGGAAGAAGTATCTGATTTTCATAATGCATTATATGTAGAAGGATTTTTGCAACTTGGTTTGTTTGAAAAGAAATAAATAATCAGATGACAAGTCTCTTTAGGGGAAGAAGAAATGTGGATTTTTACCTCTTATATTTGGGAGAATGTTGCTCTCTTAGAATGCCCTTGTGACAGAATAACTTGTGGCAAATGATCTCAACGAGCACCTAAATGAGAATTAGTGAATGGGCACATAATGTACATGACAATTGTAAGTATATATATATATATATTTCATGCCTCTTTTTCGTGAGTTAATTTGTCTCTTTTCAGCCAAACCAATACCACAGAGAATTTTCTTTAAAAGCCATGGAAAAGGAGAAGGAGCAGGAGAAACATTCTCAAAATCAGGAGCCCTTTTAGCATGAGCAGTTAAGAAGTATAATCAAGGGTCTCTCTATCCCTTACACTGAAAGTCAAATTATCTAGTCCCTATCACTCATGGTAGACATAACTATGTTGTCTTGTAATCTATATACCTAGATACCTGTGTCTTAATGAGAGAGTAAGAGATATGGCATCATGTAATATTTTAGGGAGCTTTCCTATTTCCTATTTCCTATTTTCTTATTTTTTCCCTCCAAAATTCTAGTCTATTTCATGGTGCCTGTGACTGATGGACATATGATTATTAATCGAACTAATATTTATCTGGGAATTGAAAAAATAGACAAGGACAAGTAGCATTGCTGCCACTGCCAACTTAGCTTCTCAACAAAGGCACAGTCAGGTCATTTATGTGGATAAGCTCAGCCAACTATTGTGCTTCTGTGCTGTGACTGGGAAGGACTGGATTTTCCTGCAATTTCCAAAAGTCAGTGCAAATGCAGTCCAGAGTTTAATCAGTACTGGCTAATAGCCCTTGGCAGCTTTGGGTGAATGGCATTCTCCACCTGCCCAGCTGGGTACCATGCCCTAAGCACCCACTTTTGATGCACATTCATGATTTCTTGGTTGCTTATAGTCATCTCCCCCATCTGTTGAGTGGCAGAGTGCCCATTCCACAACAGTCTAATATTCTAATGGTTGTTCTTAACCTCTTTTGGGTTACACATAGCTTTTAGCACCTGATGAAAGTTGTGGACCCTCTTCTTAACAAAGCACAAGCATACACAATTACATAAACATGTACAAATATATTTACACATAAAGTTTCACAAGCTGCTCCACCTTCCCACACCTCAGAGGTGATCAGAGGACCACAATGAAGTCATGAACATCAGGTTAAGAACTTGCCTTAGGACACAGAGAGTAGGTAAAATAAACTTTTTAAAAAACATATCAAGGATAATTCTAAAAAAACTACTGTGTGCTTAGGAGACAGAACAAAAGTAATGCCAGACAGTTTGTTACAAGCAAAATGCAATGAGAGTGCTGACAAAGTAGCTAGTCGTGTCAGCAAGGTGATTTAGGAGTGGCTTCATGGAAAAAGTTCTTGCATCAGGTAAGTGAAGATAGAATTTTGATTGGGACAAAGTATCCTTCCAGGATGAAGGAAAGTGTAAGCAAAGGAGGCATGAAAGTACAACAGTTTAACAGAGTACAACAAAATGATAGAACAGTCAGATCGTGATGAACTTCAAATAAAATGCTTTTTCCAATGAGGAGCCATTAAGCTTTTGGACTGGGGTGATCTAATCTGGAAAGACCATTAGTGAGGGCAGGGGCATCATCGAGAGTCATAGTGGTGAGCATTTGAAAAAGTTATTAATATCCTAAATTGGAACCTGTTAGTGAAGCCACGTGGTTTTGCATTAACTTTTTAGAGTTGCCTGATGTTTGCTAGAGAGATTTCTATTAAGTTAAATCGAGATGAACCTGAGATTCATACAGTTGGTTAAGTGCTAGTGAAGAACTGTATCCCACTGAATCATCAGATGAGTTTATAGTTTAGGACTCTGAAGAGTTAAAATGTGTTTGGAATGGAAAGAATGACATGGAAAGAGAAAAAGAAGCCCTGCCACTAATCTTGGGAAGAAGTGATGTTTGGGGCAGGTTACCCTGATCACTCATCCTTTGGAGAAATGTGGGTCAAGGTAGAAGACAGAAGGAACAAGTACTTTTAAAAACTACTTTTGTGTGTAGTATTTTTAGAAGATGGCTTAATTTAAGAAGTGGGATTAACAGAGTTCCAAGAAAGAAGTAAAATGGGTCTAGAAAAATGATAAAACATTCTGGTTCAATGTAAAGAACATATTAAAACTAGGGCAATTTTGATGATGCCAACCTCTTTGCATGAAGGAGATTGAGTGAGATTTTCATTGAGAGATTCTATTATAATGAAAATAGCAAAGAGAAATGGGGAAAACCAGAGTTCGTCACCAAGACAAGATCATAAAAAGAGAAAAGGAAGACAAGTTAAAATTGGGACCTTAAACAAAGTGTGAGGCAGGAGCACTGGTAGAACCAAGGGTGCAAATTGAAGGGTTATCTTGGGTAGAAAAAAGAAACAGTTGATTCTCAAAGTCAGAAGCAAAAGAAGAGCCAGAGAGTGACCAAGCGGAAGATTTTGAAGAGGAGAGGAGGAAAGCTGAGATTTAAAGTTCAATGGTTTCTATCTCTGTGTAGACATAAGAACAGGCAGTGCTAAACTCTCAGAAGGGGAAAGGAGAGAGGGAATTGCTCAGCACCAGGAAAGGAGATGAAGAGGTTGAAGGAGACAGCCCACATGGCTCATGTTGAGATAATATTGACTAGGAGAATAAAATAATCTGGATCTTTCAAGGAAAATGCAGGTGCCAGAGGTAATAAAATAGTACTTTGTGCCAGAGGTAATAAAATAGTACTTTGTGCTGTAACTTAGGACTCTAAAACACTTTGGAGAATTAACTTTCGTTATTTTCCAAATGTACAAACTCAGCAGATTTGCTTTGGGTTCATTGTATCTACATTAAGTAAATGAAAACATTTAGGCCATCTAACATTTTACCTTTTGACACCCCACAGTGCCACAGCAGGAAGCTTTAGACTTAGCTGGTGAAAATGTGGTTGACATGGGTTACAACAGTAAGTAGAGATGTTTGAGAGAATTCCATAGGCAACGTGAGCTCAGTGTCATGGTAGAGAATAGCACAAGGCAAGCAAACACATAATTAAAGAATTCAGTGGAAGCAATGGTGAAAGACTGACCAACCTCTTAAAGTGTGCTGACCACGTCTTGGGTTTAATAAATACTTGTGCTGCTTTGGATAGCAGCCAGACTCATAGATACACATACACACACACACACACACACACACACACAATAATAAATACACACACACACACACACAGAGAGAGAGAGAGAGAGAGAGAGAGAGAGAGGGAGAAACATCATTTCTGCTGATATTTTTGTCCTTTGCTCTCTTAGTCAAGGAGTAACTTTCACCGAAACTGCATTAGAAACACAAAAAGTCACTCCCAAGCTCATACTTGTTCTTGCAAGCAACCTCCTTATTCACTGGACCTTTTCCTATTCCATTTTTGTTGAGTGGGAAGAACCTGGAGAAAGGACCTTTCCGAACCATGTAGGCAATGAAATGGAGTCAACCTTAGGTTTAAAAAATCCTGCCCCCAGGAATCATCCCCGGGCCTGGATTTCTGAAAAACAGCATTCTCAGAGACTCTTTTCTGAAGCAATCTGATCACAGTTGTGCTGTCATGCATTAAATACCATGGGAATCACCAACTGTCATTGTGAAGTCTTTTATAGGCACACTATAAATATTAAAAGAGCATGTTAAAAGTATACCATGTGCACCAGCAGCTGATGCTATTTTATGGAAACAGTATTAGAGAGTGTGCAGAAATGTCACACTACAACTCCCATGATCTCTATTTTTTACAGCTCCCCGAAGCTGTAAGAAATGACTCTAGGCCACAATTTTAACTATTTAATGACGGCAGGGAATCATTCAACTGATCACTTCCACTGAAGCGAATCTTATCTTTAAACCAGGTATGTAGTTAGTGCTTTAGATGCCTTTTTGTACACTCACCAATCAACTTTCTACTGTAAAAATGAGGGCAGGAGGATTTTCTTTGAAGTTTCCCAGGGCAGGAAAGAACATTTCAGCTTTCCTATAGTTAAAACTAGTGTGCTGGGAGTGCATCCTAGGAGCTGTATGACCTGTCTGGCTTCTCTTAGACTGTGTCAAACGGAATATACATTCTGGCAAGATTTGTCTGCCTCGATTTGTGAAATTTATCCAAGCTAACTCTAGACTTATTTGGGTTGTTCCATCAGTCCTGCTTAATCTCCAAAGGTCTCCTCTGTTAGCCCACCATAATGTCTGAAACTTCTACTCTCAAACTTGAGAAAAAGACTTAGATCCAGAAGGTATTCATTAAAATGCAAATGACTAGATAACATTTTGGAAATACTGTTAATTTTCTTAAGCGTAACGATGATCTCATTATCCTTATTATGTAGGAGACTATCCTCATTCTTAGGCGATGCATGCTGGAGTATTAAGGGGGAAGCATCATGACATCTGTAATTTACTTTCAAATGGTGCAACAATATAAAATAATGTAGCAAATACAAATACATACATTCATGCAAACAGAAATAAAGAAAATATAGAAAAATGTCAACAATTGTTGAATTAAAGTGGCAGCTGTAGAAGTATTATTGGTGCTATTTTTTTTCAACTTTTTTTTTTTGTATTTTTGAAAATCTTCATAATGAAAAAGTAGAAAAATGAAGATACCTGAGCTTATCTCAAACCCAGTAAATCAGATATCCTGGATGTGGAACCAAAAAAGTATTGCTATGAGCACCCAAAATAAGTTTTAGGAACACTAATATTTGAGAGTTATTGAATTATAGTGTTAAATGTTAATGGAGAAATAAGTGTAATAGGTATATAATTTAAAAAGCAACTTATCTGGGAAGAAAAATCAACTCAATTAAACACCTCTATTTCCTCTGGGCAAAAAAAAAAAGAAAAGAAAAGAAAACCACCTTTGCAATTTCTTTAACTGGGCAAGAGTAATGTTACTCATGAATTGCACAAAAATGAAATTTGAAGAACTTAGAAGAGACTTTTGGTGAAGAACAACAGGAAGATTAAGAAGAGCTGAGAGCACAGCATGACCTTCTCCTTCTAGATGAAATCTTAGCAAGTGTTCAGAATTCCTGTGACCAGAATTCTTCAGTGACTCCCACCTCCTCACTGTCTGGCCTGGTGGCAAAATCACCTGTGGAGTTTTAAAAGTATATTGATTATTGCCTGCTGTCCTCTACCCCTAACTCCACCCATTGGAACAGAATTTCTATATTTTAAAAGGTCATAGGTAATTTTAGGTTAAGAAGCAGTCACCTGTAGAATGAAACCCGAACTTTTCAGCCAGACAAATTATGTCTCCACATTGGCAAAATTTGTCACAGCCATCTCGATACCCCAATAGGAAATGCCCGAAGCACAATGCCTAAAGCTTAATAAGTTCTAAATAGATGTTAATTGGATGAATACATTGATGGACCCGATAGATCAGTAGACAGGAATTAGAAGCTCTGGGCAATTATCGATAATTTGATTATCCTGAAATGAAGGTGAGAGAGGGAAGGGAGCTCGGGGTTAAGATCATAGGTAGAAAGAAAGAAAAGTAGATACCAAAGAAAATTCCACCTGCTTTCAATTTTCTTTTAGAGCTCTGCCTGGACTCATAATTTCCTTAGCAGACAAGCAGGGAAATGGGGGCATAGTCTCTCTTTGTAATGTCTGCACATTTGGGAGCTCCTTCAATTATAGGTTCTCATTGTGTTCTTGGGGCCCTGAAGTACTCTAGTTTGTTGTTGTTGTTGTTTGTTTGTTTGTTTGTTTCGTGTTCAAAGACACTAGGAGATTCCCTGGATCCCAGGTTCTGTAGGGGGCAATCTTTTAGTGTCTTAGTTGAGCTGGTATAAGATCATCAAATCTATCTATCCATTTATATTTTCACCTATTTCTTGCCTGAGGTTTAGGCTGGATATAGGGGTTTTTTGTTTGTTTGTTTTTGTTTTGGGTTTTGGTTTTTGTTTTTTTGTTTGTTTTTAGTAATAGAAGTATGACTTAGAAAAAAGTACTTACTGGAAATTCTTGTTCTTTGGGTATTGGACAGAAATAGGTGTGTTTCCTTTAGCTGGTAGACAAGAGGAAGTTGTGATAATTTCTTTGAAAAATATTAACCAAGTCCCCACCCACAGGTGGGTCACTGGTGATTGTTTCTCTTGGAGGAAAGGAGAGAGAACAAAACAGAATAAGAAATGAGCAGGCCATGAAATGAAAATCTGAGCTCTCTCCTGGAAGTGTGGGTGGATAAGTGGGGCCTGGCTTTGGAGAACTAGTATGACAGGAAAGTCCGTTTCTTTGCTTAGGGTGTTATTACTCACCCGTTTCACCACTGCCAGATCCTGAATGTGAACATTAGATTAAACAAGGTAAAGAGGATCTACTGATGTCTATTTTAAATTCATCCTTTGTCCCTAAAATGGAAACCTGATTTTCCTGAGTCCCAGTCAGAAAAGGTTTGAGCACATGATTTCCAAGGTCTCTTCCAACAATTCTGGCCTCCAGGCTTTCTCTTCATTCTAATATATCATACCCACGATTAGGATTTTTGACTCATGGAAATCTTTTAGAAGAACGTGAAAATTCTGGACCTTCTCCCCTGAAGTATGCCCATACTCATGCCACTTACTCACATTTCAAGGAGTTCGTAAGCCCCTCTGAAGCAACTGTTATAAGCCCATACTAGCCTACTCTGCTCGAAAACCTTCAAAAATTCTTGATTGCCTGCCAAATACATTCTTAAAAGCTGTTAGTTAGCTGCTATTCAAAATTCCCTACACTATGTACACTACCTATCCTTCCTAGAGCAGCTCCAAAAATTCATTCATTTAGCTTGCATGTACTGAGCATTGATCCCTGATAAAACATTAAAATTATACATTTTATGTATATGTCCATGTTAATGTATATATGCAAATATACAAATAATACAATATATAAAATATGCAAACATACAAATAATATAATACAATATATAAAATATATTTTATGTATTTAATAATATTAAAATAATATACTATATTAAACATAAAACATTAAATTAAAAGGAACGGGATAAAAAAATGTTTAATATGCAGGACTTGCTATTAAAGGAGTTTACAGTCTAGAAAGAAATATAAAATAGGTAAATAAATAATGATAACATAAGTTAAAAAGTGGCAACGGTTGTGGCACACATTATGCTTGCCTACTCAATAGCTATTTCTCTCTTTATTCCTTGCTGTCAAGGCAAAGAGTTTGTTCCATTATTTATCCTCAGTGTAATTGATTTTATTCAGCTCTTTATAAGGATGTAAGTGGGAGAGAATTCATTTTTTTCCACTTCGGAAATTGATGTGCGTAAGGTAAAACATGATGTCTGGAACTGTAGCAGCCATGTTCTGACTGAGAGGAGTTTAAGCTGGTGGAGGACACACTGAAAGTGACTGAACAGAAAGATGAAAAAAAACCCAAGTCTTTGATGGAATAGTAGAACTTCTGACTTGACCAACTAAGGAACTAGCTGCTTCCCAGACTTCTTTTTAGTGAAAAGAATATTTTCACTAAAATAATAATATTAAAGAATAATAAATTCCCCTACAACTTAATGTATTCCAAGTTGTGTTTTCTGGTACTTGAGCTGAAAGCATCCTTATTGATATAAGTGACATATGACAGGAACGGATAATGGTTTATGGGAGTCAGAGAAGGAATAGACTAGTGAAGGCATCAGGTGTTTAACCCTGATTGTGTGTGTGTGTGTGTGTGTGTGTGTGTGTATGCATGCATATGTATGTATGCATATGTGTGTATAAATATATATTTCTTTTATATATTCTTATTTTTAAAATCTTGAGGCAGTGCAGCATAGTAGGAAAGATCTGGGACTTTGGAGTCATTCAGCTTCTGCTACTCTCCAGAAGTGGTACTATGGGAAGGTTATTTAATTTATATGAGCTTCAGCATCTTCATCAGTAAATTAATACAGTACTCCCTACCTCATAGGATTTCATGGGGGTTAGATGAAATGATGTAGATAAAGTTCTTGAAACAATGCCTAACATATGATATACCTTCAACATAATGCTTATGATATTGTTTCTTTTATGCAGACAAAAAATATTTCTTGAGTACCTACTATGTGCTGGACATTTCCTAGGCATTGATTACAATGTTGAAAGAACTGCAGTATGACCCCTGCTCTCATGGAGTTTATGATTTGACTAATAATGATACAAATAAAGGTATAATTATAAACTGAGATGAGAGCTACAAAATGAAGGTATAAAGCACCATGAAATCATATAAGAAGTGAACCTGACCTTGTCTGGGAGAAAAAGAAGGCTTCACTGGAAAAGCAGTGTTTGAGTTTGGGCTTGGGGTTATGATAGGGGGAATCATAATTGTAGCATTATAGAGGCAAATACTTTTAGTTACTTGTTCTTGGATGGTAAACTTCTTAAGTCTGGGAATTACATTCAGATAATCATGTATTCTTTTATTTATATTCTTTATACCCAGCACAGTGACCAGAATCACTACAATCATAAATATTTGTGGACTTAAAGAATGAAGTTCTCTGACTCACACTCCTTGTCAAAAAGATGGTTATAAAATGTTAATTTCTAAAAGATGAGAAATATAAAGTACTTGAACATATAGTAAGGGCTCAATAATTATTGGCTTTTATTAGTACTATCATTATTGATTTATAATTTGCATATATTATCTCTGCTACCAAATTGTAAGCTCCAGCATGATGGAAAATGTCTTATTTACCTTTGACTATCCCAGAGTTCTCAGCACAGTGTCTTGTGTAGAACAAAGTCTCTGTAAAAATTCAGAAGATACAAGACATTCCTATTAGGATTAAATTGACAGGTAAAGAGACTATATACATTAAAAAATAAATTATCAAAGCTAAGTTAATCACTCTCTGTAGGGAATACTTAATGCCAAGTTTCTAGAATAGAGATAAAATATATATATTTTTTAAAAAAAACCTCTAAAACTGTTGTAAAAACAAGCCAGAATCTTGTGTGGAGAAAAAAATAACTGTAGAACAATTCATATAGAATAACATGCATGTAATTAAAAACTCATACCATCTGATATTTTTCTTTTTTGGCTGATTGATCAATGAATTGATTGATTTTCAAATTGCTTATCTCCCCCCACTAGGAGCGAAAGCTTGTCTAACTTGTTTCCTTGCTATAGTCACAGTACCTAGAGCTGTATCTTGCACATAGCTAGTGAACAAATAAATACCTTTCGAATAAAGGAACATATACACAAAAATAATACTATAGATGTGTATGCACCTTTGTAAAAATATAAAAGGATATTGGAATTATGAACAGGTATCTTCGGGTTGGGGGTGTTGAGGAGTCAGGGAGGGGCTTGGGGATGCGACACAACACGGTGGTTAGAGGAGACTTTACTTATATGTGAAATGGTTCATTTTTAAAAAACAAAAATAAACAAGAAGCACAAGGTGAGAAAATATTAAATATTCTAGTGGTGATAATTTGTTGTGTTATTTGTGCTTTTCTCTCTTGAATTTCTCAAAACAAAATTTAAAAAAAGTAAATCTGAATGGAGAGGAGTGAATTAACTCCTTATAGTTTTACAGGATCTAAAATAAAGCTTTCTGATGTGCTGTTACTTATGCTTGGTCATCACAATAATTTTGAAGTAATTATTATCAGCCTTATTTTAATCAGGAGAAAAATGAGATCAAGATTCATGAGGCTTACTCTGACCACCTCCTAAGTCAGGGAAATGCTTGGCTAGGAACCTGACCTAAGAGTGATTTCTCTTCCAAGAGATAACTTCAGTGTCCTTCAAATATGAGAGCTAGACAAGAGGTAAAAAGAATTAGCTTTAAAGTCTATAGTCAAAAGACCTAAAAGTGTTCAACCTAAATTGATGAGCTAAATGAGCAAATATTTTAATACAAATAGAAAACATGCTCCACATGGCCTTAGGCAAGTTACTTAAACATTTTAAGTCTTATTTTCCTTACCTATAAAGTAGGGTATTTACCCACCTCTTAAGATTTTTGTGAGGAATGTATAATTTACATGTTTATGTATTACATAAATGGTATAATTCATGTGAAAGAGCCAGCACAGTATCTAGCACTCAATAGATATTCAATATTTGTGTGTTCCCACTTGGTTTCTTACGTTTCCATGTATTATGCTGAACCGTTGGAAATTGCCTCTTTTGTAAGTAAAAATGGTTGAATATGGGCAATTCGTGAGGCTTATGCTATTACTCTTAATGTAAGTTCTGATACCACTATCAGCTACTTCATCTTGAATTCACCTGTGAGGAAGGGCAGACCAGCCTTTGAATAAAGCTGATGATTGAGGCTTGGGCTGGAGTATTTGCAAGAATAGATAAAAGGGATTTTATCTATTTGCAAGTGTGTGAGGAAGGGAAGGATAGTTGGATTGGCAGAGATAGGTTTACATAATCAGGGTTAGGCAATTGCAAACTAGACAGCTGCTCAATAGCTTTTGGCACCAAAATATATTGACCAGCTGGGATATCATTAATGCTTAACAGTTGTATCCTTATGACCATATCTTGGCCAATTAGGTTGTCTTTGACCACCAAAGAGTATAATACACATTGATGTAAATGCCACATGCGTATCTGTGTAGCACATATTTTATTACATTGATGTGTTGTAAAATATACACTAAATATAAATGCATTTGCTTCTTCAGAACACCAGGTTAGACAGTGTGATTAAAGAGTGATAGAATTAAAATATACATTCATTTCTTTTTTTTTTAGAAAATAATCATTATTCTGGGAAATACTTTTTATGTATATACTGAAAATTAAAATAAAAATAATTTTTAAGACTAATTTTTAAAGAATGATTATAGAAAAAGAAACATGGCTCGGGAAAGCCAGTTCTGCACAACACATGCATATAAATAAATACAGAAGGAGAAATGTAATTACAGAAGACAGTGATTGAAGGACCTTAACAGAAAGCTGTTTGAAGTGTCAGAAAAAACACTTGGGCCGTTGTCATTAGCCTCTGAATCCATTTCACAAATGCATCTAGTTAGGTAATCTCTAGATAGTACCTTTAAATTATGGGACAGACAAAACAAATAAGGACAAAATATAAGACAATTGAATGCCATGACAGTTCCCAGATTGCATCATACACTAAAATTTAATACATTAAGATAGTCAGAATATTTTCAGAACTTGCAATTGTGACATTTGTAGAATAAAATTTGTAATACAGAGTTTTTATACAATAGCAAAAAAAAAGTCATTCAGACACAGAACCTTACTACCTAACCCAAAATATATATGGATAAAGGATTTCACCTATAAAATGTTTCAATTTTAAATCATTTGCAGTTCGTTTAATTTGACATCTACTGGAGTTCCTTGGTTTCTTTCATTGATGTCTCTGGATTGACCTTTAAACCTGGTACTGGTCATGTATTTTTCCTTCTCCATAATATAGGTACTTGTTTGGCTACCATTGATTGTTCCTTTTCTCTACGTAAAGCACTAAAAGTAACATCGATCTTCCTCCTTCAAAGCCAGAAAGCTGACATTAAGAACTTTATATGGGGAGTATCAAAAATAAGGAAGCAACCAAACAAGTTACTCCTTACATGGAACTACTTAATCATCTGATAGAAGTCAAATAAAACTGCCTCAGATGCGATGACAGCTATAAGTATGAGGAGGCCTTTCCACAAATTTTATGTATGTATACATTTGCTGGTGCTTTGACAAATTATTAAAGAAGCTGGTTTTTGTGGTCAAGTTTCTCTTCCTTCTTCAGGTGCAGGGCTTTTACAAAAACTCAATGACCATAGATTATGGAATATCAGTAGTGGAAAGGACTTCAGTAATCATTTAGTTCAAGTTCCGTTTATAGATGAACATCTTGAGGCAGAGAAAGCTTCTACTACTGTTAACACTCTACAGCTGATCAATAGAGCCAAAACTAGATACCAAATCAGTACCAATTTCTTTACATTTTTCTATCGTACTGCTTTTTAAATCACCTTTCCCTTAAAATATGTACCCACTGAAAACTTCTACTGAATAATCAGCAACTTTGCTATTGTGGTTTTGCTTTTCCAAAGCAATAGTGGGATAGCTTTTTAAGTTGAGAATCCTGGGGTGAAAGGATCCTGGGCAGGAAATTCTGCCTGGGAGCCTGCCTGTAGGAGGTGTCCATGCTCGTGGTGCTCTGTCTTCACCTTGCACTGGCACTCCTCTACCAGCATCACCACCTTGACCACAGGGCCAAGGCCAGTGCAATTCAGTGACAAGTGCATCGTGGTGAACTTGGCAGGCGAGCAGTGGGAGCAGAAGGTATGGGGGTGCTGTGCAGCTCCAGGAAAACGAATAGACCCACATTTCCCAAAGCAAAGATTGTTCTGTACAACTATTTCCTCACAGTCTTCATGGGTGATACTCTAAAAGGCAAACACATCTCCATTAAATTATTTTGCATAATCTCACTAACATATATGATGCAGAAGCTATCAACTGTAAGTCTGAGAATAATTTAAAGTTTCAAAAACCTTCCAATTTTGGATATTTTGCAATACAAGTGATGGTATCTATAAGGGCAAAAACCACCTCAACTAAATATTTCTTTTATTGAGTAAATTAATAAATTAGCCTTTAAGAAATCTCTACATTAATGTGAAAATATTTTACACTAATTTTTAAATGCCAACTTTAAGAAATTTTGTCTAATTGGGTGTTGCCAGTTGAAAACATTCTAATGCCTGACTTCTTATGTAAGTAACGTGCCTTACCTTTTGATTCCTCACAGTGCATGTGCATAATAGATTTTCAACATAAGTTTGTTCAATTGCTCATAAAATAAAATCGGAACATCATGAGTTTAATTCCATCCTATTCTGCAGGGCGTATAGCACATTCAAATCTATGAAGTTGCATGGAGCAAAGTTGCAACACATAAGCCTGCAAGTCATCATGCATGACATCATCTTTGCCTCTCCCATAGCCCCATGCCCCTAGCTTTATATGCCCTTCAAAATATGTTAGTTAAGCACCTTAATTTTTATTTAATTAGCAATAGAATGTAAAATAATAGTTTCAAAGGAAATTTGATTTCATGATTCTTAGGAGCAATTTTCTAATTTCATGTGGCCAACAAAGCGGTCATTATTATTTGATAGTTGACTTGTCATTGTTACACATCCTTGCCCTTTCAGGCAGAATGCTTAACTGCCATGCACAGTCAATTACCTTATAATACTGCCTGCTTAATTGGGTAGCATTACTGGACTGTAAAATTTTAGTCTACCCTACATTGCTTTTGGTTCGCTATCTTTATGTTTAAGGACCCGATGCAATTTTTCAATTTTAATTTAACATTTGGAACATGAGGCTTGCCAGGACTGACTGGAGGAAGAAGATAGTAGAATACCCCTTCATCTTAATAGTGCGGAATCAATCACGATAACTGCAAATCAACCAACACAACATGAATTAGGAGATAGGTATTACTAAGGGGAGATGTAATTTCACATCAAGAGTATTTTTTAAAAGCTTACGAGAAAATAAGTTAAAGCATTTTTGCTATGGTAATACTAGGAATGATGTGGCAACTTTGCCTGGCAACCTTAACATATTTCATAGACCTATGAAGTAATTACATGTGAAATATAGGGATTAAGACCAACATACATGTGTATGAGATTGTTTGAGGAGGAGTCCAGTGTATCCCACCTATCTGCAGATAAAGTTGACCTGATCACACACATCCTTATAGAGTACAGAGTACAGAATACTCTAGAGAGAATTCTGGTGATGGCTCTAAATCCCCAGTCTCCTAACTGAAGGTACAGTCTTATTTATATCTCTGGATAGACCAACGCTCTTATAAAAATAAATAAATAAAACCACATTAAACAAAGCTGTGTGCCATTAATATGAATGATTACTAATATTGGCAGTACAGCCATACCGTTCTCGCAGCATTTCCTGAATACCAAGAAACAATGAATGATAAGTTTAGAAAGAAATTTAGGGAGTATAATCATACTTTGTCAAATCCTATGATGAACACCCAAGGACCAAGTCTGGGAGTTAGGCAAGACACGGGATGCTGACAGCCTCTTCCCCTTCTCTCCATCTGTCCCAGCTGTCCACCCCCTTCCTGCCAACCCTTGCCCCCTCTTTCCCCCAGGAACAGATACCTGGCTGAAAGGCACTGTCCTACAGGTCTCCTGATGCACTTCATGGCTTTTTATGGGCAAGATGACTCCCTGAGAAGCCGGACTCATTCTGAACATAAAGTGGTGCCAGAATTTCTTGGCTTCTTCCTGGAGAGGAGACTTCTTCATTTGCATCCGATCCTTTGACTGAGTGAGAGCCTGGGTCCCAAGTGGAAAGTGCTCATTGACAGGGTCTTGGGTTGGGTGCAGTTCTCTCTCAGATTTCTTCCAGAATCTGCTAAACCTGAACAGCATCTTCTCTCTCTGTCTGTGGCCTTGCCCTGCAGCACTGGCACCTATCAGGTGTGGCACCGCAACAAACAGATCTGGCTTCTCCTCAGCCTCCTCGTGGTTGCCCATGGGAAGCTCCCTGCGATTCCTTTCTAGGAGCACCAGAGAAACGGAATTCTGACTCTGGCGGCCATCCAGGGGCCAGGCAGCCCTCCCCAGAGGCAGAAGCACCAGCAGCCAGAGTAAGAGGAGATGCATGCTATCAGGGTCCCAAGCGTCTTTTAGATTCACAGATGGAGAGGCTTAAAGAAGAGACTCACTGCCTGCAGGGCTGTGAACAGGACATCCCATATATAGATACCTGCCTTGTAGGATGGGAAGGCAGGTGGTCAGTAGCCAGGCAGTGTAAACACATTTGTTTGCTTGAATTATGTAGTGCTAATGGTGTCCTGCCTTCATTTTGGTTTTGTGTATTTTAGGAGGCCCCAGTGAAAGCCTGGGACCCAGGGGTTCATTAGCTGACACTTTATCGGCTGAGATTTAAAGAGCAGTATTAGTGAAAACAACACATTCTTTGCCTGGATTTCCCATCACTGTTATTAGAGAAGGACCAGAGTCAGCTAACATATGCAGTGCCTCTGCTTTGTGCTGGGATAAAACAGACAAAACATGTTTCTATGAGAGAAGTATATCAGATAAAAAAGGCATACAGTTACTTAAAAACAGGCCTTGGGCTCTACACACACACACACACACACACACACACACACACACACGAGTAGCCAAAAGTGTATGTATCAAAATTGTAAGGACGAGAAAGGAAGAAATAGAAGGATGTTAGCTTTGTTGAGCAGAGGACTCTCCCTTTTACCTAGATGTGGTTGGGGTTGCTGGTTTTATATGGTAAGGGAGTAAAAGGAAACACAATTCCCAAGTTATTCTCTTCATCCTAAGAATCAAATACTCAGTGCTAAATTTCACAACTGGTCAGTCATCAGATAAACTCTTTCAATTGTTCACACATTTACTAATGAGATACTAATAGACTGACAGCTCATCACTCCTCACTGACGATGGGGAAATGTTACTCCCAAGCTGTCCTGTTGATTTTTTTCTGTCTCTAAACAAAGAGCCAGACTTGAGAACGTGGATTCTAAGAACCAAGTTTGATAGCTGTGAGCATGAAGCTGACTGGTCAATTCTTTATCTTATAGAATCGACATCATCTCCCTTATTCTACAATAACTGATGGCCAGGATAAATAAAGACGGAGACAAACGTGAGTCTTCAGGGATCAAAGGAAAATTTGTTAGGTGACTATCATTCAAAAATGTTGTAAATCAGACCAGGTATGAGAAAGAAACATATCCACAAAACTGAAACCCAGAATTGAGTCCAACCTACCCTCCGCACCATTTGAACAGTATTTCCATTGATAATTGACCCATTACTTGCTTACATTTCTCCCTTTTCAGTTTAATCACCGTATTCTTTGTTTCCTGTAACACACATAATCTGGAACGTGCTCCCCCAGTTTTCAGTACTGGTTTTCTTTTTTAAGAAGTAACCCACTGGAATCTATTTTCCAGACACGTGTTTTTTTAATAGTCATACCTGACTTCTGTGAGATAAAGCCTCGCGTAAACCCTTTATCTACAATAATGAACTATTTTTAAATGGACCATATTTTTTCCAGAATTCTATCAGAAGAGCTATGTTTTCTTTATACCAAATACCATAGAACCTTTGCTAGTATTTAGGTACAGTTGATCCATCCTAAATGAGCATTAGTATTTGCCACTTCTTTTAAAGTGTTTTTTTTTAATTGCCATCGATTTGAATTTCTTAATTCCCCTCACCTAGTCAATGCGATAGACTCCAGAGCTGGCCACTCTGTGACCTGATGATAAATATGCTATAGAAGCCAGCTATGATATGTTCCCTGATTCCTTTTAAACTTTACTTTTCAATGCCTGAAGTTTCATTGCCATCAATTACAGTATCTAGCATTTCCCCAAACTGAAGACTTCCCCAGAGATTCCACTTGAGGTCTCAGGTTGCTCAGCTCTGAACGTAGGATACAATTAAAATAATGTCCATTGCATTAAAATTTGTAGAAGATTTGTAGAAGATGTAGGCATCATGTTGGATACTAAAAAACGATAAAAAAATTATAAAAACTTGGTTCCTGCCCTTGAGCAGTTTGTACAGTCTAGTGGCATCACACATTTGGTAACTTTATTAGCTGTACGGATGTCACTTATCCATTTTTAACCCTTCTTTAGTCCTAAACTCTCCTTCTTCCCATCCTAATTTTGGTGTTTAATAATGTCATTTAAAAAATACTCATGAAGAATTTATTTCTGTTCTGCCATTCCTCTTGAGAAAATGTACAAATATCCTGAAGGGTAAATCTAGTAAAGTAAAACCTCTATGATGAGAGCTATGGTACATAAGTCTGTCTTCAACCCTCATCTTTCCAGCTAAGGGCAGATAACATGTCACCTTTCACTACTGTGTCCTTTCATCAATTCTAAAGCTGAGTATGTGACACATTACAGCTTATTCTTAAGAACATAAACACACATTTTGTAGTTTTTAGCAAAAATATGCTGCCTCCTTGGGTCTTCAGTGACACAGACATCTAGTCACCTCCCAATTTGGATGAAACCAAATGGAGGTAGGTCTGGAGGGGGCCTCCAGACACAGCAGGAAGCTGTTGAGTGGAGAGCACACCACAAATTGTTGGTGTACTTAGTAGCAAACACCACAGTGAAAGGCAGGCCTGAGCTTACATGTGTCCAAGCTTGTTAAGGTGACTTCCTGAGACAACCTCAGGCCCGTGTGAGGACCAAAAGGGCCAATGTCATAATTCATTCATTCCAATTTACAACTCATGCACTGCATGATCCGAATGCTCTAATTTCAACTTGAAGGCACTTTGGGGTGTCTTCAGGACTGGACTGAGCTACCAGTGTGCCTGTGAGAAGAAACAGTAACAGTTACAGTTTCTGTTCCTCTTATAGACTCTCAGAACAAAGCTAAAAAGTGCTGTAGTGCTCTCTAAGGAAAAAGAGAGAAGCTAAATTCTCCTATGAAGACCCCAGACCTAAATCAACAAAAGACGAGAGGCAGTTTGGGGTAGAAGGTGGGCTTCAAGGAAAACTGATGATTATTTGTTGCCAAAGATAAAATTTGAGATTTCTAGCAAATTTATAATTTTGGAAAACTGAAAGACAGGAAAACGGATATGGGTTGATGGATTTGGGAAGAAATTTGCCATTGCCTTATATCTACCTAACTTTTCAAAATATAGAATAGCAATAGTGTCATGGGCATTTATTTAAAAAGAACCCAAAAGAAGGCAGGATCTCTTCTTTTCCAAAAGACAAAAAAGAGGGCACATTAGACTAAGTGGTTTCCCCTTAAATCTTTTGTCATGATTTAGTTAAGTAAATTATTCAAAATGTAGTACTCTCCCCACTGCCACTTTCTGTGGGAAGAACACATCAGAAAGGGTCTCATTCCCCAAAGCTGCTCCACTTACTGAACTCAGCGATTTATTCATTCATACAGCATGTATCTGAGTGCCAACTCTGTGATGGGTCCTGGGGATAAAATGGTCAGGGTGTCCTTATCCAGGCCTGGTGGAATTTGCCATCCATAGGGAAAGTCTACTTTATTCAGAGTAAGTTACACAAGGATCTCCCAGGCAGGCACCATTTCCGTACTGATAGGGGAACTTCAGATCCGAATCCCTAAGGCACAGCAGACTGTCACCCTGTGTCTCTGCTAATTTTATTCAATAAATATTTGTTAAGTGCAAAGAAGTACAATAGACGTGGATTTTCTCTAACTTTTGATTTGGTAATAAATACATAACAAAAGTAAAACAATACAAAAAATTATACAATGAAGAGTAAATTCTCCTCTGACCTTTCAGGTTTCTTGTCCTGCCATGGAAGCAATTATTATTATCAACTTATTTACATGCAATCTTTTTAAATTGTCACCTGTTATGGGCTGAATTGTGTATCCCAAAATTCACGTTGAAATCTTAATCCCCAGTCCTCAGAATGTGACCATATTTGAAGATAAGGCCTTTAGAGAGGTACTTAAATCAAAATGAGGTCATTAGGGTGGGCGCTATTCCAATAAACCTGATGTTCCCATGAGAAAAGGAGATTAAGACAAAGACACACACAGAAGAAAGATTACATGAAGATGTAAGGAGATGGCTATCTCTAAGCTAAGGAGAGAGCCCTCAGAAGAAAATTACCTCACAGACAGCTTGATTTTGGACTTCCACCCTACAGAACTGTGAAAAAATAAATTTCCGTTGTTTAAGCCACTCAGTCTGGGGTGCTTTGTGATGGCTGTTATGGCAGCTCTAGCAAATTATTTCATCACTTTAAGAGAACAAAATGTATAGCCAGTAGAAAAGGACAAATATGGGATGGTGTAGCATGTCACAAAAATTCCCCATTTCCACTTTTAGGCACTGATCCCTGAATTACCTTTTAAGATCTCATTCTTCTGTTCATAGGTTCGGTGATCTCACTGCTCTCTAAAACACTCCAATACAAGGGACAAGCATTTTATTTTTCATAACTAGAGCTGTAGCTATTACCATGCACAAGTCATAGACCATACCTAAATTTGACTAATCAGCTACTTACTAAGACTGCAGAGAGGGTTTCTGCAAATCTGAGAAGCAGGCCAAGGCAGCTGAGGTGACTTCACCATGTGCCCCGCCATCTTACTGTCCCTCTATCCCCCACTGCCCACTGTCTGTGATAGGTCCTGGGGATGCCTTCACTGATGCTTAGCCTCTGTTGTGCTCCTTTTTCCCCTTCCTTAACATTTACCTTGATCATTTTTCATTTCGCAGAAAGCTGCTCTCCGAGAGAGTGATGTAAGTGGAAGTAACTCTGAACTCGAAGCCAGAAAAACTTTATCTGATTCTTGGCTCTGCCTTACAGCTTGTTAGCTGCATGATCTCAGGTACTTTAACTGTGTGTCCCTAAACCTTGCCAGGGGCAATACTGTCTGCTCTTCTCTCCTCCTCTGACTTATTGCCTTGCTTTTCACCCCTAATCCTACTATCACCTTGTGTGACCTCAGTGTGCACACGGATGGGTCTGATTGATATCATGCCATCAGTATCACATGATGTCGCATTCGACACCTGGCCAAAATCTGATGATCCCCACTCCAACTGGCCTCTCTTCATCCCTATTACATTCTGATCCCTATTATTATCAGAAATTGTTCCACCTCTAAATTGTGACATCCGCATTCCACTCTCTCATGACAACGTTCTCATGTTTTTCAGACAGCATTTGTTTTCTGCTTTATCCTCATTCTAGTATTACCATAAGTGTAGTTAAACAATTATTGGTGTGAACATTTGTTTAACGTCTGTCTCCAACTTGGATTTAAAGTCCATGAAAGTGAGGCTATGTCTTTCTTAGTAATCCTCTCAGGCCCTAGAACAATTCCTTCCATGTAGTAGATGCTCCAGAATATTGGTTTAAACTGAATAAGGAATGAATGAGTGAGTTAATATCTATAAATTTTCTGATCTTCACTTTGTTCCCTATCCAGGGTGCATTCATGGCCCATCACTTCAAACTTTTGCAATATTCCTAACTCCCTCACCCCTTTTTTCTTCTCTTGCACACACTTAGTAAAATCTTAACCCTGGAAACACCCAGCTGTCCACCTTCCCTCGGCCACACCCAGACTACGGAGTGCTGGTAGAGATGAAGACAAAATGACAAAAATTAATTCTATATAAATGAACTATCTCCCACCTTAACAGAACCTTCAATTCTGCCCAATCTTTCATATAACTCTAGTCAACTCTTTATTTTCCATATAGAATATTTAAAAACTTCTCAAATTTTCTGAAGCCTTTGACCATTCTGCCTCTTTCATCATTTTCAGCCAATGACCTCACAGAGAAAGAGAG
This sequence comes from Pteropus medius, assembly GCF_902729225.1. NCBI lineage: Eukaryota > Metazoa > Chordata > Mammalia > Chiroptera > Pteropodidae > Pteropus > Pteropus medius. The sequence goes on along the minus strand of NW_024340692.1, from coordinate 4,949,337 downwards.
AAGCCATTAGATGAGAGTTCCCTCCTATCTTACCATCCATCCATACTAATTAATTTCTCCTTTCTACTCTGCTCTTGAAATTCCATCCTGTCCAACCTACTTTTGTTGAATAGTCTCCCCACTTATTGTCAAACTCCCTGTATTCCAGTGGCTGTCTCTGATATGCTTGCTGCTTTGAATCTTTACTTTCTAAAAGCATCTCTTGATTTCATAGAAGTTTTCAGGTTCTGAACTTCAGTGTAGTCTTTTGCCTTCACAATTTTGGAAAGAATTGTCCAAACCCCACCTCCACTTTCTCACATCCACTAACATATTAACCCACCGAAGTCTAGCTTTTCACTCCAGCACACCTTTAAATCTTTCTTTCTGGGATCATCCATACCTTCTTGCAGCTGTTAGAACTTTCTGCAACATTTGTGAATTCGGTCCTAAATATAATGGAGAAAAAAGATCAGAGTGAGCAAAAGAACTATGAAAATCCAAAGTCTTAAGCGGCAAGAGCAGACCTGTCATCCAGCCAGCTCCCTGGCTAGTAGAGGGTTACAAGGGAGCCATCTCACCCATAACAACAGGATTTTGGGGGGGCATCAATAAAGGAAGTCCCTTCTTTACTCTGGCATTTAGTGAACCCTCAGCCTTGGCTTAATTTGGGTGCATGTGTCTTCCTACCCAGGGAGAAATAGCAAGGTCTATGCTGGAGACTGCACTGTCAGCAACTTGGAGAACACAGATTTTGCTAAATACATTCTTCTGTTTATTTCCCACTTCTGGCCCCTCACTCTACACTTGGAATGTTAGTGAATGTCTGCTTTATCATACCAAATCCAATTAAAACGTGGACAGAAACTTCTGACACAGGTTCTTATTGTGCTTTACTTTCTAAAGGATATCTCTTTGTCCCGGAGAACATATCCTTAATTCTCTGAGTTCAGACTCTATTTTAAAATCAAACTTCCACTAACTCTGGGAAGACTCAGAGTAAACCTTTATTTCCCAGCCTCCCGGGGTCTCAGAGTAGGTCTTGGAACTTCGTCATACCAGCCACAGTTCCCATGAAAGTCTCTCCTGACGGAGTATACTCCTAGAAAAGGTAACTCGTGCCAGAGGATTGATTCTATGTGTGTTAGTTAACTTTAGGCAGCTTGTAAATTGTTTTTCTCCAGTTGGAAGAAGGGGGCGGTGTATCACCACCAACAGAAATGAGTGTAGGGGGCATCTGTCTGAAAACCATTTCTCCACTGGCCACCTTGCCAGTTTCTGCTTATACAATGCAGGCAGCTTGGGGGAACCATATTGTTCCTATAAGCTCATAACACATGAACAAATGATGAAAAACACATGGAAAACAGTTCCACGGCTAAGCTAAAATTCAGATGGGAATGGAAAATCAACTTGCAGAGCTTTCAACTGACTTGGGGCCAAATGTAGGACAGAATGTGAGGAAAAGTTGCCAAAGGAGAGGGAAGTTGGGGAGAAGAAAAGCAAGTTGTGGATAGGAAAGCTAAAACAATGACACCTTGTATTGACAACCCTTCTCTAAGGCTCTCCAAGAGCGGGCACCAAAATCAACTCTGGAAATAAATATTAAGACCTTCATTTCATGAAAGATTTTAGACAAATTTATATTTTCTACCCGCTATAAAGTTTGGCTTAACTATCTTGGCAATACCTATTCAGAAACATAATTTTAAGTATCTGTAACATAAATATTAAAATATTACACATTTTCCCCTCTGAGGTGTGGGAATTAAGTAACGAGGTGGCATGAGATGAACTGAAAAATCATGACCATAAAATGCAAAAGCAAAGCAGAATTTTCCCGTAAGGCTTGCCTTCTGTTGTGTACCTGACCCTGGGCCCAAGATTTCCGTAAAGCTGGGCTGGTCTTAGTCACATTTGCAAAAGTTCAACTCTTGATTCAAACCTGAAACTCTTAAGAAGCCTGTTATTTGTGGCTAGTCACCAAAAGGACCCAAGGATTCTGATGGGTAGGAAATCTGTATTCGAGACAACGATTTACTGGGAGCCAGTCTCTGCTGGTCTTTTCTGTGCTTTAGCTTCTAACCTGAATCCTTCCCGACTTCCATATACCTTGAACCACCTTTTTCTCCACTTAGCAGCATTAAGTCTTCGCATGTTCATTTGGGGGCATAATGAATGCTCGATATATGTCACAAGTGTGTTCCTTACATTCTGATTGCAAAAAAAAAAAAAATTGAAAATGTAACTCCATGGAGAAGCCGTTCTCAGAAAATATTCCCCTGATCCTTAGCAGCAAACTCTCCTTTAGCAAAGCAAACAATCCTTTCTGTTATATAAAAAACTATCCCCTAATTTGTCTTTCTTTACAATGAGATTTGTGTATCATAGATCATGTCTGAAAGTAAGGCATATTGGGGTTTTAAAAAGAGCTTCCTTGGTCATATGGATTTCTCCAAAAACTAGAAACATTTCCACATTCAACACAAATATCTTAACATGGGAGAAAGTTCTCATTTGTAATAGGGAACGTAAAGCCCAAACACTCCCACCCCAGCTCTCCTTCCCTGCTTAGTGGTGAGGACAAGCACTGTTTGAAGTTGTCACCCTCTTCCTTTGCATCTCTCTCTCACACATACTTCACAGCTTTTAAAAAGATATTTTTTATTGAGTGCCTATTATATCTTAGGTATATTCTTTATAGTTTCACACTTAGTTTTTACAACAATTTTTCCAGGAAGTTATTGTTATTCCCATTTTATAAGTGAGAAAACTAAAGTTTAGAGAATTTAGGATACAAAGCTAGTAAGTGGTAGAATTGAGAATATAAACCCACCTCTCGCTTTTCTTCTCTATCTGTCTTGTCTATTGCAGTGTAGCTATTAAAATGGTACATAGACTATTTTATATTCTGCTATTTTAAATTTTTATGTGATAGAATTATTACTTTAATGAAGGCCATATAATATTCCATTTAGCATTCTTGAGTCATTGGACATTTTTATCATATAATTTTGCTCCAATTTTTTTATTGCCCCGAAATAAAAACATCTTTATGCATATAAACATCTTTATGCAATTTTTCTTTTGAAAATTTCCCACCACGTTGTAGAAATTGTTTCTCTTTAAACAATTTTATTGAAGTATAAAATTGACTTGCAAGAAACACATATTTAAAGTGTACAATTTGGTAGATTTAGATATTTATTATGCATATCTATAAATCTATTACTACAATCAAGATAGTGAACAAATCCATCACTCCAAAAAGTTTCCTTGTGTCCCTTTGCAATCCCTTTCTCTGTCCTTTCCTGCCCTTCTCTCCCATTCACAGATAACACCTGATCTGCTTTCCGTCACTATAGACTAGTTCGCACTGCAAATAATTTTTTATAAATGGAGTACGTATATGACTATATATTCTATTTTCAGGCTTATTTCACTCAGAATAATTATTTTGAGAATCATCCATGTTGTCGTAACAATACCTCAGTTGTTTATATTCCTGAATATATTTCTTTGTAAGGATATACTTTGTTTATCCATTTACATGATAATGGACATTTGGTTATTACAAATAAAGCTGCTAGGAACATTCATGTATTAAGTCTTTAAATAAAAATATGCATTATTTTCTCTTAGGTAAACACATAAGAATGGAATGGCTAGATTATATGGTAAGTATGTTTACCATTTTTTAACGACTAAATTGTTTCTCAAAGTGGTTGAACTATTTTGCATTTCCGCTGGCAGTGTAGAATTTGTAGAATTCTAGTACTTCACATCCTTACTCGGTATTGTCAGTCTTTTTCATTCTAGTCTTCTAATAGGTGTGTAATACTATCTCATTGCAGCTTCAATTTACAATTCCCTAATGACTAATATGTTGACATATTTTCATGTACTTATTTGTCATCCGCATATCTTCTTTGGTGAAGTATCTATTCAAATCTTCTGACATTTAAAAAATTTCTTATTATTGATTTTTGAAGAAATATAAAATACAGTTCTTTACCGATATATGCATAATAAATATTTTCTCCCAGTCTGTGGCTTGTCATTCTCTTAACAATGTCTTGGTCAAAATGTATTATCCTTTTGTATATATTGTTAGATTTGAGTTGGTAAAATTTTGTTTAGATTTTCCGTCTATACTCATGAGGGATATTTGTCTGTGATTTTCTTTTCTTGTATTATTTTTGTATGGTCTGGTATCAGAATAATACTGGCCTTTTAGAATGAGTTAGAAAGTATTCTTTCCTCTGCCATTTTCTGGATGAGTTTTATAGAATTGATACTATTTCTTTCTTAAATATGTGTAGAATTCAATAATGAAGTTATCTGAACTTAGAATTTTCTTTGTGAAAAAATTTTAAACTACAAATTCAATTGCTGTACTAGTTATAGGGTTTTTTCAAGTTATCTGTCTTTTCTTGATTGAGTTTCGATAGTTTGTTTTTCAAGGAATTTGTCCATTTCATTTAAGTTATATATTGTCTCAAGTTGTTTATTATATTTCCTTTTTAGTCTTTTAGTTGTTATAGAATCTATAGTGATATCCCCTCTCATTCCTGATATTATTAATCTGTGACCCCTTTAAATTATAAAGTAACTATCTTTATCCTTGGTAATAGTTTTTGCTTTAAAATCTATTCTGACATGAATATAGCCACTCCAGCTTTCTTTTGACTAATTTTAAGATGGTATTTTTTTTTTTTTCATTCTTCTTCTGTAGGGTAAATTGTGATTGATTGCCTTTTGGAAGCACAAATACAGAGAGGGATAGAAACAAAAGATAAATTCATATTTCATTGCTTGTAAAAAGTATTACAGGTTATGATAAGGCCTTTAATGGAAATGTTGGTTGATTTTTGTCCCTTTCCATCTTAAGATAAATTAAACTTTATTACCTAGCAAAATATAAGACCTATAAAAACTGTTCAAAATGAACAGTTACATGTTTAAGCTATGAGGATATTATATTCATTTCCTGCATGACCCTCTTCTAAAAACTTGTAAAATTAATTTCGAGAAAATCATAGCATTCTGGACATTATAGATATCCAGACTCACTCTGCCATCAGTAACAGTTCTCCCATGATTAATGGAGAGAAAAAGAAGGAAATCAATAAAGCAGTACTCTAAATTAAAAAATATGTAGAGTCAGCATTCTCTTCCACTTAACCAACTATATAAACAAACAAAAACCTGGGTGAGACATGGGGTAATGACTGAAAAAAGCATCAAACATTTCAACCTATATATAGCTTTCTAAAATTTTATACGATGATTTTAAATAGCATTTTCTATTGAACTATATTTCCCATAACATAAAATTTACCATTTTGAAGTATATACCTCAGTGGTTTTTAGTATATTCACTGTATTGTGCAACCATCACCACTATCTAATTCCAGAACATTTTCATTCCCTCAAAAAGAAACTCTGCACCTATTAGTAATTGGTCCCATTTTCCCATTTCTCTAACTTCTGGCAAGCACTAATCTACTTTCCATCTTTATAGATTTGCTTATTCGGGGCATTTCACATAAATGGAATCATGCAATACAAGGCCTTTTGTGTCCATCTTCTTTCATTATAATGTTTTCAAGTATATGGTGAATTTTATAATACTCGTTCAAAGACATTTTACTTGACTATAAACAAACAAACAAACAAACAAACAAACAAAAACAAATTTGCTCAGAGTGGTAATAGACATATGGAATAGTTTGAAGAGATTCAGCCTATGGTTTGGAAGACCCCAGTTCTAATGCTGATTTCTTCCTATACTTTAACTTCTGAGAACTTTAGTCTCCTCTGTTGTACAATATGAATATTAGATAAAATGATATTGAAGTTCTCTCTTCTTTATTCCTGTTGCTACAGGAATATCAAAGACACAGAAAGACATCCTGGTATACTTTGGGGGAAAAAAATATCATTGCAAAAAGATAAATTTAATTATTCTAGTTCCTAACTTGATCTGGAGATAGAAAATTTGGGATAGCTGCTATCAATAACACTTTGAGCTGAATAAAAATTCAAAAAGTTAACACCAGTTTCCTAACCAGGAGAGAACAAAACAGAAGACAACCTGAGCCATTTCTCTTAGTGGGTGTTTTCCTTCAATTCTGAAAAAGGATAATATAATCAATAATTTTTTTTCTGTGACATCCTCCTCGATAAAAAGCTTCTCACTTAAAAAAAAAAACTTATTAGAAATTTGCATATATGTGCTATGCTTTTATATTTTTATTTTCCTATCTCATTTGCTACAATATCTCCAGCATCTAGGATAATGTCAGGTGGAGGACTGGCACTCCATATTCAATATTTATCGAATGAATGGTAGAAGGATGGATGTGTAGCTGGGTGAATGGATAGAAGTCACATAGCTAAAGACTGATCTAAAAGTAAAGATAAAAAAGACACATCCATCTTTCTTTTCCATTCTTCTTCTCCATTCTGTCTAACAATAGGTAGAATAAATATAAAATGTTAAAACTAAAGGAACAGTGGTTCAGAACTAGAAATGTTTATTTCATTAATTTTGATACAACACTAGATAAAGCATGATACAGTACATTTAATATGCTGCTTTGTTGCAGAAATTAACCAGCACTGATTTATGGTTTAAATTATACAGAACTGTACTGTTAATGAAAATATGTGCATATTCTTTTTGGCTCTATTAAAAATAAACAAAAACAGAAATGTAAATAAATGTCACCTGATTCATTTTTACCACTCCTTGGAAGGAGATAAAATAATTATCTTTTTTAAGTTCATGTTTAGCAAATATATGCTGCATAAGTGTACATTTTTGTTAAAGACCAAAAATTGCAAGATTCTGAAAGGCTGCACACTACTTTGCTGGATTGATGCCCTTGGATAAAGTGGGTCTTTTCCTGAGTCAGTGTTCAAGTGTGGGAAGAAGGGCTGGGAGGTGTTCAGGTCCTTCTTTCTGATGCTCTTCTTAGCTACCTTAAGTCTCCATCTCTTACTTGGATTTTTATAGCTTGATTAATGCCTTCGCGATCAGGAATATTTTTAAACATTCTTCTAGTATGTCTTGTTGCTATAAAAAATCAAAACGTTCTCTTTTTGTGCTAACATTGAAATTACCCTTAAATGTCACTGTCATTGCAGAAATGCATGATAAAATCTACCTACCATGTTGACCAGATTCATGACATAGTGTCATGGTTCTGGGTTTCAGTTTTAAATAGTTAATATAGTCCTAGAATTACAGTAGAAAGACGTGGCCCTTAAATTTCTTATTTCTTGAACTTTCACTTTCTCTCCTAGATGTAACCCTTTCGGTGAACAACTCTGTTTCTTTATCTGGCGTCACACCTTCCCGCACTGCAGAGGCCAGAGGATCAGAGGAGATTGGAACAGGTACAGAGGATGGGTTATGCATCTTTTGGTTAAGCACCAAAGACTGCTTGTGTCATACAGGAGACCCGAATATTATATCAGTCCAGTGTCTCCCTGTGATATCTAATGTAAGGAGCCTCCGACTCCACAATGATGTTTAACTTTATTAAGAAGTAGAATGTCTAAGCCTGATGCCAGCGTCTCTTTGCAAAATTTCTATTAATCAAAGTCTTGAGCAGAAATAAAACAAGATTGTCATGTTTTATATCCAGAAACTGGACTGAATGTCTTCAGTCTTTTTCAATTTCACTCAAGGTATTATTATAATAAAACCTGCGCCAAGGCTTTGGTCTACTCGGTAACCTCCTTTTGATTCTGAAGTTACACTGGTGCTCCTATAGCAAGTTACATTTGGCACAACCGTACTTTCTAGTGATTATGAAAAGAGGAAAATTTTGAGTAAATGTTTCAGAAATAAATTTCTAATTTCCTGTAATTAAACCTTGATTTCAGAAGGAAGTTCTTATAAGGCTGCAACATACTTCACTGTTACAAAATGTTTCACTCAGTTGACATTATAAATTAATAAGTTACCTTTACATTAGAGAGTCAAGTTAACATGGCATTTCTACAACTATTAAAGATTTAAGGGCTCAAAATTGCATGAAAATCCTTTCTGAGAATATAGGCTTTTGAGGGCTTTGTTTTAAGTATTTTCTTTTTCTCTGTTCATCAGCCTCATTCACTGAGATACTTCTGAGGAAGCAGTATTTTTTTCCACATATTAACCATCATTTATATATACTCTTTATTCCAAATGTCCTTGAGAAATGCTAGTCACTGCTATAAACATGAATGAAGAGAGAGGTTCATGTTACTTCAAATTTTTCATGACTCTGTAAGGCTGGAGAAACCCAATCATGTAGCCTTGGAATGGTACAATGCCAACATTCTTATTACAAAGGGAGATCTGTCTCATGAATAGTGATGAGTAGACCTCTGAAATACAGGTAGCCCTTGAATTCTTACCTGAACTAGAGCTTTGCAGATGAGCTTCCATCAGCAAGATTCTTCCATCTAAAGCTTTCCTTTTTCACCACAGAGAATTCTCCTTTTGATCCACAGCCTCTTACTTCAGGTTTCACATTTGAAAGGGTTCCAAAGGGACAAAGCAACCCTTTGCAGTTCAACCTTGATTTAATGAACTGGCAGGGTTAGCTTCACTCAGACTGAAGTGGTAGAAGCACCTGCGATATCGATTTCAGAATGGGCTCATTTGAGATATTGGGACCAAAAAATCCAAAGACCATGAAATTGGTGCTGACTGAGATATGGAGGGTGTCAGGGTGGGGGGTCTCCTGGAACAAGCAAATCTTGCACCATATAATACATCAAGCATTTATTTTGAAAGAGATTGAGATGTAAGAATTGTATCTTTTCCTGTAAGAAATATTCATTTATCAATCTTCCTGGAACTATTCATTTATGTTCCTTTTTTAAAAAAAAACTAGATATCACTCATACACTATAATAAAAAAAAAGTGCCAAATCAGTCATGACACCTTGTTTTCTATTGAGCAATATGCACAAATCCTGTAAATAAATAGGTGAGAAATTCCATGGGGCACCTGTAAGGCCAGTTACATTAGAGTTTCCTGGAACACACATAATTGTGAGCTTTGCCCTTTCTACAATCCTTTATTTGCCATTTTCCTTGTTTTTGAACCAAAACACAGTTCTTGCCAGGCCTTGAACGTCGAGGGGGCTCTCTCCTCCAGTTGGTGAAGGTGACAGGTTCACTGCTGATCCACTCCCAGTGGCCAGCATGCATTTGGTCATTCAAACCTAAAGTGAATGGAAGAATGTGCCAAATAATTACATTTATACTTGGATATCATATCGTTCTATTGTTCTAAGCTCAGTAATCACATGGAAAAAATGGACCTATATTCTAAAACATGGAATAGGACCTATAAGACAGAACTAAGCACATAAGGTTGTGGAGTCAGACAGATCCGAATTCAAATTCTAGCTCCACCACTTATTAGTTGAGCATCTTTGGTCAGGTTACATAACCATTCTAAGTTTTAGTTTTCTCATCTAAGAAATTAGAATAAAAATTGGATTTCTAGGGCTGTTTTGAGGATTAAATAAGATAATACATGTAAAGTACATGGCAATATATGTGTGTAATGAATGGCAATTATTATTCATATTATCCTACAGGCAGAAATTCTACATCAGGGACACAGATACACTCTTATCTTATTTCTCAATATTTAAATGTCTTGGCTTTCATATGTCAAAGTAGCTTACTAAATATTATTTTTAATCTGGAGCTTAAGATTTTTTTCAATCTGCTACAATTCCAATAAAAAACAACTTTTCTCAACTTGTCTCTACCACCACTGGCAATTTTTGCAAACTACACTCTAATGTTGTAAAGTTTTTGTAATTTTTAAAAAGCATTTCTCCTCCTCATTCCCTTTCCTAAGTGAAATAAAAAGAATAAACTGAGAAAAGGATCCCCTGCAATAGCATAATCTGGCATCTCCAAAACCCAACTTGACTGTGAAAATAGTCTTAGTTACATAGCATATAACATTCTCTCAACTGATTCTGCCAATTATTTTTAGGCAGAATAAAATGAAGTACTTTGGTTAGAAATAACCTATCTCCTTCTGGATTGTTTCCTAGAATTATTGATCAGGTGATGCTATGCCTAAATACTTTGTGGGGTAGAGTCTTGAAACCAGTTTTGGATGAAGGGAAATCTTGTCCTTCAACTTTAACTTAATACTCTCAGATAATTTCAGAATTTAGAGACTCATTGATTATTAAAGAGACTTTGAGAATCCAAGAATGGGATTATTAGAGTTCCCTGAAATACAACACTTTTAAAAAGAGATGGCAAGAAACTGACTTAGATGTACCCAGAGAATTCTATTTCTAAGTGACTTGAAAGGATTTGTATTATTGTTAAAATTGTAAAAAATAGTAAAACTTTAGAACATAAGGAATAAAATTAAGATCACCTATAATTCTCAACTGGAGGTAAAATATTTCTAATTCTTTGGCATATTTTTTATATATGTATTTACATATGTTATATGTATATATATATACATCCCATGTATATAAATTTCTTTTTAATTCTAAATTATTTCATGCTTCATATGGCTATGAACTCTGGTTTTTTACTTAGTACCTTGCCATAAATACATTACATATTTTATATACAGTATACAGCCAACATATATTTATTGAATAAATTAATAAACATAGGCTTTTGTCATGTCTAATATTTAATATCTTATGAAAGCATTAAATATTTACTATTCCTTCAAATGGCTATACAATAATTCATTTAACCATCCCCTATTTATAGCTAATTCTAATTTTTTTACTTTTAGAAATACCATTTTTTGAGTTCTCTTACCAATAAATACAACTACATCCATCATTATTTCTTTGAACTAGATGTCTAAAAATGAAAGTGTTGTATAATTAGGACGAGTTTTAAAAGATAGACTGTCCAACAATCTAACGTTGCTCGTTATTGTAAGCCACAATCATTGGCCCGTGAAGAAGAAACATTCTCTCTGTGTTCTTGCCTCCCTCAGTACAGCACAGATACTTGCCTATCCAAAAGGGCTTTCTTCCACCGAAGTCCCAGAGCCATCGCATATGCTGCCTGGAGAGGACAGTTACAAGGCTGCTCAGGTGACTACAAGCAAATGAAGATGAGAGCATCGGTGACAAGGAGTTCAACATTTCTGATGATATGACATGCATAACAGAAATCAAAATCAGTTTAAAATAGAAAAAAAAGTTCATATGTAGAAAGAACTTTTCAAGATTTTAATACTCTGGGATTTTTCGTTTTTGTTTTGTTTTTGTTTTTGTTTTTTATTTAATGAGTATCTGCAAGCTAGGGTAAGTAACCAGCAAAGAAAGTAATGTATATATTTTTACTATCTGGGCTTTAAACCATAAATTCAATGGATTTTAAATATTTTTCTTAGAAAATCAGAAACTGTTCACTTATAAAGATTACCTACTTAATGCCAAAATATTATTCTCTTATGGGAAGTTCATCTCTAAATGGCATAAATTTGGCAGTTATCCAGTTAATTTGATCACTAAGGTAACCCAAACAATTCAGATAAAATTCCTTGAGGCCTAGATTTTGATCTTGATATGTTTAGTCAAATACTCCAATAATTGTGATTCTTTCAATGTACTCCATGAAATGAGCATGGCTTCACTGTCAAAACATCATATGTTGTATAGAAAAAGTTAAAGCATTTGTTCTTATAAACATATATAAATATTTTCCCCAAAATATAATCCCTTTTTAAATAAGTTTAAGGTGTACAGTATAATGAATTGACTTACATATATTGTGAAATAATTACCACTATTAGTTAACATCCATCATTTTATATAGGTACCAAAAAAGGAAGAAAAAAATGTTTTTTTCCTTGTAATTAAGAACTCAGGATTTATTCTTTTAACTATTTTCACCTACACCATACAGCAGCATTAACTGTAGTCATCATGTGTACCTCACATCCCTAGCACTTTTATGTTATAACTGCAAGTTTATACCTTTTGGCCACTTTCATCCAATTCTCCCACCTTACATCCTCTACCTCTGGTCACCACACATCTGATCTTTTTTTCTATGATTTTTGACTTAATGCTCTCAAGGTTCATCCATGTTGTTACAAATGGCAAGATTTCCTTCTTAATGGATGAATAATATTCCACTGTGTATGTGTGTGTGTGTGTGTGTGTGTATCACAACTTCTTTATCCATTTATCCATCAGTGAACACTTAGTTTGTTTCCATGTCTTAGGTATTGTAAATAATGCTGCTGTGAACAAGAGGGTGAGATATCTCTTCGACATAGTGTTTTTGTTTCCTTTGGATACATTCTCAGAAGTGAAATTGCTGAATCATATGGTCTTTCTATTTTTTAATTTTTTGAGAAGCTTCCGTTCTGTTCTCCATAGTGGCTTCACTAATTTACAATCCCACTAAAAGTGCACAAGGGTTTCCTTTTCTACACATCTTTGCCAGCATTTGCTATCACTTATCTTATTGATGAAAGACATTCTAACAAGCATAATTCTTTATGAATTATTTTTACAGCTAGCTGAATTATTCCTATAAGGAATATTTGATTGTGTCTAATTCTCCAGCAGTATTCATTAAAAGCTCTTTAAATATGCTTTAAGTAAAAAGCCAATAGATAATTATTATCTCTTTCTTCCCCTTTTTTTTAATACAGAAAGTTTCAAACAATAAACCAAGTCACCATGATCTCCTCACCTGGTTAGCAACCACTGACATTTTAAAAAGTAGAACACAAAATTAGTAACACGTATATGAGTGTGGACAAGTGTTGAATTGAACTTTATTCATTGGCCCATGGAAGAGAGATATTGTCTTCATAATCTTGCCTCCCTCCACAGTGCAGCACAGATAAGTGCCTATCCAAAAGGGCTTTGTCTTCTTGAACTTCAGATCCATATCCTTGTTTTTCCAGATCACATAGAGTGAACATAATTTAGCCATTACTTAATGATTTTTTCCTCCACCAGTACCAGTACTTTACTATTTTCTAACATAGTAGTGACGTCTAAGCCTTCTAAGAATGTAAGCCTTTTCGCTCCTTGCTGAATGGCCTTAGGCTGCTGGATTTGAGTTTTGTGACTTGTCTCTGACTTCATTATGTACTGTCAGCTCCTGTCTGACAGGTCAGCGAATTGATGCCACATCTTTTCCCCTACCCCTCATAACCAATATGGTAATTCTAACATGCTGAGAGTTTAGAACACAGAATATCAAATGTGTTTTAAATAGAGACTGAAGGAAAGCCTGAGGGGATGCCTCAGTTGATATGGCATACTAGACAGAGTGTGGGAGAGCTGGGTTCCAATTCCTGCTCTTCTCCTGATTCCCTTATGGATGTAACTTCGGCCTCATCTTCATGGTCAGGAAGTAACAGCTTTTACTTAGCTTTACGATTCATGAAACCATCTTTAAAAGAGACTGTAAAGTTCATTTTAGCTGGTCAAGTACAAGTTTGATTTTCTTTTTAACTCTCCAAGAAGCAAAAAGTCCCAAAAAAGCAAGATAAAAAAAAAAAATAGCTTTGTTTAGAATAGGTAAAATGTGAGACCACAGTTGTTTATAAAAAAAAGAAAAAAGTAATTAGGCATTTGTATGTTGTTTATTTTATAAAAATATTATTCCTTTTATGCTCACATACATATAAAGTGTGGTGGATATTAGATAGATAGATTTATATATAGAGATATAAAAATAAAATGAGACATACATACAAATAAAACTCTTTTGACAGTTTTGAAACTTGAAGGCATTCAAAGCGTAGTATTAAAAACAGAAATCTTAATTTTTCTAGTTACGGAAATAAAGATTTACTTCTTTGAAACTTTTTGATTAAGTATAGATATATTTCAGAGTAACTTTTTAAGAATAGGTCAGCAGGGGTTCCAGACTCTCCTGTGGAAAAACAAAATGGTTTCATAGATAATGATCTATAATAATAGAATTACCAAATGTACAATGACTGCCTAAGGAAATGAGCAGATGAGATTACAATATGTAAATGCAAGAAATACCTAATCTAGGAGTCTGGCTCCTCTGGGTTAGAAAAATAATAAAACACCAATGGGAAAGAAAGGAAATTGGAGATAAAGATTGACTTGAGTAAGCAATCTGATTAAGGGCAAGGGACACAAGTAAAATTTGCTGTTCTTCTTGAAACGTGGGTGCTGTAAATGACCATCTGTAAAGGATCTACAGGTAGCGAGGGAGCCCAGGGAAACATAGCCCAGAATTAATAATGGTAGGTGAGACCAAATTAAAGACATTCCAGATGCATATTAATTCTAATTATAGAATCTAAAATGATCTCCTAAAAATATGAGAAAGTAAATATCCAGGTTACAAAATATTGAAATTATACATTTTATATCACAGAAGGAATTGATAATTCCCAGAGGAATACTCATTTTTCAGGCCAAAGAGCTTAGAGAAGAAGAGAATAGAATGAACCTGCAAAGTAATGGGTTAAGAGGAGTAAACGTACCCATTCTTTCAATTAAAATTTTAAAATTAGAAGCTTTTTTATGATATTTGTAAAACCTCATGCCATGGATGTTTTCTTTGCCTCTCTTATATACCTTGGAATACTATGGGACATGGGGAATAACACTTAAAAGTGTGGTCTGGTTTACAATGTATCCAAATAAATATTTGTTGAATGAATGAATCTATAAACTCAAAAACTGATTGTACCTTAGCTTTGCCCTGAATGGTTACTTCGATTGTAATCCAAAAGAAACTTAAGATCCATAACTTAATAAAAATCTTAATATGTCTTTGCTGTGAAAGATACAAAATTAACACAGTTTTGAAAATCTACTGTAGGTTAGCCCAACACAAAGTTAAAATAGGTGTCCTTGTCAATTCACCTAGGATGCAATATCCCCTATACTCAGGGGCTGATTTTGGAGAGAATAATAGAATTAAGTCCTCTCTCTTCCATTTCCTTGCTTGTATGATTTTGCTTCCCAGAATCTCTGTTTTGTCTGTAAAATGTAAATTATAATACCTGTTTTCTTCACTGAGGTCATGAAGGATCAAATAAGCTAATACATATGAAAGAATTATGTAAACTGTAAAGTGTAATATAAAAAGTGTTATTGGCAAAGAGGCATGTAGAATTAGGTCAGGCTAGTATAAAAGGGTCATGGTGTAAAGGTGCTTCAAACCAGGTTGCAGATAAAATCATAGGTCAAATGCATGAGGAAGTAGCTAGGCTTTTAAATTAATTTGGGCCTTAAGTTTATTACTAGAATAAATGAATCACACAATATTAATAGATATATGAAGAACCCCTTTATAACTAGTCTTACACACCATTAAAACCCATATGCAATTAGATGGATCAATAAAATAAACAGAGACATTGAGGAACTAATAAAGGGTTGTCAACATGAAAACATCAACAATATTACTCTAAGTTGCCATTATTTCGTACGAAATGATTTTTGACATCAAAAAAGCAACAATATTATAATCTCAGAATAAAGAAACTCCTTCTAAGAAAAGTCACTTGGTGACCTTACACCTACATAGATAAATGAATAGGAAGACATTACTCAAACATGTTGTCCTTATTATTCTCATTACATTAAGACCAGATAAAGCTTCATTCTAGGTCACCAGTGTTCCTTGCACTGCCATTTTAGAACCACTGGATGATGAACAATAAGGCTGCTTCCAAACTTGAGCTTCAGGGGTTCTGTCTCTCTGTTCATCTGTACTTTACCAACAATTCCCAGCAGGAATTTGATCTTGATAACCTTGACTAGAGTATAACCGTCCTTTTGCACTTGCCCTCATCTTTGTCAGTAGAGAAATCAGATCTTCTCATTTGAAGTATATTGCAATCTCCTTACTACTTCAGAGAGCTTAGATTCTACATCGAAGCTCTTTCCATAGGAGGAAAAAAGACCTATCCCACTATTTCTAAGACGAACTTTAAATAAAAGTAGGACATCTCGACTCTGGACCACCAGAAAGACAAACAAGTGAGTCCTAGAACACATTGAGCCTGAAACATCGCTGGAGGCAAAAAATGACCAAACTGAAGCTGTCTTACTTCAGGCACATCATGAGAAGGCAGGATTCTTTCGACAAGACAACAATTTTGGGAAAATAGCAGGCAGCAAGAAAAGAATACCAAATATGAGATAGATTGACTCCGTAAAAGAAACCATGTAGGAATGAGTCTGTAGGAGCTGAGCAAGGCTGTTGAGGACAAGACGCTGTGGATGTCACTCATTCATAGAGCTGCCAGGAGCCGGAATTGACTCAAAAGCCCATAACAACAACAAAGACATCTGGTTATTTTGGTGGAAAAATGTCTTAATTGTTCTTTAACATATGGCATTATGAGAACACATGTATTTAAGCAATGATTATTTATAAAATTAAAAAAAAAACATTTTAACTTATTTTATACCACTAACTCATCAACAAAAACCTGAAGCCACTGATTAATCTCTATGGTACCTTTCCTTATACTTAGGGCAAGAAATACTTCAGTGAAAAAGATTTGGCCAGTTTTTAAATACACTTTTGAAATATTCTATTAGCTTTTTAAAAATCTATGTATAATTTACCTACAATAAAATGCATAAATCTTAAAGTATTCAATTGAGTGAATTTTGACAGTGGTATATATCCTGTAACAACCACCCAGAAGAAGACATAAAACAGTTTCATCCCTCTAGAACCTCACCTATTTTCTAGTCACCCCACAATTCCTGCCAGAGATGATTGTTTGTTTGTTTTTCAATTTCTAACACCATCTAATATGCTAGCTTTTCCTATCATATAAATAAAATCATACAATATATATTCTTTTATGTTGGGCTGCTTCCTCTCTACATAATGTTTTTGAGATGTATCCACATTATTAGAGGTTTCAGTAGTTCATTCCATTTTATGGTTTATAAAACAACTTATCAGAAAAATATCTACAGTATTCTCCTTTGATGGAGAAAACACAAAGAACTCCTATAACTCAAAAACAAAAAAGACAAATGACCCAAACTATTATTATAAAAAAGTTTGCTATTAAATTTTTATGAAATTTATTTTATACGTTTTATAATTTATTTTATTTCTTTTTATTTTAACATATATTTTTATTTCTCTTGGGTAAATACCTGGTAGTAGAATTGGTAGGTTATAGGGTAGATGCACGTCTCTTTATGAAACTGCCAGACAGTTCTACAAAGTGGTTGTATCATTTTACACTTCCACCAACAATACATTAGAATTCTATTTGCTCTACAACAGTCAGTATTGTCGGTCTTTGTGATTTTAACTATTCCAGTGGATGTGAAGTGGTAGTTCATTGTGATTTTAATCTGCATTTCCCTGATGTCTAATGGTGCTGAACATCTTTTCTTGAACCTAATGACCAAGTGTATATCGTTTCTTGTGATCCCTCCAAGTCATTTATTATTTTTTTTTTAAATTAGGTTGTCTTTTTGTGATTGATTTGTAGGAGTTGTTTGAATTTTCAAGATTCGAGAACTTTATCAGATATATGATTTGAGATTAGCTTTTCTCAAATGTGGTTTGTTCTTTCATTTTCTTACTAGTGTTTTTAGATGATTATAACTTTTTAAATTTGATAAAGTACAAGGTCTGATCAATATCCACCAGTCAATTTCCAGCCATGTGGCATATTAGTCTAATTGCATTATTTTGGATAATATCCAGGTGGGCAAAAAAGCGGGGGGTGCGGTCAGGGATAGTTACTTATGCATTTTTAAAGTCTTTTTGAACTAGGTAAATTTTATTGTCATAATTGGACCACAAGTCATCCTTCATTGAGTGTTCCATCACCCAATGGCCTTTTGTCCAACTTGTCTGGTTTCATAAGCATCAATGCCTCTTACATTGCCATGGGTCTGATGCTATGTGATCTTTCACTGCTATGTTTCCAAATCAATAAGCAGGAATTCCTATTTGATATTTTAAAAAATTGATATAACCTGCAATGCTGCTGACTCAGAAAAGTTTCTTCTTTCCCCAAAAGACTGAGATAGAGAGGCTAAAAAATAATATTGTGGCAATGATACAGTTTTAACATAAAAGAGCTACATCAAAGATCTGAACTTCAGACTCTCCTTGGGCTCCTAAAGCAATGTCAGGTAGATATTAGACACTCAACACTTGAATGAAGGAAGCAGTTCTATAGTTCCATGAGATAATAGAGAAACAGTAGAAAAATAGTCAAATATGAAACAAATTTTCTTACTGTTCCCTGCAAGCTCGGGCAGCTGTGTTCCAGGTGCCTTTCTGCTCTGTGATCAAGAAGTGGCAGTAGCCTGAATGATGGTGCCACCTAGCTGGGCAGGATTTGTCTTCCACCTCCTGAAAAACAGTTGTCCGTGTTTATATCATAATGGTCTTTACAATCTAAAGTCTCAGCATAAAGAGTCCTAGGAGTTCCCTAAATTGAATAGAGCAGTTTTTTCACCAGAAAGGAGGTCAGCGCTAATCCCAATTCTCCACCTTAAGAAATGCAATGGCTTCTTACAGAAACAATACTAAAGTTAGCAATGTTTCAATTTTATACCTGTGACTTTCTGATTGCTAAACAAATTCTTTTTAAAATGTATTGATATAACTAACGTATTTTGTGATATTTAAAACATTACTGGGGCCATTTTTTTTTTCTCTCTTCTCTTTCAAAGTGTAATAAAGGCAGGCCGATGAAGAGAAGCCTCTCTGCTACCTTATCACAGGGTATACTGCAAGTAAAGGTATCTGGCTGCTCATCCTGTGTCTCACCTTGGTTTGGGGGCTCCAAGCTTTCCAGGCAACCCCATTGCACTTATATAGCTTTTGGAGTCTTTCTTCAAAGTGGAAGAGTCCCTTCAATTCCATTGTGCAGTTCTTTGGAAATGAAGGCCAATGGTTCTGTGGGAAGGAAAGGCAATTGAGAATTGACGTTGATCTCATACTTACCTCCTTTAGGTCTTCGTTTGTTGAGTAGCGTTTGTGTTGAGTAAACTCTCCCCAAGCTTGAAGGCCCAGCAAACAGCTTGTTGTAAGGTGCATAGGTAGTAAAAAGATTTTCATACCTGTCTGGGGAAGTGTGAGTCAGCTGTGGATTCCGCCTTATCTGCGTGAGGCAGTTCTGCTACTTTGATTGTCTTTCGTGGCTGACTAATAATGGATATTTTGGTCTTCCTTTTGTGAGTTGGGGTCCTGTCATCCTCTAGTTGCAGGGAAACCATTCCATGATACTGAGGAAATCAATAAATAGCAATAAAGAAAAAAGCAAACATCAAGATAGCAAACAAAACATTTGTTGCAAAAATGAGCAATTCAAAAATTTGATAAAAGCAAAATTGTTTTTTTTCTGACTATCCAAGCCTCTAAAACAAATTTCAAAATAGGATTTTAAGAGAAATTGATAAAAGGCATTAAAAAATTCACTAAATATTTTGTACCCTTAGATACAAGAAATTTAGCAAATCTCTCAGACTGTGCTTACATTATAGATGATATCTGTTTCATTTCTATAAACAGAGGATGGATGAACCTGAAATCAACAGAGAACAAAATATAAGCAAAATTGGCTTAATAATAATTAGCAACAGGGTAAAATCCTTTTAGTAAGATCTTGTTGATGTCTGAAAATTTTTAAACATGTTTCTCAAGATTTTCCATGCTCTAATCATTGGAATTTTAAAAATCACTAGACCTAATCACAACTTATCAATGTTAATTCATAGCCCCAGTTAGAGAGAAAAGATATCCTTATTTTGTTGGTATATCTATGATGCCCAGAGGTCCAAGAAAACATGCACGCACACACAAGATTGTGTGCCTGGTTAGAGCACTATGCTAATAAGGTCAAAGCCATGATTGCCACACCCAAGTAACTGCTTAGTCTCATTCTATTCCAGGGTCACTGGTCATCCCCTGTCTCCATCACAAAAGCAACCAAAATAGAAATCAATAAATGAGTCAGTATATGTATCACTTCAATTAGTACAATTAATGAAGTAGGACAGCATTATGATATTTATATACAAAAGGCACTGCATAATTGTGTAAGGAACCATGGCCCCCACTCTCTATGAGAATCCAAACAGCTTCTTCAGTGTCTCAGAATACTGGTTAATATCTTTTGATTCTTTTAATGTGTATTTCACACACCAAATTCCCGAAGGACCCCATCCTTACTGTTTTGCCATTCCCTCGCATCCTAAGCTTTATTCCATAAAGATCTGTAGAATCAAAGCCCCGCATGGTGTCTCCCCTGGTGACTGCTAGCCGCTTGGAAGATGGAAAAGGTCTTCTTTCCAGATGAAAGGAACCAGAAGTAGTGGGTGAGGAAGACCCCGGGGACAGCGGGGGCCAAATGCCCTTCTTCCATGCATTGTGCTTGTTTGGGTTGAAGGAATATGAAGGATGGCACTGCCCTGGAGGCAAGATGGCAGGTCAGTTCATTTATACAAACAAATAAGTGATCACATTGACACAGCCCCTGGAGCAGCTTGTCATTAAACTTAGATAGATGGTTTTCCCGCCAGATGCTGCCTTTTCGCCATTTGCCAGAAACTCCTTTACTCTTCATCAATTTCCATCCAGGAAAGCTGTGCCCTTCTGCACATCTGCAGGGTGATTATAAAGTCATGAAATTGATTTCATAAACCACAAATTAAAATCATTGTCATGATTTTATAATCACACCATATCCTTATGCCATAGCAGCCTCACTTCTCTTCATATTATAGTACTCTTCAATCTAGCAGGTTTATTCAGTCATCAAGTATCATTCCACAAACACTTCGAAGTGATCATCCTTTCCCCAGTCTCCTAGAGGTAGAAACTGGAATTGTTCGAAGATACCAGTGAAATCAAATAACAAATAAATATTAGCATTCAACTGCTACGGACCAAAGATCTATTAAATCTTAACAGAAGTTCTTCTATTGGAAATATTACCAATTAGTGTGAAAAAAATCTAAACCCAGAACCCCCATCTGGAATTATATACTTTAAGTGTAAAGTGTGTACTTCATATATTTTATGTACTTAATGTGAACAGAAATTTCTATTGAAAAAAGAATCAATTTAGTGATGAAAGGTGATTGGGAGAGATGTTGTGGAAATATGAGTATTATAAAAGAAAGAGAATAGTGTCCATTTTTATTAAAGGATGAGAAAGAGAAGAGATAATAGATTTCAAGTAAGGAAAACATACAGGAAAAGGATATGACAGGTATAAAAACAGAAATATAAGAGAGAGCATAGAAACTGGACAATTGTAAAATGCTACATAGACAAATAAGTAGAAGGTATTTGCAGAAAAAAATTAGAGCACCAAGGACTACGGTTGGTCTTTGTTTTATTTAGTTCACAGGTTGTTCTTTAGCACATTACTATCCAGGACCTATTCGGCTCTGCAGCCCAAGGTTATTCATTAATATTCTCCAGCTGCTCCTGAATCCCCAAGCCAGCTGCATCTTTCACATCTATTTTTCTTCCATTCCTTCCTCCTTTAGACCTTTCCTGGTCACACTCCAGTAGGGGGCTCAGATTTTAGGCATTAAGAGCTCTCTTTAACAGAGGAAGATAATTACAGCCCTACAAACTCTGGGGGAAAATAATTGTCGTTAGATTCTCACCAACATTGTTTCCCCCTTGGTGAGAACAACAAACGAGTAGGGAAAAAAACCAACTATAGCACCGACTTGTTGCTTTTCTGAACCAGTAGTTCCTAGCAGGAGGAAAACCACATGAAGCAGAAAACAGAATAAAGAGCCTACATCATGACTGAGGTTGCTTTCTTGACAAGAAATTAAGCATTTTGATGTGAAGGCGTTATCAAGCACATTGGCTGTTGAAAGCAAGCAGCTACAGCGCCAGGATCGCTCCTGATTTCAAGATGAGGATCAAAAGAATACCTCCTTTTGAGTCCAAAATTTTCACTGCAGCTTTTGTCTTTGTGCCAAGAACTGCATTCACAGGGGAGTTCAGAATTACTTCAAAGACCTCATCATCTTCCTCTAATCCGTCATAGGTAATTGCTATATTCCACATCTTAGTTGACATTCCTACAAGAAGTAAACATTTTAATTACTCTTTAATTGCTATTTCAATCACCTAGGTGTCAGAGAAATATATTAATTAACATGTCTGCAGCTAGACTGCAGTAGCCTGAGTGAGCTATTGTACTGCTACCAACTCACTGAAGTCTTGCTGTTCTCCAAATAATATTAAAAGACCACATTTGTTTCTGGACAATGATGATTCAGTTTAAATGCAAACATTGTTACAAAAAGTCAAGCTGCATTTTGCAAGGAATGAGCAAAAAAAAAAAAAATAGTTAGGGAGACAAGATCCAAGACTTAATTTTTTTCCCCCGACCTGCCCTTCTCTTCTTAGGAATAAACAAGTACTGCAATCTTAAAAAGCTTAATAGTTTCAAAACTCTTAAGATGTTGATACAGACAGTCAGAAGTGATTATTGGATGGTACTTCGTGCTATTCATGGAGCCCTTGAAATGATTGATTTCTAAAGACAGCTGCCTCCATCGGCGGCTCCACTTCCTGAGTTCCTTCTAGCCTGAAAATGCTTTTGCTGATGATGTAATGCTCAGTAGTTTGATATCCTCCTGGAGAGAATTTATGGGCTGGGAGTTGTAAAACTAGACCGAGCCAATTTGTTCTTTCCCTTTCTGTCCGCCTCTATTCATGGGGTTACAATCAAGCTTGGTTTACAGTAACTTTGTGAACTTAATACAAAATAGTTTTGATGTTTAAAACACATCCCCAGCCATCCTACCATCACTCAGATGGGACACAAAACAACTCCAGAAACACAAAATATTAAAGCTGGAAGAAACTTCTGAGATTGTCTAACCCTGACCAGTTTCTACGACGTGGATTATAGGATATCTCTCCAGAGTTTTAGGGAAAAAAATAAAAGTGGTGGCAGGAGGAAAATAAAGTGCTGTTTAGTGGAGAAAGAAGGCTCAAGTTTAAGGGAAAAAAAGATAATAAATTTATGGTTTAACCTTCTCGGGCTAAGTTTTGAAAACTTTACCCTGCTATTTACTTTTTGATTATTTAAGTGCTTTTATTCCTATCGACCCAGCTGTATAAGCAGTTAAACATTTCATTTCTAGCCTTTTCCTTGCAGATTGTTTCCTACAGATTTATGCCTCTCGATTGTGCCATCTGTATGATGGCCTCCTTCTTGAAAGCACGCCAACATAGATTTCATGATCTTAATCAAAGTCTCGTCGACCCATAACCAAATTCAATGGAAAGATGAAATTCTTCACTTATCCTACTCTTGGCTGCACTTAAAAGGAAAAATTAAGTGTATTTGAAATATTTTTATTAAAAACATAGGCTGATAGCTAATTTGTTAGGCATTCAGGATCAACTGAGTTCTTAAATCAATTACTTTCAGGATTTTTGCCAAAATAGAAGTTGAAGCACCTAATATGAAATATTTTATAAGTCCCACTACATGGATGGATAAATCAATCCATCACAATATATTATTTTGTATCTATTACATAATAGCCTTTGCTTTAGATGCTACGGAGAACACCAGAGGTGTGATATAAGCAAGGCTTGACGTAAAGGAATTTAAAACTTCTTTGAAGAGACAAAATGTAAATAGTTGAAAAGTCAACTATTCAAGGCAATGTATGGTTAGCTGCCAAACGATACAGAATAGACAGACGGTAAGTACTATATGTGTGTGGGCTGCAGAGCTGGAAAGATTTGGAGGGAAGAAATGGGAAAACAACAAAAGCAAAGGCAGGAAGATAGCAAAGCAGAGCCCTTGATAGGGAAGGCTGAGCAGATTAGTGGCTGGTATAGAGAGGTCACTGAGATGAATAGGAAGTGATAAGGCTGCAGTGGCAGTTTTGTAGTCAGACAGCAGAGAGCCCTGGACACTAACTAGGTGGTGGGGTTCAGACTTTAAACCGAAGACAACAGGGAAGGCTCTTGAAAATGGATGTCTTGGAAAAATGAAACTGAAAGTGTTATATAGGAAGATTTAGGGGTGCAGGCAGAGAGGCTAGAAGTTGGGAGGTCACATAGACAGCTGTTGTAATAAAACTGATATAAAGAGATGAGGCTGGACAATGAAGAAAATATATAAATGCTAAGATTTTTGCTATTCAGAGAACTGTTTCGATTCTCAAAGCCCATAGAGTTAAACATTCTTCACATAAAAATCCAATACAAAAAAATATTGCCAGGCCTAACCAATTGCCATCTTTAAAAAAAAATTTTTTTTTTTAATTACAGCAGCTCTCCTCCCTGCCCCACCTCTGGGAAAAAAAGAAACCTTAAAGTTTTTGTAAGATATGATGGAGTAGATTAGAAACAGATGGTTAAAGAACATCTATTCCAAGTTTCATTTAAGTGCTTCTGATTTGTTTTCAACTTTCTCTCTACCAGGTGTGCACATAGGACCAACTTTTTTACATTAATGAGATTGGAAGTAAGAACTTTGTTTTTTCTTTTTCCTTCCTGTCCCACTTTCAAGGTGCAAAGTAATTGTTAAATTACTGAGCTTATAAGCGATTTCAGAAGGCTCGAACTGGCCCCCTGTTTCCATAAAACAAAAGGTGCTGAAAAGGAGAGAGAAGGTGTCATTTTATGCAGACATATCCCACTTTACAGAATAGGTCACTTCCTGAATATTTTCCTGTAAAGCCACTGAAAGACGTTTTCTCCATAAGTTTTAGTAAATGCCACATTAGACACCCGTTCCTTTAGGAAATATTTTGACTCTTAGGAATGATGGCTTCTCAATTAAGAATGCAGCAAACCTTTCAAGAACATATATTTTAAAAAGAAAACAATCACTTTCTAAACAATATTTACACTTTGACTCAAGATTAGTCACAAAAGCTTAATGCAAAGTAGTCAGGATTAGTCTTTTGGTTTGGTGCTACGGCTACTAGGCTAGCTTACTAGCTTCAGTATATATATAGCTCACCAGCCTGAAAAGTCACCCATTTTCTCTCCAGCTGCCTCCCAAGAGTTCTCAAATCTTATAATATCACACTGTCTTTGATTTTTCACTCTCTGTTTCTTCACCAGTCATGGAAACTGCTATTTTTAAAGAAAAGAACAGATTGCTTTGGGCAAAAGGGCTGGGGGTCGGGATGGAGACACCAGACCCAAAAGAGGCAAGAATTAACAATATGGGAGTAAATGAATATGTATGGGACCTGTGGATGTGGGGAACTTAAAACTTTTCTGAAGTAAGACTTCAGTTTATGAAACTGTTTCTGTCTAATAAGTTCCAAAAAAAAAAAAGCCGAGTGTTGTTTCTTTTTTAATTAATTTTTTTCTTAACATATCTAAATAATCTCTAAAATCATGACCATTTAGAGCCCCAGAAGTCATTAATATTTACTCATAACAGCATATAAACTCTTCTAGGCAAATGAGTATTTATCTTATGCAGTAGAATCCCCACAAAGTAGCTTTTAGAGATTCCTCTAGTGTAATACATTCCTCTAGTTTCTATCAACCCAAACAGAGCACCTGGTGGGCTGCTCAAATCTACTGAAGTCAAAACCATGACCTTGTAACAAACCTCAAATAATAAGGATGACAGATGACAAAGACTCTTGGCTCTCAAAGAACGGAAAGGTTGGAATTGCCTTAACACGAAGTACAAAAACAGCCTAGTGCAAACGCCTCAAACCCTTTGTTTTAGGGTTGACCAGAATGCAAGGGCCTGGAGGAACCTGAAGGTAAACATCAAATACATAATGAGAGTAGCTCTTCTCACAAAGTGTAGTCAGCCTGAGGAATGAACTTATGCACATCACGAAAATATCACAAGGAGGAGACCAATAACAATACTTGGGTTACTGCATGCCAAATTTAAGGCTCACTGTGAGAGGTTGAATTGTGTCACTCAAAACTCCATATTTTGAAGTTTTAACTCACAGTATTTCAGAATGTGACCTAACTGGAAATAAGGTCATTACAGATGCAATTTGTTAAGATAAAATCATACTAGAGTATGGGCTCTCATCTATTATGACTGGTGTCCTTATAAAAAGGGGACATTTGAACAGACACACACATACAAGGAGAACACTAATAGGGACATGACAGCAGAAGCCAAAGAATGCCAAAGATTCCAGCAAACCACTAGAGCATGGAAGAGAGACATGGAACGGATTTTCTCTCACAGTCCTCAGAAAGAATTAACCTGCCAACATCTTGATCTTGAACTTCTAGCCTTCTGGACTGTGAGAAAATAAATTTCTGTTTTCAAGCTACCTGGTTTGTGATATTTTGTTAGAGCAGTCCCAGCAAATTAATAATATAGTCATCAAACATCATGCTGCTTATGGCGAAAGGCATTTCTTTTCTGTGTTTAATATTAAAGATATTGATTTTGGAGTGGTGATGGTATTTCAGCTATTTTATTTTGTCTTTACTTGAAACATCATGAGTCAGTGGCAGGCGATGGCGGGAGTTTTGACTTTGTGCAGATCACTTCTCTTGCAGAAGACCACAAAGCTGGAAGCCCTGGCTGCTTCTCATGGCCTTTTCCATTTGCCCCTGGACTGGTGATTCTGAGCATAGGGAAAGAGAAGGCACCATGTGGTGCAGTGAAGGAGAGCTAGCTACCTGCCCCCATCTACGGAAGCCAGGGAGAGAAGGCATGTCTCTAGCCTTGGTATTTCAGGCATAGGCCCCCAAAATGTGTTTGTCTTTCAGCCTAAAGTCCCCTTCTTATTCTGCCTGCTCAGAATCCTGGGAAATCTTCCAGGATTTGCCTTAGTCAGAACAGTGGCTCACCCTTTTCCTTCCAATATACTATTAGTGAGTTGTTTTTACATCTGTATTTCCCACACGATAGAACACCCTCGAGAGCAGGCACCATACTCTTATATTCCCTTTTGCACCTAGCAAAATTTTCCCACAGATTTAATGCAAAATCTGTACTATCTAATTAAATAATAATTTCCCCTGGAATCTCCACATATTAACCTATTCCGAGAAAGATAATTTAGAAATGCCCTTTAGGAATCTATATGAACATAACATTTTTAAAATTTCCATAAAAATATGAGGCAATTAAATCATTTCAGCTTTGTGCCAGGCCTTTAAATAATTTTTTAAATGACATTACTTTTTTTCTGGATTTTTGGATGTTTGCTTTGATATTTTATATTTTTCATTTGTTATGATTTTCTCATTTAAAATAAATATTCACTTGTAATAAAATAAAGTATGAAGGGCAAAGCTTCAAGTCCAAACCGATCACTCTTGGAGTGGGGTAATACAGTTCCCTGAGGAGTTTCTAGTTGGCTGAAGTTGCATAATACTGTCATCTCCAGACTTCTTTACAAAAAACATAAAATGAACTGTAGACACGAAACGTACCTGGGTCAAACTGAATCAGTTTAGATAGAGTCATGGTGAAATCTTTTCCAATTGTAGCTGACACTTGGTTGACCTTAAAAGGAAAAAAAAATGTCTTTTTTAAATAAAAATATTCTATAATACAGAAACATCTAGGCTAGTCTCACACTAAACTCATGCTCTACAAGTCTATTTTTAACACAACTTGTTTTTTTTCATTGTAATAAAACATTTTTGATCCAAGCTGCATGAATTTTTCTTAAAGTTAACTTTTTCTAGGTTAATATCAATGGAAGTAAAAGTAAAACTTTTTTGTTTCTCCTTTATAAATGATTCAGTTATTGGAGAAAGCAACATGAATTTTAAACAATATCTTTCTCTTTGTTACAAGTCAGATTTTTTTTTATTTCATTACCTTCCCTTTACCTTAACCTTGTTTTAAAATAGTGTCTCTGAGGAAAAAAAGATGGAAGAGTGAAGAAAGAAGAAAGCAGGCACTCCTGACAGCCTGGGTGCTGGTCTGTCAGCCAACTCTGAGGCCTCCTGTGAGCTCCAGGACACTGAAAGCCTTTGGACTAGATGAACTACAACAAAGTCTGCTCCGCTTTCCTGTCTGGATGAAACCATCCATCCCTCTTCACAAACTTGGATGTAGGCTTTATGGGGATAGCAGACCTGGTGAACAGCTCCACAAAGACAAGCCACACCCAGAACTGAGGGCTTAGAAGCTCCATCAAGTAAGTTATAAAAAAACAAACAAACAAAAAAAACACTCTATTTTAAAGAGGCTATTGACTGATTCCCTGTTCCCCACCCTCAGGGCTAAAAACCAATCGATTTTAAGGCTCTAAAGTCCTGGCCTTAACACCAGCCAGAGAAAGCCTAAACATATATTAAGAACAGCATCCTTGGCTGCTTTGAAAAAGAGGTCATTGAATGAGAACCAAGTACAAGCTCAATAGGCAGCTGTTACTTTTGTATTTTTTTAAATGTTTAAGATGATCAGAAAAGTGGGTTAATAAATTTCTTCACTTTTTTAAATAAAGGAATGAAAAGCACAATTGAAAACTTAAAAATTCTTATTTCTATGTCCTCAGACATTTTCTCTGTTTCTAATCAAAGGCCCTAATATCTGCCAGTGGTTCTGCAGTGGAAACAGTTTGCTAAAGAAGGGTATTACCTTCTCAGCTCCCATTTGCTCCTTGCCTACAATGCCAGGGCTCCTCCCGAAGAACTTTTCATTGTAGAAAGGCAGCCCATTGTACACCTGTACCCACCATATGCTGAGACTTATATATCTCCGCATGGTTCTTGCACGTGCAATTACCTAGTATTTACCACCACTGAGTTTACAGAATCCTACGTGGGAAAAGGAATGGTCTGAGGCAAAGTGATTGGAGAATTCAGTCCAGTGAAGGTGCATGATCCGAACCAGGGCAAACAACACCAGTAAACGTGCTTTCTCTTTCTCTGTTCTTAGTCAAGCAGCCAATAACCTCTGGTATAAGGTGGCAGGCTGTGGGCCATGAGTAGTCATCAATGAAGGACACAGGGCTGTGTTTGATGAAGGCCTGTACACTCAGCTGGCAGGTTCGTGGTGTGCATTCTGCTTAAGTAGATAAAAGGTTCTATGTCACACCATGTATGTTCTTTCTACCTGGCAAGGTGAATTGTAGTGTGGCCCAAAACTCCAGACTTAAGCATATGGCACTATCTATAGAAGACCAGAGGACTATTAGAAAACCATCCAGCCAGATTCTTTCTTTTTCCACAAACCATCTGCTGGAAAATTATAGGGCATACTAAGTTGTCTAATGTTTTAATAACAATAAAGCACCCACAGATCTGGGGAAAGGAGCCTATGCCCACTGAAAAGTTAATACTGAGTCTGGATATGGCAGAATTCAGGCACGCAGGGTCTGAGGATGATTTGAATTATTATCGTAATTGAGACTTAACTGAAATGTCATTTTTTTTTCCCAGTAGCTAATATCAGTGCCCTTTTCATTAGATTGAGGAAGGGAGTCTTAAGGCTTATTTGTTGTCATTAGTATATAAAAGCTTTTCATGCTTTTGTTCTCTTGAAGTGCTATTGTGATAGCATCTCCTAAAAATTCCTTCAATTCTAATAGCTATAGGTTGTGTTTCGAGGTCCACGTCAATGGAAAGGAATAACAAGTTGACTAAATCAAAAATGATTACTGTATTGATATATGTTCCCTTAATTTTGTATGACTTGAGGACTCTTAAGATACATTTGTCCTGATTTTCCTCATCCACTGAGACCACAGGAGTTACCCTGGTTCATACTCAGAGAAAGCCATTTGGGGACTGAAATTTGCTCTGGGTACCTCACAGAATGCCTTGCAAACAACTTTTCTTTCTAAAGCAGAGTTTGGCCCAAGTTCACTAGGTTGGACATACCTCCCTGTGAAATCAAACTTCAAGACTTAACGACCAGATTTAAAAACTAAAAATGGGTTAAAAATATTATATCTAAGAGCTAATGAAGCTAGATAAAGGCTGGATGAACAAGGAGATTTTATACTTACAATCCCCAGAAGAGTGTGGCATGTCTGCAATTTGAAATTTCCTTGGTTATTCTGATTTTTTTCTTAAAAAATAAAATAAGCAACCTAAGTTTTAGCTTGAGTTGACATTTTAGAGTTGTTACCTTTACACTGACAAAGGCCGAGTCCATGGAATAGCCCCTTCTGGCAATTTCCAAGGGCAACATGCCCACATTCTCACAGACCTCATATTCAGTCTGTGTCCATTCAATATGAGACCACTTCAGTTCCAAGCTGTGCAAGAAATGAAGAGAAAGGGGAAATCATAAGAAATGTACAGTAAATGCAATGCCTGTAGGGATCTTCTGCTGAGTAGGAGACCAAACCACTGGTTCATACCATGGTTCATTAAACTACGTCAGTGTTAAAAATGCCTTACACTTGTTTGATACTTTTTAGTTCATAAAGAACTTTTACTAACATTGTCTCATTTAATGCTTACAACAATGTCCTGAGGGAGACGGAGCAAGTATTAGAATTCCATTTTACAAATGCAGAAACTAAGGTTAAAAGACTGTTGAAAGTACCACAATTATTAATAACAGAAAAAGGACTCAAACTTGAGCATTCTAAAGGAAAAGGAACCAACACTAATGAAGTTCAAAAGGACACTCATTTTTGGAAAGGATGCTGATATGAAATCTCTCTTATCTTTTGGCCTTCTTCAGTGGTGCAACAAGAACAGTTTTAGACACAGATCTCCTGAACTTGAGTTAAGATTAAATCGCAAGTTATCTCTGAGGGTGTGACTAAGAATTAAAATGTGCATGTGTTTTGTAACCATAATCTGTTCATTCTTTTGTGCATACAAAAGGGTTGTACTAATAATATGTAGTTTGGATGCAGCTATATACCTGAATAAACCTAATGGAGAGTAGACTTTTTCCTCACAATATAATTATTGAGCCCAAAATTCTTCTTGAATCTTTATAACGTAGGGAAAACTTATTTCCCTTTTTTCAGAAAAGAAATCCAGGCTTAAGAAAGATTAACTAACTAGCTCAAAAGAAAAAAGCTATGGCAAAGCTAATACATAACAGAGATTAAATTCCCAGCAGAAATCTGAAGCCAAATGATTTGTTCCTCTTCTACCATCCTTCTTCTCACTTGAAGTTCTTCAGGACTCCTTGTAGTTTGAGCTCAAGCAGAAAAGTACAGCGTTATTTTTATCCTGAAATATTCTTTTTTGAGGTGAGAAAACTTGAAATGTTTCACCTAAACATTTCTCTCTAAACACATTCTTACTTTTTAACCCTTTCAACCTTCAGCAATTTGAAAGACACAAGCAATCTTCACCATGATCACTTAACACACTTTCCTTGCTTTTGTTTTACTCATTTTCCTTTAATTCTACATTTACAAAACCCTCAGTAGTTGCCTTACTGTATCCCAAACTTCTAATTGGATTCAAGCTCTTTCCTCTAGAGTTAGTAAATTTATTTTTACAACTTTATTTTTCTTGCAGAACTAGAAATTCTGTGCCACTGCGAGGAGAATAGGGTTCACAGGACTCTCCTGGCTTTTCCAGGGACCATTCATAATAGCAAGTAAGTTTATCTTTTCATAACCACTTTATATACTTGCACCAATCATATGTCACAGTCGCATTCTATAGACTAAGTTCACTAGCAAAATAAACTCCATAGCACTGTCTTCTACAAGGTAATGTGGGAGCACAGAACTATTGCAGAGGTTCGTGAATCTCTATGAACATGTTTATTCAATCAAAAATACAAAGTTTAGTGCTACTGGCATGCTGGGCTTCATCACATTTTGGCATAAAAACAAGACCCTTACATTAAATAATATTGGGACTCTCATAGGTATTTAATGCAACAGAATTCAAATCTGGCATGAAAGAGATCAAGAAACAAAGAAATAAATGACTGTGATTAAAGAATCACTAGATAACAGGCAACAAGGACATTATAAATGCCAATAGAAAAACACATTTATTGTTGTTATTCTAAATAACATGTTGCAAAGAATTCCTAAAAGATCTAGCTAAATGAGAAAGAGTTTTAGTGTCTAATCTCCTGAGAATCCATCCATTGCTAATACTAACCATGACAAGCAAAAATTCATCAATGTCTCTCTGCAGATCCAGGTGACCTCAAGGCATAAAGCTAAATGCAGTTTGATCTAGATTCATAAAGGGACCATGCAGAGTACTGCTCAGTTTCAAAGCATAAAGAGTCCTGGTGTTTGGGAATGTGTGTACATTTCCCTGACGCACCATTAGAATGCTGCATAATGCTTAGAGGTTAAGGTTGTTATTACACAATATTCTGTTTTATTTTCTTAAAACTACTCACTATAAATAAAAAGGTCTATTGAAAAGCCATAAAATTTAAGCCAGGCTATATATTTTCCAGAAAAATGTTTAAATTGCAAAGCACTTGCATACCTATGGGATATGTGCGACACATGTTTTGAATGTATTTTTGTTTTTTGCAGTACAATATTTGAGAAGATCTTTCTACACTGAGACTATGGTTATTTAAACTCTACACAAACACCTGGAAGAAAAGTAAGAGGTGTCGTTAATCACTTGGGAATTCTTCCTGTGAGAAGCCACACTGCTGTATACTTGACATCAGGTAGATAACTAGATGCAGGAGCCCTTGAAAGAAATTTGGAAAGCTCTGGACTTGTAGGTGTCATGTAGATAAGGGTTGGTTCAAAACTTCACATTTTAACGACCCCTCCCTTCTCCTATTACTGTTGAGTAGAGCTCATTCTAAGGCCAGAAATGAGGTTTCTGGATACACTTTATGCAAAACCCATATGGCAATCATTTTGAGTCATTTAGCAAGAGGTGAGAACTCCTCTATTGCCTTGGTCAAGGTTTCCCAACTGTGACACTGTTGACATTTGGGACCAGATAATTCTTTGTTGTGAGGAGCTGTCTTGTGCATTGTAAAACATTTAGCAGCATCCCTGGCTTCTACCCACTACATGCAGTTACACCACTGCCCTCAGTCACAATCCAGGGGAGAAAAAGAGCAATTAGAGGGATTGCTTTACAAACTATATAAATATCTAACCAATGTACTGTATGCTTGAAACCAATAAAATAATAAAATTTTAAAACATATTTAGAAAAAAAGAAAAAAACTGTTTCCAGATATTTCCGAATGTCCCTTTGGGGAAAAGTCATCCCAGTTGAGAACCACTTCGCTAAGTGATTTTGAGGCACTCATCACATTAGAAAATTTGATTTAATGTGGAAACTGAATTTTGGCGCCCCAAAAGCACTGCCGTGAATGGAAGACAAAGGATAAAAGAGTGGAAATTAAATTGGATTAGAAGTCCTGAGGCTTCTGGTCCTTCTGCCACTTAGAACTCAAGTCAGGCATGAGAAAAGTTGCTTAAACACCCAGTTTAAAATTGCAATCCATTCCCAGAGTCCAGCATCTGTGATGCCCCTTTATCCTGACCATCTTTTTCATTTTCCCAAGTATGTATTATGCATAACATACTACTTGATTTAGTTAAGATATTATGTATGTTCTAAGTGAACAGGTGTCTTCGGTTCACTGATATAGTCCCAAGTCCCTCGTAGAGTGACTAGGACCTAGTAAGGGCTCATTTTGTAAAATGAATCTTGTCTAGCCCACCATTCCCAAGCTAAATTGACCACCAAAACTTTTTTTCTCCTCAGCCCTAATAACATCCTATTTTGCACAATTTGAAAAACTGCTTAGCTAGGTGATCCTCACCTGTTCTTTCTAGCCCTGACTTACTCTGGGTTCTTTAGCTGTTATTGGACTTTATTAGAGTAGAGAGAAAGATGGCATTGATAAAAGAGCATTCTATCGTATATCACAATTTCTTAACAGACGTATTCTATTATCTAAGGAGTGGGCATGGTTCTCAACTTTTGGCAATGCCTAGAGACAGCTTGGGTTGTCACACTAGGAGGATGGTGATACCAGCATTTAGAGGGTAGAGGCCTGGGATGCCGCTAAACATCCTGCAATGCACATGACACCCAACCCAATCCCTACCCCCACTCCATGACAGAGAGTTATCTGGCCCAAAATGTCAATAGTGTTGATGTAGAGTCAAAAATATATAATCCGATATTTTATCCTGTGGATACTTGATTCCTTTATACCAATGAATTGAAAGAAACACTTGGATTAAAACTCCAGTTTGGGATCTGGGACATCAATCTAGGTTAACAAGAGTGTGTGGAAAAGGTACTTGGTCCCTGGATGCCTCAGTTTCCTCACTTCCCAAAGCATAATAATGATGGGTCTGTGCTTCAAAGGGGTTAAATGAACCTTAATGAATACTCATTAAGTATTTTGAGCTTCTCAGTGAAAGATTTTATAGAAGCTAAAATTGTGATTAAATTATTCTTATAACTAGATTTTCATTTATAATCAAGTAGCACATGACTTAAGAAAATTGAGATCTTAAAAAAAATTTTTTCCAAGTAGTCAATCTAAGACTTATCAATTCAGAGAGGATGTTATTAAGCTCCATAATCTAATGCTATGAACACCTGTGTTTTCATTTCTGTCTTTCTCTCATGATAATGGGGAAACAGTGTTTAGCCAGGAGGCAGCATAGTGAGTACCTAAACAAGTGCTTTGGAGTCAGACACATCTTGCAACCACTTATTAGTATGTGATTATGGCCAGCTACTCGCTCTCTCTGGGCCTCGGTTTTCATTATCTTTACAAAGAGGAGAATTACACTCATGTCAAATGATGAAAATTAAAATTCATTAATTTATATAAAGCACCTGTACACAGTGGATGCTTAATAAGTGTGATTTCCCCTCCCTTCCTCTGTGTTTTCCTAGATTGAGTCCGGAAACAAATACTTTAACTTCTGCCTTGCAGGTAATATGAAAGCTTTACCTAGCCAATAGTTTCAACCTCTTCCCCTATAAGGTGTTTCATAAAAGCTGCCAAACTATTGCAAAGTTTGCCTATTAGAAATTCCTCTTCTTTTTCATTTCTTTTGTCCCTTCTCCTTGAAGACCAAGAATAAATAATAGAACAGCCACGGGGAGGAGAAGAGTCAGAGTGCTTGAAATCATGCAGCAGCTGGAGAAGCAGCCTTTGAGTTATGAAAACTTCGGCGAGAGTCAGCTTTTCTTTTGAAGTTCATTTTTTGTCAGTGGACCCTAGAAAGAGGTCAGTGTAGAAGACATTAGGAAACTGCTATGGCCAGAAATTGGCTACATTCTGTGGTCTGCAAAGGTGTTTTTGATGAACGACGTGGATCCTGTGTAGTTTGCTTTGAGAATTCTGCAGACCATCTTGAGATTTGAGCTGGACTTTGAGAACAGGCATGAGCTTGTTAGAGAGTCATGCCAAGGCATGAGCTGCTAAGATGAATAGGATGAGTATGTATTCTGAGGTCAGGGTAGTAGGGTTCACTTTTGGCTCAGCACTTATCCATTTATGGGACTGCAAGCCAATCACTTAAATGCTTTAAGCCTGATTTTCTTATCACCCTCAGAGGATTTTGCTTTGCAAATTAAATTAGGCAACATATGTGAAAGCACCTAGCACAGTACCTGAAATTTAGGCACTTAGCCAAGTCTAAATATTTATGCAAATTCCATGGATTTCTGTGTTATAAAATAATCTCTGTTCACAATAAAATGTCTCCCAAATGTATTCTATGAAAAACTTGTTCCATGAGCTATTGTGGGGAATGGGGGAGAGAAGGGAGGGAGAAGTGGTTCTATGGTCAAATCAAGTTGAGATATGCTGCATACGATATGCCTCTCTCAGAGATCTGCAGTCTATACAAGCATCTCCATAATTCTAGGATGTAATTCAGTTAAACAGTATGCAAGCTAGCTAGCTAGTAATAACTCGATTAGTCTAGGCTAAATCAGATTCCCTAACACCTTTTTTAATGGAACATCTATTGACTCTTCAAGACTGTTATTCCACAAAAACACCACAAGAGCAAAAAATTACTAGCAGTCAAGATTCTGGAACATTCCCACTGAACATAGATCTTTCTCATTTTCTTAAAAGAGTGCCCTTTCTGCTCCAGATTTCACTCACCAGTCCCTTTAGCTTTATTACAGAAGGTTTTCACCCCTTCAAATATGCAGAATGTTAAACTATTAATCCTGCCTAAGCCAAAGAACACAAAGTTGCACAGCATTTAGCTCACTGACTTGTAAGCATACTGATTGTTTATTCTGCAAACCATCCCAGAATCACTTTCTAATTAGAGATGGGCTTTAGCGAGCCACCCAGTGTCTCTGAAATACTTCTTCATATAGTCAACCTTTGCACCCACATGAATGAACAACAGTAGTGAACACTAGCACAAGTTACATTTGTTAAGGACTTCAAATATACAAGGTGCTTTTACCTCATTTGCTTCTCTAAACAAATTTTGGTATTGCCCCATTTGACAGATGGGATAACTAAGGCTTGAACAATCACCTAGGTCAATGGCATTGCCAAAGATCAAACTCTGTTCTTTGGCTCTAAATCCAATGGTTTATTGTTTATTATCTATACTGTAATTTCCAGTGTGTTAGACATGGCACGTACGCTAATGTTAACATCTATAATTTACATTAAAAACCAAGTAAAACTTAAAGTTCTTGAAAATTAAGTATTTGTCCTTTCTTGCTGCCATGGGGGCCAATGACTGGAGAGAGAGAGAGGCAGATAAGTCCACAGCTCCATTCCCTCTAGCCAGTCAGCATGCTTGGGTAAGGGTGGGCAAGAAGTTCTGCAGTGTATGAAGAAAACCAGGTACTCTGGAGCCACCCTTCCTGGGCCTGAAGCCTAGCTCCTTTGCGAATGAGCTGCATAAGCTTGGAAAAATCATTTCCTATCCCCATTTTTCGGTTTCCTCACCTGTAAATTCTGTATGATGATGGTATGTAACTCATAGATGGCTGTGATGATTAAATGAAGAGCCATAAAAAGAGCAGAAAACAATTATATTATATGTGTAACTAGGCTCTTGCTGGCTGTCTTGGAGAAAAAAAACCTGCTATTTATAACATTGTATCTTAATGGAAAAATGTACATCTAATAAATGAGGCAACTATACCAATCAAAAATCATGGACGTAAATGCTGACTAATTTCTATCTTCCCCTATCTACTTTAAAGAAAACAACTTAATATCTCAGAATCAAATCCAAATTATTTTTGGATTAATACCTAATAGGTGTATTGTACATCATTTCATCCCATTGGTTCCAATCATTTCAAGCTGAATTAGAAACGTCTTCAGCATAAGTGCCTAAAATTGATATCTAACACAAGAAGAAGCCTATTTAAAATAGCCTCAATTAAGGATATAAATTCTTCTGTGAATCTCTTACGAATCTGAGGATTATTTAAAACTGTAAATCATCTTCAAAAGCAATGTCCTTGGTAATTGCAAGAAATAAGAAGGGCATGTAAGTGAAATAATATCAATCTAGCACCATTGCCGGAAAAAAAATTGTCTATCAGCTATGCTGTGTTTACATGTGGAGGATCAGCTATTAGCATTAGATCAGTAGCAAGCTTGGTCACTACTCATATGTTTTTAGTTGAAATATTAAAAAACAAGGGAAGTTAATTTAGTAATGTTTTGGAGCAGAACTTTTTTTCTTTTTACATATTCTTGAGAATTGGAAGATGTTCGTCTGAAATTGCAAGTACTTCATATATTTTATGTAAATATATGTATAATCCGGAGGAACAATTTCTCTTAAGCAAGAGCTGTTTAATGGGTGGTGGTCATCTGTTTTAATTTTATAATCTCAGGATTATATTTACATGTCAGAAGTAAGGTTTTCCTTGTTCATGTCTATTTACCAGCTTGTAGTACTGTGCACCTGGCATATAGTAGCCAGTCAATAAAAATCTTTCGAGTTAATAAATCTGGGCCAGGTACTACACTTTATCAAGGCAATGTAGGTGTGGAACCCTGGGAAACTGGGTAGGGGGTGGTTTTGTTTGTTAGTTTTGAGGATGCCAGTTTTTCCTAACAATGACTACAGAGACCTCTGCTGGTGAAATCTGGAACTACAATCCAGGATCAAAAATAAAAAGCAAGAACGAAGAGAGCAGAGGAAAATTTGTTTTCCATAAAGGTGCTGTACTCACTTACAATGTGTAGTCTGACTAGGATATGGTGAACACTAAAACTAGGATGAACAACTTTTCTTGGAAGTGGCTTGGAAGATTTAAAAAGAAAGGAAAAACACAGCACAAGAACTAGACTATGAATAACCTTTCTATACTTATCGGATAGCTGATAAATTACTCAAGGTCTACCTACAGTCAAGAAAAGTCTACAATAGGAACCCATGACTGAGATTATTACAATCTGTAAATCTAGTTAATTTTGAGGATTTGTTATTCTTGTCATTCTGAGGATCGTATATACTTCTGTCACTAAATACCTCCAAGACCATTTTCCTCTTTACACCATCTTAATCTTATCTATGATAGGTTTATTAACTTCTAAAGGCAGTCTTAAGTAATCATTTGTTTGTTTCTTTTTCTTTCTTTCTTTCTTTTTGAAGGAAAGAGCTGTTTTGCTAACTGTTCCTGACTACCTCATTCTTCCCACTCTAGATATTTTATGAAACTATGGTTACTAACACAGTCCTAGAGTGACCCCTTGCTGCATGATTTGTACACAAGCCTGCAAGCTCAGTCCTAGGTGCCAGTGAACTGTCAAGACAGAAACCTTTCTGTGTGTGAAGGTATATGCATTTACATGCAAAAATTGAATGCCCTAGCACTATACAACTTAACTTTTTAATGTTTTCATACTCTGTAAAGCTACTGGCTTTCCCACTATCAAGCAGTAATAGAAAGACAAATCCCTCTCCGAAATAAATTCCATGAGCTTGTGAAATCGTCAATTTATCCTCTTAGATTCTGTTTGAAAAAAAAAACACTTCACTTTCCTAATCAGATACATTCTGGACATTATATGCAGGATTATGGAATAAGCAAAATAATTTACATTTGAGGAGCAGCTGAATTCCCTGTAGGGTCCATGATTTGAAATTCCATGATATCTGAATTAAATTCCAAAGATGAGTTTATGATGTAAAGAATGGTCTTACTGTTTAAGTCCTTTTGGTTAAATTTCTCATGGATAAATTCCCCTACAAAAAAGAAATAAATGAATTTAATGAGAAATTAAACAAAAAATTAAAAGAGTTGATAAAATTGTATGGCTATTTTATTTTAAACTCAGCTTTAAAAATAGCCAATGTATATTTTTAAAGGAAATTAACATTATTACAACTATCTTAAAACTCATATGCAATGAACTTAAATTAGTCTTTAAAATTTATTTTGTCTCAGAAATATTGTGTCTTAAAGAAAATGTAATATTAGAGGGAAAGTAGAAAGATACAGTAATAAATTCTATAATTCTGTGGCATCTTTTTTAGTGATACATTTTGAACATTGTCTTTATAAAGCAGAAATAATATACAATCCAGAGAAATCATTCTACCAAAAAAACCCAGAATTTTTTTAAATGACTGACATAATTTAGAATTTATGATAGAAAAAATTAGTCGCAAATATGAATTTGGTCCTGACATTAAATATTCCTCTGAATATATTATAATCTGGCTGTTGGAAAAAAAAGTTGTAAACAACAGACGTCATACAATAAAATAATACATCAATATGTGGTTCTCCCACTCAAGATGAATTTAGGAAAGCACAGCTTCAAACCCTCTTTAATGCTGGTATTGATTTATAAACTGCATGTATCAGTAAGCCCTGGGGAATGTTTACCAAATGGGCCTGCACTTAATTAAATTACTCTCTAGCATTGCCAGCCACTGGGTATTTTAAAATGAGCAATTACAAGGATTAAGGAAGGCAGTACCTGTTGTTGTGTTCTCCAGATGTCCATGTTGGGGGCCTCGTAAAATCTTAAAGATGATCTGATCATCATCGGTGTCAGGGTCCGATGCCTTCAACACACGGGAAGTGATGTAAATTCCATAACAGCCATTTTTTAGAAGTGCTATGTGAGAAGGGGAATGCACATGTACGATGTGGGGGGCTGTTTTGTCCAACTGGTCCACCTGAGTTGTCAATAATTACATACAATGTTATACATCCCTCTGGAGACTTAATGATTAACAATGACAAACACTCCTAAATTTCAGATTTCTTATCCTCCTCATTTGTTAATTTCTGCTAAAGATTGTCTTGTTCACAATATCCTCAGCAAATACCATAGTGCCGAGAACAGAGGTAAACTTTCTATTGTAAATCTTAACACAGCTTTATTTATTTGTCTGTCTCCCCCATTAGGAAATAAGCTCCCTGAGGGCAGACACTATGTCTGATTCCCCCAATCTATTCCCTGCAACTGGCACAGTGCCTGAACCATAACAGGAGCTCAGGGAATATCTGCTGAATGAATACATTAAAATTGACCCAAGAATTGTATCGCAAACAATGTTAGATCCACAGAAGGATATCCCCATTTTCCCAGTACTTGGTGATGTACAGAAACAAAGTTATAAGGTTTACAAATGCAACGAACATTTTTTTGGCATGTCTTTGTTTAAATGGCAAAAACGTTCAATAAAAATAGAAATATCTTAGTAAGAAAAAAGTGAGAAGTGACTATAGGCATTTGTGAATTTGTTTCATTGAGGATGAGAACCAGGTAACTGAACAGGTGGACTCAATTTGTGAAGACAGTGGATGGACGATTACTCATGAGTGGAAGGGGTGTATAGGTTCAAGCACTACAAAGGGCTTCATTCAGTTACGGTATGGAGCTAAGTCCATCTTGCGAATAACTTGTAGTTAGGGATGGAGGAGTTTTGATGGATCAGCACAATTCACCAATAATGCTAGAAAACACGTGTAAGAACACTACCTTCATTCTTCAATTCTTAACTTAATTTATCCAAAAATTACTGCTAATCTTAGTTCACTAAAGAGAAGGAATAAGTGTCAATGATAAGTCTGTAAATTTTTCTTGTATGTGATGATATAAAAAGGAAGAGATGGGATGAACTGATGATGAATAATTTCCATGATGTAGTGAGAACAATAAAACTGCAAATTGCAGAATACAAGATGACTATAATATCATTTTTGTTCAAAACTAATACATATATGTTTATACACAGGTAAAATTATGGGAGCATATATACAAACATGTACATTTGTCTTGGGGTTGGGAAAAGTTACCATTTCTCCATATGGAATTTTGTAACGATCAAATATTTTTTCTTCTCAAGTTGGCAAGGTCATTTTTAATTAACAAAAATAATCATAAGAAGTTGAAGATGACACAAATAAATGGAAGGCTATACCATTCTCATGGAGTGGAAGAATTAATATCATTAAAAAGTCTACACTACCCAAAGCAATCTGCAGATTAAATGTAATCCCTATCAAGATAACGATGACATTTTTCACAGAACTAGAATAATCCTAAAATTTATATGGAATCACAAAAGGCTCCAAATAGCCACAGCAATCTTGAGAAAGAACAACAAACTTGGAGGTAATATGCTTCCTTACTTCAAACTTTACACAAAGCTACAGTAATCAAAATAGTATAATACTGGCACAGAAAGCAGACACATATATCAATGGAACAAAATAGAAAGTCCAGAAATAAACCTATGATTATATGGTCAAATAATCTACAACTAAAGAAGCAAGACTATATAATCAGGAAAAGACAGTCTCTTCAATAAATAGTGTTAAGAAAATTGGATGGCTACATGAAAAAAGAAAGAAAACAGAAAAGAAAAGAAAAGTGAAAAAGAAACCGAACCAGTTACTTACACTATACAAAAGAGAAACTCAAAAGAGATGAAAGACTTAAATGTGAGACTTGAAACCATAAAACTAGAAGAAAATAAAGGCAATAAAATCTTTGACAACAGTCTAAGCAAATTTTTTAGATATGTCTCCTCAGGCAAGGGCATCAAAAGTAAAAATAAACAAATGGGACTATATCAAACTAAAAAGCTTTTGCACAGTGAAGGAAACCATCAACAAAATAAAAAGGCAACCTACTTAATGGAGGAAGATATTCACAAATGACATATCTAATAAGGGATTAATATCCAAAATATATAAAGTATTTACACAACTCAACATCTAAAAGAACAATCTGATTAAAAAATGGCCAGAAGACCTAGATAGACATCTCTCCAAAGAAGACATAGAGATGGCCAACAGACTCATGAAGCGATGCGCCGCATCAGTAGTCATCAGGGAAAGGCAAATCAAAAACACAATGAGCTATCTAGCCCCTCATACCTGTCAGAATAGCTATTACAAAAAAGATGACAAGTGTTGACGAAGTTGTTGAGGAAATGCACTGTTGACGTGATTGTAAATTGGTACAGCCACTGTGGAAAACTGTATGGAGATTCCTCAAAAATTAAAAGTAGAACTACCATATAACCCAGTAATTCCACTTCTGGGTATTTAACCAAAGAAAATGAAAACACTAATTTGAAAAGGTATAGGTAGGTACCCTCATGTTCATTACTGCATTGTTTACAATAACCAAGATATGGAAGCAACCTGGTTGTCTGCTGATAGAAGAATTAATAAAGAAGATGTGGTATATATGAAATATTATTCAGGTATAAAAATACTGTCACTTGTGACAACATGGATGGACTTAGAGGTTGTTATGATAAAAGTAATTCAGAAAGAGAAAGACACATACCATATGATTTCACTCACATGTGAAATCAAAAAAAAAACAATACAAATAGACAAATGAAAGAGAAACAGACTCATAGATACAGAGAACAGACTGATGGTTGCTAAAGGAGAGGGCAATGGGT
Organism: Pteropus medius; assembly: GCF_902729225.1. Classification (NCBI taxonomy): domain Eukaryota; kingdom Metazoa; phylum Chordata; class Mammalia; order Chiroptera; family Pteropodidae; genus Pteropus; species Pteropus medius. The sequence goes on along the minus strand of NW_024340692.1, from coordinate 4,906,590 downwards.
GATGGACAAAAAAGGTGAAGGGAATTGAGAGGAACAAACCTCCAGTTATAAAATAGTCACAAGGATGTAATATACAGCATAGGCAATATGGTCAATATTATACTAATAACTTTGTACGGTGACAAATGGCTACTAGACTTATTATGGTGATCACTTCGTAAAGTATATAAATGTCAAATCACTATGTTGTAAAATCTGAAACTAACATGATATTGTATGTCAACTATACTTCAAAGAAAAAATAATCATTAATCATGTTGGTTAATGTTTGGAGAAACAGATATTTTTATATTTTGCTGATGGGAGTGCAAATTTGCAAAAATATTCTAAAGAGAAATTTGTCATATATGTATCCTGAAATGTGCATATACTTTGATCCAAAACTTTCACTTTTCTCGGTATATCTGCAGAAACAATTAGACGTGTATACAAAAATGTGTATATATGGATGTTCGCTAAAATATAATTTATAACAGCAATTAACAAAAGTTCCATAAAACATAAAAGTCCAACATGGGATTTATAAACCATCTCTACCTAAGACTGAATGCTATGCAGCCTTTAAAAATTATGTTTTCAAGGAAGATTTAATGACATGAGGACATTTTCACAATATAATGAAGAGTAGAAACAGGCAGTATGCATAATAGTACATATATTATTATCTTGTTATTGCACAGAATAAAAAAATGGAAAGAAGCCACCAATGATAGTTGTCTTTGACTGATATGATTGTAAAGGATAGTTTTTTCTTGTCTTTAACTGTAGTTTATGAATTCTTTACAATAACATTATTTTATGTTGAAAAAGCAATATTTTCAAAAGTTATAGTCATTCTCCTCTCCCCAAAAGTATAAACAGCAACCTCAGAGCTGTAAAGTCAGGTGGGGGATGGGAAGTCATATAGTTTTCGTGGCCTTTGGAGGGGAGAAGTTCTTATCTCCTATAGATATTGCAGCCAGGAGGAGAGATGGGTAATATCAGAAGAGGAAAAATAAAAATACTTCAAGCCATGTAAGAAATTCTCAAAGTTGATAAACAAAAGTGTTACAAGAGGAATAAATACTTTTGATAATTTTTTTTTTAATATTATTATATGGTCCCCTGTTTGCCTTTGGTCATACTTGTGCTAAAATGTATCCTTGTCTTATTAAAATTCTAGATTCTTCAAAAGCAGGTCTTATGTCTCAATATATTAGAAGCATTTAAAAATATTGGAGTGTAAGACTTTTTTTTAAAGAAGGCTATGTTCATAAAAGGTCATATAGTAAAATACAGTAACACAAATAATGGAATTTAAAAATATAAAACAAGGCATATAAGTACTGTTTTAAGGAGTCCTGTATTGGTAGGTTCTGTACAAGAACAGAAAAAATCCTTGACCTGGAATAATCAGAGACGGTTTTATAAAGAAATAAGAATCCCTGAAGAGTGGCTGGGGATTAGGAAAGATGAAGGAAAAGGGAAGGCTTTCATGGGGGAGAGATGCATCTATAGCCATGTAAGAAATGACCCCAAAGCGTACTGACTTGATACCATAATGATTTATTTTTTCAAAAAAAGGAGAAGAAGGCTATATCCTTAAGATAACTTGTGTTGGATTTACTGAAAATCTGGGACATGCCTAAACCAGAGAAAGCAGTGATGCTGGTCCTTTGTCCCTCACCTCCAGCCACATACCATTTTAAGGAAGATTACAGAAATCATTGTAGCAAGATTACAGTAATTTTGTATAAATAAGACAGACCTTATTTATACAAAATGAATGTCAGATTAGTGCCTGCTGGTATCAGTAATATGCTCCTGTATTTTGTGTTTAAGTCCAGTAGCTTTGCCACCCAAAGCTCCCAAGGTTAGAATGGTAAGAATAGTACACCTACACTTGGGAAACTTAATTGTACATATTCATCACTCAGTAGTGGATGACATCATATTGTCTTGCCAAAAAAGCTCTTAAAGGCAATAGACGGGGTCATCTCTCCTGCACTGCTTGGGGCTGAGAGTGGTAACATTTCCTAAACCTCTTGACCTCTCTGCTCAGAGAGACCAGGACATTTAGGGATATTATGGGAGAAAGTTTGAGGCTTTCTTTCTGAGTTTTTTTACATATAATAAATTTTTTTGGCAAGTAAAAATCTTGTACTTTAGATGAAAAAGAACCTTTAGAACATATATCTAACATTTTCCTATCAGTAAATTCTGCAAATTCCTAGAGGTAAGTCTCTTACAATAACCACGCTCCTTAAGATGAGGGGATTCAGGAGACAAGAAAAACATATTAATAGACTGAAGAGTGAGATGAGACTAATTACAATGAAAACATAATAAGAAATAAAAACACAATCTTACTAAGTACAAAGTACTTCTCACATACTGTGTCAATGCTATCAATACCTTCTCTCTTCTCCTAGCACATCATTATTTCACTATCTATTCTGGACTTCCCCAGTGCCAATAACTCATCAAACACCCACTCTATATTATCATGACTCCCCACCTTTCTACTCAAATCTCATCGTGGATAGAGACTGAGGTAGTTAATTTTATGTGTCAACTTGGCTGATCTATGATACCCAGTTGTTTGGTCAAACACCAGTCTAGCTACTGCTGTGAAGGTACTTTTTAGATGTGATTTAACATTTAAATCAGCAGACTTTGAATAAAGCAGATCACTCTCCAGAATGTGGGTGGGCCTCATCCAATCAGTTGACGGCCTTAAGAGAAAAGATGAAAGTCCCTTGAAGGGGAAGAAATTCTGCCTCCAGGCTGCCATTGGACTCAAGACTATAAAACAAACTCCTGTTGGAATTGTCATCCTGTTGGCCTGCCCTGAAGATTTTGGATGTCAGACCCTATAATTGTGTGGGCCAATTCCTGAAAAAAAAATCTCTCACTATATATATATATATATATATATATATATATATATATATATATATATATATATATATATATATATCTCCTATTGCTTCTGTTTCTCCAGAGAATACTGACTAGTACAGAGACTAAAGACCAAAGGAAAATTATTATTATTTTACATAATCAGAAAGTATACTGAGGTAAGAGACAGATTTATATATTTTTTTGCTGTTGGTGGAGGTATATAGAATAGGGTGAACTACAGAATAGGGTGAAGAGCAGATTCAAGGCTTTGAGAGCCAGAACATACTTGATCTATTTTGACTAAAAAAAAAAAATGTATTATGCCCTCCAAGAATCATCATAATAGTCAACACAAATGTGGCAATGTAGTGCCACAAAAAGAACACTGAATTGGGATCAGAAAGACTTGAGGTTTTTAGGTATGTTTGATCAAATTATTTAACTTCTAAACTTCTGAACATCTATAAAATGGAAAAAATAAAATGTATCTTATAGAAGTTTTATGAAAATTAAATATGTAAAGTGGGTCTGACTTATAGTTAACACTCAAAAAATTACAGCTGCTACAAATATTATACTCATCATTATTACATGTGTAATATTCATGCTGCCTTGTAAGTTTTCATATGGTTAGTTGAAAGCCACTAACAGGCCAATAGGTGACATGGACCAATAAGTATCATAAAAGTATAGTTAGGTATTATAACAGTAGTTTTAAGACATTAAATATCTAATATGTTTCAGGCAATATGTAGGTGCCTTGGATACCTAATCCTACTTAATTCTTACCACAATGCTGTAAGGCATGTTTTTCAAAGAAGGAAAAGTAGAATTGGAAGGGTTAAAGAGCTCTTTTAAGTTCACGCAGCTAATAAATGGCAAAGTAAAATTTCAACCTAGGTGTATTTGACTCCAAAGCCCGTGGATTTTGTTTCTTTCTGTACTACCTACCAATGACTCTTAAGGTCAGTCATTAGCTCATATTCAGGGACCATATCTGTTTGTTCATGTTAGTATGTCTGGTGCCTTGCTTGGTGCCTGGATGCACAGTAAATCTTTGAATGAAAAGGAAGGAGATAAGGAAATAGTTCTGAAAGTCAATTTCTCCACATCTGTGGCAAGAAACTGTATATTTGTCATACTTGCCTGGATGGTGAATGAAACAGGTTCTTGCCACACTCTCCCATCCACAACAAAGCCTTGGTTAGTCCTATCTGTGGCCACAAAAGTAAAGTGGTCAATCTGAGAGTCTCCTCCTGAGTGCCTGTAAGCCACATTCTTGCTGTCTATATCCTGCTGAGTGAAATTGTGTTGAAGCAGCACTGTTTCCTGCAGGTAGAGGTGGCCATGTTGTGGGAGCTGGGCCAAAAGGTAGGTGAGGTTCTCTGCTGGAGTGTCAGGGTCGGTCAGCTGAAGGAGGTCAGGGGAAAGCAGGCCCATGGCCCCTTCAGCCAGTTTCAGCCCCCTGTTCCGGGTCACCACGGGTAAGGCTCTGTCCACAGTCTCCAGGATGATCTCAAACACGCCATGCTTGGTCTGCAGTCCATTGCTGACGATGAATCTGGCAAAGAGAGGCAAGGCAGCCTTCAGCATGGATTCTTGTGTCACCATCTACTGGAATGAAATGATAACAACACACACCTTTACTAGAGGATATGTCGTGTTGGGACTCAATTGAAAAATCAAGGGCAGATCTTTCAGAAGGACATCTATTCATTAAACCAGTCATTAGGTAACACACAAATTGTCCAATGTACAACCAAAAGTATTTTCTCATTAATATTGATGGTAGACTCTTGTGATGGAGCAGGCTAATTCTGCCAATGATATTTCTCAGGCTTATCAGTGCTTAGTTAGTTCCTTGCCCCATATAGGAATTTCATATCCAATTAGACCCACTGTATGAATTTAAAGAGTATACTCATTTTATGTATTTATACTTTTGCATTTGTATTTTTTTTGTGGAAATTTAATAAGCTAAACTTTTAAGACTAATAATTGAGGCCAATACAATAAAGTGTTGAGTAGGCTGAATTTGGCTAATTCACTGTATTCATATATTTGTAGTATATTTCTTAGGGGCAGATGACATTACTCGGCTATATACTTGTGTCTCATTTCCCCTTTCTGGGCCTCATTTTCACTCTTCTGTAAAGCGAAAGCTGACCAAATGATCGCTAAGTATCAAACAACTCTAAAATATCATATGATGCTGTAATCCCTTACTTTTTCGGTGCTTCTACATTTGCCCCTTACAAAATATGTAGGAGTTATGATAGACAAGGATTTCTTCCCTGCTTTAAAGAAGAGAAAATTATAGAAGAAAGTTCAGAAATGCGGTGGGAGATCACAAGGTAGGTAGGAGACAGAGCTGGAACTAGAACCCAGGTCTTCGGACCTCACGTCTTTTGCTCTTGCAGAGTTTTTGATAAACCTGGTTTAGCAATCCGCTAAGAAAGAGTGGTGGTGCCTGAGCACCTCTGCAGAATTATAAAGAGAAAGCTGAAATACAAATTTAAGGTAAGCAAAATCTCACAATCTTGAGTTTGTGATACCATAAAGTGCTTTTGATTATATTGATCACTAAATTACATTCCACCCACCACTGCCAATCTCAAAATAAAACTAATTTATTTTTAGAACATTTCAATGTGTAATTTTTATTTTAAAAAGAATCGAGTATCATGAAATTAAGCAAACAAAATATACTATTATAACTCCAAAAAGTTAAGAAATCACTATTCTTAAATGGAATTGACAAATTCGCCATACACCCAAAATATGTACTTTAAAATAATCATGGAGTTGTGTCTATTAGTTTTTCTATGGACCGTAGTTGCTGGAAATATTCATGGATAATACCCTCATATTCCATGAATGCAAAAATCTGAAAAGAATTTTAGTTGACTATAGCATTCAATTATATAAGAATTGTCTTTGTGGGTTCTTTTTTTTGCACTAGAGAAAATATGCAGTTTGTATTTATTTTACTAATCTGACACATTTGTCTTCCAAGTTCTTTATTCTTTGCAAAATGTCTCTTGTCCTTCAAGGTTTAAGGGTTGTTGCTTTGCTTTTGAACCTGAAGGAACCTGAAACCAGGTTGTGTGAGTGCAGTAAGTGGACCAGCTTGCCTGAGGCACAGACTCAGGGAAAAGAGCAGCTGGACAAAAAGTAAAGGGAGATGAGTTTGGCTGATACAGATTTTGCTTTGAAGGCGAGGCTAAAATTTCTGAGCTTTTTAATTATCTAGTTGATAAGACTGCCTGCAAGAAAAATATGATGCATAGAAAAGTAAATATATGTCCAAAACCTTAAAATTGCTAAGAGAAATATAACAAAGCAAATTTCAACATTTCACACACCTACCTTGTAAAGAATGTGACCTGGTTTTTCCCCACAGCATTATTTTACAGCCTGAATAAGGGTATTGAATTAACTTTAGAATTGTAGATTGAGCAAATCACCTTGTTTCCTTAAAATAAAACAATCAGTTTTCCTTTTATAAAGCTGAACTTTTGATAAATAAATTCTAACCAAATAGAGTAATTTCACTGCTGGATTATGAAATGTTTACAAAATTAGTTCTTTTTATAAAAAAGAAAATAGAAGAGGACCCAGAAAATAGAAGAGGACCCAGAAAAATATCAACTTTTTTATTAGACACCTCGACAGTTTCAAAGGTCAAGTGATATGCATTATAAGGTATAAAAATCATGGTCTACTTCTCAGGAAAAGCTTTTCATGGAATAATACCTTTATTTATGGTTTTCCTGCTATTTTTGCACATTTCCTTTCTGAAGCCTATCACCTGATTAGAAGTAAAACAAGGAGGAAGCTAGGCGTTCCCTCAGTGATTTCAATTTCCCCCTTTTCCATTTAATCCCTCAATAAACATGTTTCATGTCTCCCATTTTACCCTCCTCCACAAATAAACTGGCTCTCTATTCTTTTCCAGATCCCTATTTCAAAATATGCTCTCGTGAAGAGTTTTAAACCAGCCTTTGACGGTTTAGCACAAATTTAAACCCAAAGACATGTATTTTTTGTATTAGCACTAATTGTGGACTTAAAGACTTTTGCTCCGTTAAAATATGTCAAATATCAGTGGAGAAGGAAAGGGATAAAAGGGGAGAGACAGGGGTCATGAGCAAGGAGGTTAAGTGGGAGCTCCAGTGACTGACAGGGGCTCAACCGGAGGCAGCCATTTTGAATATGTGATTCTGACTATTTTCTCTAGAGACTAAATTCTGAAAATTCCTAACTGGGTCCTCAAAGCTCATCATCAGGACAGCTGCATTTATCTACAAGTGTGTGACCTGTGTGAGGTCACTGAAGTTGTCTTATGATTCAGGCTGTCCATTTCAAACTCTTCTCTGCCTGATGATGGGGATCTGACCATGTCGGATATCGGCAGCCTGCCATCAGACAGATGGGAATGAGGGCAAGCAGGGCAGGGACCACATAAGAGAAAGAAATATGTTTACTGAGGCCAGTGTTCCCAGCTGGGATACCAAGGCAGCTGTCTGCATTGACCTAAAGCTAATAAGCCAGTGGTGAAAAGGATGCAATTTCTAAACATGACTGGATCAAACACATCATTCACTTTTACGAGTAACAATGCAAACTACTAAACACTATTAGGAAGAAAGAGAGAGACAGACAAGACAGACAAAGAGACAGAGTGCACAGTCATGGTTGGCTTCCCAGTCAAAATAAGCCTAGCGGAACAAGTACAACAAGGTCAGTGCTGTTCGTGTCTTCAAAAGTTAATCAGATGATATTCTAAATGTTCCCCTCCCTCCCCCAACAGAAACCCTCCAAATGTATTCTCAAGTTTTAAAACAACAGTGCCATTGCTACGATGACATCCGTTCCAAGGTTAAGAAGCTGGAAGTGTCGAGGTAGCGGCCCCTTCTGTGAGTCTATTTTGTTTAATTTCCCTTATTATACTTCCCTGAGAAGCGACACAGCCAAGATGACCACTGTTCTGATGAAATTTGGGAAATGACTCTCAGATTTGTCTGGGTGCCTGCCTGGTCTGATTTCACCATTACCATGGTGCTTTCAGGCTTTCTGCATTTCCTGGCAATGGAGTTGGCTGAAGAATCTGCCATCTGTCATGGCATTTAAAGGATAAAAATGGAATCATAAATAGAGCCAGTTCCTCAGGAAAAAAAAGTCCAGCCGGCATGTCAAAATGGAGGACATTAGCATGTTCTTTTAGTACATGGCTGCCAGCAGCTGAAGTCAGCTTGCTAATCACTTGGTGTCATCTGTCCTCGAATGTGCTGCCAAATCTTTCTTCCAGGCCAGCAGCACCAAACAATGCTGGAGAAATTTATGATTCACAAAATATTTCTGCAGAAGGTAAAATCTGACCATTAAACTCCCCCGCCCCACACCCTGTTTAATTAATGTTGCCGTATCTTACATTAAAAAGAGAAGGGGGGAAAAATCCTCTGCCACAGAATTTATCTCCACTACCCAGCCAAATTCCTTGCCAGATTTAACAGCAAGCAACATAAATTTAGGTGATTAGGTTGGTTGCATATATTTAATTTTTTAAAAGCACCATGATCATACTTTCATTAAAATAGGCTTTCAGCTTTGGTTTAGCGCCACTTGACAAACAACACAGCAGTCCATGATTCGGTTAGGAAAAGGACAAGATTAAAACAAGGGTCTTGGGCAGATGCTACATGCTTCCATTATAATACGTAAAACTGCTGGCCAAATATCAGAATGACACACTGAGGAGGTTCCTTTGCATTAAGTACAGATTCTCCACAAATTATTGGTACAATGAGGTATAATGTAAAGAACTCTCCAAAATGAAATCTCGGCCCAAATTCAGCTCTGATACTCAGCTATGTCAGTTAAGGTGACTTTCTTTGCCTGTTGGACCCTTAGTTTTCTCATGCATAAAATGGGAACAAACCCTCACTCTTAAGGGGTTGGTGGAAGGAAATATATACACTAAAGAGTCTAATAGACTGATGCGTTGTAGATGTTCAAGCAACACTGGCTTTCCTTCATGTAAATGAAAGGACTGGGCTAAATCAATGCTTTCAACCTTTGTTGTTTGTTTATTCTCTGCTTATAGACCTGTTTCTTAATCTTGAGTCATTCAAAATTCACCTTCATAATTTTTGCCATTTGCCTGTAATACCTGTACTCTTATTATATAACATTTTTCTTTATATCAACTGACTTTTTTTACTAAATAAATATACTTGATAGGAAATCTTTTAACTATTGAAAACTAAAACTTTACTAAAAATTTTCTGAATACTACAAAAATACATGTAAGAAAAGTATGTTTTTAATTCTAAATAGGTATTGTTGCTTGTTAAAAATGGGAAAACGGTAAACATTGAAAAGCTGTTAAGGACATATTAGCATTAACCTGAGACTTCCTTCTTGAAATCATCAGAAGGAAGGAGAGAACTAAAAGGGAATAGTTTCTCACACTTGATTCCCTTCTTCCTGTGCCAGCCCACCTCATTTGAATCTTTATATCACTGCTAGTACAAATCACTCACTTTAAGAAATAGAGCCATAGCCTTTTTGCTAAGAGAAGACCTTGCCCAGAAGAAGCCTAGTGTGCAAAACAAACCAAAAATCAAACCATCGAAACACAAAACCAAAAAAGGCTCTATTAATAAATTGGGGAGAGGACCCAGAGCCTCACCAATTCAACCCCTTCATTTTTTTTGTCTCTGGGAGGCTGTGAGAGAGCTTCTGTATATCCTCAAAACTTTTCAGAACGTATTTAGAAAAATGGACTGGACCAGACCAGTGATTGCTGGTCCTGACAGCATCAGAATCTCCTGGAGAGCTTTAAAGTATACAGACTCCTGGGACAGGACTTACCGGAGTCATTTCTCTGCAGTGAGGCCCAAGAGTTCGTATTTATATAAATCTCCTAAGTAACTCTCTTGAGGATCTAGAAATTTAGAAATTCCTGGGATAAATGATTTCTAAAATGCCATCTAGTATGACTTTCTATGAGTATAAATTAGGAAAACTTTACAGTATCACCAATCCTCACATATGGAGATTTTGTTTTTCACTCTCAGCTCATTACCACCAGCTGATTAATACCTAACATTCGTTTTTGAACATCTTTACACATTTATTCATTGGTTTCTTCAGCAGGGACACTGGTTTCTCCAATACAGTTATTAATGTCTTCACCAGACTCTCTAGTGGGCACTGACTGGGGGGAAGGAGGAATAGAAAAGAGCAAGAAGTTCTGAAAAAACAAATGTAAAATTAAAAGCCCAGAATCTGATATACATGTATTAAACCAAGAACTATCACTCTCCATTAGTAAACATGGAAAAAAGAACAATCTTTGTAACTTCTTTCCTCCTCTAAGACTATGCTTGGTGTTGTAAAAATCCAAGGGGAAAAGGAGGCCAAGGAAAGAATATAAAAACATGATAACAACCATAGTAGTAGTAATAATAACAGCTAATATTTATTTTGTTCTTCCTATGTGCCACATTTTGTTTTAGGTACTTTATATGTATAAGCTCATTTAAACTTCCCAATGACTCTGTAAGGCAGGTACTATAAGCATCATTCCTTTTCACAGAAGAGGAAATAGGAGCGCAGGAGGATGTGTGACTTGATGTAGGCTAGTGGAGGTAATAATTGGAAGTAAATGGACAAAGTAAGGGAGGCCATAATTGACCTCAAGCCAGTGCCTCAACGAGCATTCTATACCACTTCTTGAGCAAAAGAACCAGTGTGAAGAAGAATCCTTATATCTCATTTTATTTTGTTAATGACTAGTAACATTCAAGCACTGAATCGGTGATAAAGATAGTGATCAATCAAATGATTATCAAATGATTATCACTTTTTAAGGACATTTATCAAAAGAAAAAAAGAAATTAGTTCAAACTTCCCTGAATTTATTATTTAACAGTTGAACTACATTAATCACACTAAATACTAAAGATAAGCAAAATCATCTTTACTGACGTTTAAACAGTGTTTATAGCAGACATATTGACTTTAGATAGATAAAATATATAATAGAGAGTGGTAGTTGAACATGGGTGTAACAGTACACCTAATAGTTTATAGGAATCCACTGAATAATACAGGATTATGCTACATTTATAGAGCTCTTTTGAAGAGTTTGTTCTGATGCGATGAAAATTATCCAGAAGCCCTGGATATATGGCAGATGAACTAATGTTCTCAGTGCCTCCCTCTTAATTGGTAAAACTCAGGGTTGGATATGTACCATAGTTCTCTCAAAGGCAAGTCCAAAATTTCATGGTTCTCACCCCCGCCCTGAAGACCTATATTTGCATCAAGGACCTCGAGTTCAGCCAGCTTTGAGAACTGCTAGAGGATAGATCCTCTAGAGTCTCTCTTGCTTTATGTGACTGGAAACAGATTTCAATATTTTAAATGAATATCGACTTTTATTAATGTTGTATCTTTGCCTTTTCACCAGATTGTTATTTCCAATGATTTATTTGATACAGAATCCCTGAACAGGTGCACAGACCCCAATTATAATACTGTTTCTTTGGGGAAATATGATCCACTATATGACAACATGATTTATGATGTAGTTACCAGAACACAATGTGTCACAAGGCAGTGTCTGCTTATGCCAAATGTTTACTAGTAAATACCTTTTCTTCATATAGAAAAACATACTAAAACAAGTGATAAATTATTTTTCTATGTCTCTCCTTAGCTGGCATCCTCAGCTCTTCACATTCCTCCTCGTAGAACAGCTTGCGTTTAAATCTGCTTGTGTGTTTATTTTTAAATAAGTCCTGATTTCTTGCCCTTGCTGTTGTCATTTTAATTATGTACCTTCACCTTTATACAGCTGGGCAGTAGAAGAAGAACATAGCTATACCAGAGCTAGAAAATGACCCATTTTTTTCCCCTCATTTTGTCTTTCTAAATTTTAATACAGGGAAAGGGTTCTGAAACATTTCCTTGGCTCACCTGAATGTGTCAGTGGAGACAGGTGCCTTGCTCTTATGTACATAGCAGACTATCTGTCCTGCTATGTCCATTTGGCTAAAACTTGTAATGGGGACTCCAGGATAGCGGACATATTCCACCTGGCCATATTGCGGTGGGGAGGTGATGACGTAGAGCACTTCTTCAGGCTTGTCTGTTCCATCCAAAGCAAGAAGAGTGGTGGTCGTCAAGAAACCTCTGCCATCTTTAGACACCACAAGTGGTTTTGCAAGGATGACAATATCACCTGCACAGCAGAAGAGGTGGTGGTCAAGAATCCAATTCAAAAAAATAAAACGTCCAAGGTAAAAGTAAAAAATAAAGGTCAAATGCTGCAGAACTCAAAACTCATACAATGTAGAAAGGTTTATATAACTATGATTAATGAAAAAATTAGGCAAAAGAAATAGGAAGATATAACACAGAAGAGGAAACACATATAGCCAATAAAAATGCAGATAGATTTGCAATCTCAATAATTATGGAAATACAAATCAAAATCACAAAATAACTGGTCATCTCATAACCCACTGGCTGGCAAAAATGTAGAAGTCTGATGACACCAAGTATTGAAGCGGATGTAGATCAAGAGACTCTTTCATATGATTCTGGTAGAAGTATAAATTGTTACACAATCTGCCATTATTTTTGTAAAAAGTTTAATATCTAGCACACATGCCTTGACCCAGTGATTCCACTCCAGCTGTGTACTGGAGAGAAACATGTATGCTGGCTCCCAGAAGACACATACCGGAATGGTCATCACAGCCCTGTTTGTAACTGAAAACACTAAAGCAACCCAAAGCCTTTTCGAAAGATGAATGTGTAAACAAACTGTGGTCTATTCATACAACTAACTCTTACATAATAGTGACAAGAATGAACTACAGCTACATACAATACAGAGGTAGTTTATTAGTATTTGTTACTTTTGTGAGCAAGTCTCAGAAAACTGTAAACGAAAGTAAGAAAATAATTAGCACAAAATTCAGGATGGTGGTTGTCTCTGGAGTATGGGAAATGCACAGAGGTAGATGTTCATTACTGTTTCTATTCCAGTCCTCGAATCCTATGGTGATCGCACAGGTGTTTGTTAAGTATTTTAAAAAGAATGTATGGATGAGCGAATGGATGAGTGAAGTAGAGTAGGTCACACGTGGGCTAATGGAGCAGAGTTTTACAAAGTAAAGATTATAATACAATTTCAAACATTAAAAAAAGGTTATAAGTAAAATACAGAGCTTCTACTTTGTGCCAGGCACAGGGCTAAGGATCTTACACCTTCACACCAGTGTAGGGTATTATCATACTTCCGGGTTATAAATGAGGAAACGAAGGTGTAGAAATGCTAACTTGCAAATTATTACACAATTAATAAAAGGTGGAGCCATCTGACTTAAGAGCACAAATTCGAACTATATTATTTTGTTCCCTCTTTTTAATATATAGGGATTTCTTATAAATCAATACTAAAAGAATGAATATCCAAAAGAAAATATGAGTGAAGTAAATGTCAAGCCAATTCTAAATTTAAAAATACAAATGGTCAATAAAATTTTGAAAAGATATTGAGTCCCATGAAGAAACAAAAACTGAAAATAAAACATCAAAGAGGTAGAACTTTAGCTGTGTGCTTCTCAGTGAGGGGCCATTTTCCTCCCAGGAACATTTGGCAATGTCTGGAGACATTTTTGGTTGTCATAATTGAGAATCGCTATTGGCTTCTAGTACTAGAAGCCAGAGATGCTACAAAATGTCCTACGAGGCACAAGAATGTCCATTACAACAAAATATCATACATCCCAATAGTAAAATGTCAATAGTACCAACATTTGAGAAACCTTGTTTTAGATGTCAATTTAGTCTTTTTGGTATACTATGCTTTTAACTCAAAATGTCATGCAACTTATGTCCAGTGTAGACTCAATGACCATCCTTACTTTAAATCAAAACCCTAGCCCCACATGCTTCAGAGGGAATAAAGATGAACACATCAAAGCAGTGAGAAGAATGCACAAAGGTTGGGAAAACAAAATTCACCCATAAGAGGTTTCATCAGGAGCAAAAGATGGATCTGAGGGGAGAGAGAGCATCTGGGTTTTGCCTCAATAGTTTTTCAACACTGTAACGGCAGAGTATGGAGTAGGGTCAACTTTAGATGATGTCCTTCTAAACTCCTCTCAAAGATCTTCACATCATTTTAGCCACTGTCCAAATCAGAAGACAGAGCACATTGGAAGGCCTAATGTTATTTATAATACCTCCCAAATAGAAATAACCCAAATACTCAATTTTAGAGTTATGATTTAGCCTAACAACTCAGTGCAGGTTTCATTTAGAGATGAACAATGGTGGTTACAAAATTATGCTGCAACTTGGGAAAACTCATGCTAAGAAAAAAAGAGGATACATCTAAAAAACTAAGATGTAAAAAAAAAAAAGAAGAAATTTGAAACTTCTGACAATGTTAATAATGTTAATAGGTTAATGTACCTATTAACTTGATGTAAGTGTCCACAATCCTTTTAGAAAATAATCACATGTCAGTTGCAGCAGATTAGTGAGGCACTTGCCAGCCTCATTTCCTTTTCTTCCCTGGGCACATCACTAGAATTTCTATTGCCCAGCCTCCCATAAGGTGTCATGTAACTGCAATTTGGCCACTGGGATGTGTAGAAGAAAGGTACCTCCAAGCCTAGCCCATGAAATTCTCTCATTGTCTTCTGCTTCTCGCTTCCAGAGTGACTCCAAAGTCTTCAGAGATGAAAGATCCTCTCGCTAGAAAGAATTCCCAGATTGCTGTGTGGAACAGAACCTTCCTCCACCCCTACTGTACTCCCCAGGAATGCATTGTGCTAAGGTAATAAGATAATCTGCTCTAATGCTTAGTTGTCTGCCCTGATATATTACTTGTATTGCATTTGCCTGGACAAGTCTTACTTTTTCAGAGAGAAATAAATGTGGACAGTAATATCTAGCTTATCTGAGAGTCAACTTAAAGGAAATAATATATTTTTATAACCAGGAAACAAACAAATAAAATGTATTATTATACAGCCCAAAATAAACATCTTGGAATCAATCAATCTAAATTTGTTTTAAAAGATTCAGGACAATTATAATTTTACCATGCACATGAAGTAAGATTTTTACTGCACTTAAGAATTCAATATAGCTCTGAGATTCCTGGCTGCCAAGGCAAAAAAAGAAAGCATTTATGCTACCAAGCATGTACTAAAGATGTAAAACTATGCTTGGTCCTGGGACTATATAGATCCTGGACTATGTAGATGAATGAAATATGATCCTCCTCATATAACCTCTAGATGATAGTTGGGTATCTCTTGCTCAGCTTTCTTTCCAGTATTTTTTACTTTCACCATTTATATGTTCTGAGTCCTATTATGCAAATGATCTGTTTAATTAATTCAAGATAAGCATATTATCTTGTAGTCTTCTCCCTTGACCCTAAAGTTTGTGTATTATAATTTCCAAAGTGAAAAGAGCAATAACTTGTCACCTTTTCAGTGACAAAGTTCATTTTGTTATTTTTTATTTTAAAATGCACTTATTATTTCCTTTATTATTATTGTATTGGAAATATTTTTTCTTTGAAACTCCACTTTATGAAGATAAAACACATTGACTTGGCAAAATCTTACTTAAAGCAAAACACCCTGACAGTTAAAGCAGCATATGCAGTCACATTGTGGGCAAGGCTGGATTTCCAACAGGCTTTTTTGAAATACGGAAAATAACAAATTGATTGGCTACTCTTATGAACCTCATAGATCCCAGGCAAAGCAGATGATGAGCCAAAGGACTGAATCACAGATGATGGAATTTCAGGTATAAAGAATGAAAGGAGAAAATAAAAGAAGAAAAGGAGGAAGAGGAGGGAAAGAGAACAAAGGAAGGAAGAATGGAAAAAAGAAAAAGGAAAAACTGTGAGTGCTTACACCAGTTCACTTCTGGTTATAAAAGCTAATCCCAATAAACCTTGGTAGAAATGCTTTTACCTTTTTCCATATCCTTGATGGTGATGTGACAGTCAAATGCAGGGGACTTGTTGTCGCCATCCCAGAGGTAGAAGGTGAAGCTGTCATGGTTTGGGGAATCCATTGCCCCAGTGTGTGTGTATCTCAGCAAGTTCAGATCCACTTCCTCCTGAGTGCATTTCATGCCAGGATAGAGACGGACCCAGTCCCTCCCTATCTGAAATGTGCCAGAATTAGTCAGCTGCCTGTGCTTTTTTCTTTCCAAGCTGTGTTAGTAGACATTTTCTCTGTTCCCTGAAAATCTCCAATATAAATGATATTTCCAAGAAACTCCAAACTCAACTTCTTATTATTTTACTTTATTTTTTCCTTTCAAAAAATATATTAAAATAATTTAAGATCTTAGAAGAAATAGCTTCAACCAAAGGATTTTTGACAAAATCATGTGGCAATTCAACAGCAATGCTACTTCCAAGGTATTTATCATAAGCAATCATAGCTGATTAAATATTCCAATTAATGAGAGCAGGTGGGTAATTGAGCTGCTAGAATTGATTCTTTAAATATTAAATGTGTTTCACCTGAGGTTTCCTATTTTTTTTAGTTTATGTACTGTACAATTAATCAAACCCGTATTTTCAAACTGATTTGTTATAGAACTTACCTGAAGAAAACAAAGATAAAATGAATGTACTTATGCCCCATACATTTTTAAGCCTTACCAAATAAAGCCCAATGGAAATTATCAAGCTCCCTATCATTCTCTACATTTTACCCTGAGTCAGCAAAAAATATAATTGCAAATATCAGAATCTTTTAAATATAAGCCAACATTAGTTAAGCATGTGTTCTGTACAGAATTCAGTTCAGAAATTGTGGTATTTTCAACTAAAAGAGGTTCATATGCTAGGGGGAGCTGAAGCTGAGAGTATTAGAAAATATAATAATAATAAATCTGTATCTGATGAATAATTTAATTGTTATTCTCTCAACATAGGTCTCCCCAAGAATAGATCATAAAAGTCATTTGACATTATTTAAGAAAAATGTCATTTTTAAAATGTACTATATGATATTATCTTGCACATTTTCTGTCTGGTTTAAGAAACTAAAACAGAAATTCAAACTGATTATTTAAAAACATTTTCCTTGATACATTATTGCACAGTCTCCCAGTTCCTGGCAAAAATTCATTGTCCTCTTCTCCTCTGTTACCACATCCCTTGTTGTCATTCTATCTGGTAAAGTTCCCTTTTCTTTAATATTTTTGCACGCCTGATGCCTGGACAAACGTATGTTCTGCTCCCAATTATATTGTAATAATTAAGTTTGTTGTTTCTATCATAAGATCTATTGCAAATTTAATTTTTAAAACAGATTCTCTTTCAGATTTTAAACTGGACAGTCTGTAATTCTATTTAACTTTTTCCTTTGCAACCTTTTCCCAGGAAGTAAATACAGGAAAAGATATCTTCTGCTTTCTCTCCACTCACACTCCCAAATTTTTGAGCAAAATCATTTCAAGCCCCAAAAGAGGAAGAAATTAAGAGTCAGACTCAAGGTGGGGAAAACTAAAGAAACTCAAGAAGAAAACAAGAACCCTGAAGTCTCAGTCTCTGGTCTTGGAGAGACTTGGAGAACCCCTAAAGAGCTGGGAGAGAATCATGTAGTGCCAAACTGGGAATGTGGATCCATCTGGATTTTCACAGATCCAAAACACTTCAGTTCCCAAGCCACCCAAATGTGTGAGCTCTCACTGCATTTCTGCTCCATTACTCTTTGAAATGAAATAAGGACACAGCTGTACCTCAGTTTAAATCAGTGACTGCTCTTCATTGATTCTCTATGGTACCTACAGTCTAAGACAATCAAGCTGTTCCACACAGAATGAATTCTTGCTGCCTTTAGAGGACTGTGTCTACGTTACATTAAAATTTAAGCATTCAGTCAAATAATCATGTTGGGGATGGTTGGTAGTCATTGTTGCTAGCCTTAATACACCATTCAAATAAACATGTTGAGGGATCACTCAAGTGACCTTCACAATTGACTAATCTGTAATTTCCGTTGGGCTCATCCTTGGCCATCACGCACACAGTCTGAATCGGACTGGTGAGCATCATTTGTTACAAGACTATCTTTTCTCCATTGTATTGCCTCTGCTCCATTATCAAAGGTCAATTGACTATATTTGTGTGCATCTATTTATGTTCTCTCCATTCTGTTCTGTTGATCTATTTGTCTGTTCTTTCACCAAACCCACACTGTCTGGATTACTGTAGCTTTATAGTAAGTCTGGCAATGTTAGGCCTTCTACTTTGTTCTCCTTCAATACTGTGTTGGATATTTCGGGTATTTTGCCTCCCCATATAAATTTTAATCAGTGTGTTGTTACTCACAACTCCTCTAAGAAATAAAATCTATTGAAAGACATTTTTTTTTAATCTGGTGGGAATGAAGATAATCTCAAAAGATGACTGATTCTTAGCAGATACTAGACAACTTGCTTTTTACTCTGGTAACTCCCTCCCCTCAAATTTAGGTGCAATCCTAGGAGAAAGGGAGCCTTAATATTGGTTGAACTTAACCTAAGTTGAGTAAGAAATTTTAGAATAGTATGAGTTTACTCCAAACTTGGAAAATTAAATTTTCTACTTCTAGGCAAAATATGGCTATTAGAGAATAAGTTCAGTTATAGAAACCTGTGTATGGAGAAAATTTATACTCGCTATATTCATTTTGAAAAATAAAGTAAAGAGGCCACTAACCTTAAGGTGAAGTTGCCCATTTTGGGGAAGGCTTTCAAGTAAATAGTAAATCTTCTCCCTGGGTGAGTCTTCATCCATGGCTGAAAGAACAGCACTAGAAATAATACGAGTTTCACCCATATTCACTGTAATTTCAGCCTTCCTGTAAAGGAAGATGTGTGGGTTGATATGAAAATACAAGGTATTGCTTTAGTAGGAGGCACTCATAATTACTATTACAGTTTTCAATCTTTAGCAATTAGGAAACGATATTCAACATCCAAAGTATTGAAAATAATGAGCCAAACTTGTCAAACAGGCTCTCATTTCACTTTACACATGAAAGTCCTAAAAGACAATTAGCAACAACGAATGTGGTATGAGGTAATTATATACTTCCATTGTTTACATATAAAGTACTTTATAATTTTATTTTTCAATTTATTTTATAAAATGATTTTGTTTCTAATATTTTATTTCATATAACAGCTCCATGAAGTAAATGGACCAGGTATTATCATTCTAATTTTACTGACAGAAACCTACTTACAGAGATTAAATGACTTATCTACAAGTGTTCTGGTATCCTTTATGACATACCATTCATTGTGAGTTTGGTGATATTTAGGTCATCTGTGGCCCTCTACATTACTCTCCCTCTCCCTGTCAATCTTCTGGGTAGCTAGAGTTCTCTTCCCAGAGAAGCAGAGAAAAAGTATGTTGCAGTCCAGATTACACTGAAAGGCACCCTGGGACAAGAACCTTGGTGCAAGTAATTTCTTTGGGAAGTGATTTCAGAATAGGAGATGGAGACAGAAGGGAAAGAAAGAAGAAATAGCAACACAGGGTGTTTTTACTGCTATGGGGCTCAATGCTGCTAGGGATCCTTTGAAGAACCACATAAAGTATGCTTCAAATTGTGCTTCTGAAGGATGGGAGGCTGGATATTTATCTCATCCACTAGTTCCCACAGGTCGAAGGCTGCCCTCACAGAGTTTTCTGCTGTGCCTGGACATGGGCTGAATAAGCCACTGCTGCTTCAGAGAAAGCCCTGAGGCAGAAAAGTAGAACTACACACTTGGACATTGGGGCCAGGCACTGAGCATGTGAACAGTATGTTCCACAACCACAACTACAGTCAGAAGTGGGCTAAGGGGGTGTGGCCCAGGGAACCAAAAGCATTGACTACAGCATCTAAGAGGAGTATAAAAGAGATAGCATCAAATGCTCTAACAGGGTCCAGTAAGATGAGAAGAGCCATTCGATTTGGTGGGAAAGCAAGGATAACTTTTAAGAGAGCGGCTTTAATAAAGTGGTTGAAGTTGGAGACAATGGGCAGAAGTAGAAGAAGTGAGCACAAGTTATTCTTCCAAACAGTTTGGCACTGAAAGAAATGAGGGACTAGATCACCTTTCCGGTTCTAGAATGAAGATCCCTGCTTGCAATAATAATAACTAGCACTATGTACTAGCCAGTCTTTCAAATGCTTTTACGTATTTTAATTAATTTAAACCTTGCAACACCCCTGTAAGTAACATACTATTTTCCTCATTTACAAAGAAGTTGACAAAGAAGTAGACAGAGGTTAAGTAACATGTTCAAGGTCACACCACTGGTAAGTGGCTGAACCAAGACAGTATGCCTCTAGAATTAGGTCTCTCCACCACTATCTCCCTATGTCTTATTAGCAGAAGGAATGAAAAAGGAGAAAGTATAGACGCAGGAGAGAAAAACAAAATAGAGCACATTCAGAAGGGAGGCAAGAGGTGATAGACCCAATGACACATATGAAAGGGAAAGAAGAGAGAATATTTCTTCTCTACTGGAGAGAAGAAAAGAAGGGAGGGATTTTGAAGCAGGGTTGAGGAAGATTTGGTAATTCTGTACATGTAGCTATCCTAGGCAGTTTAATAGCAAGAACACAGCAAGAAATAGTAAGTCAGATAGAACTGAGTGAGTTGCCTTTTGTAAGTTATTTTACCTTTCTGGTCTCAGTTTTTTCAGTAAGGTTAATAATACCTACTTCACACAATTTTGGTGTAGATTTAAGGAAATAATATATGTGAAAGAGTTCAATATAGTGTCTGTCACATAGCAAGCAATTAATTAACACCAGTCTTCACCTCTCTCTTTCCCTCTTGGATAAAGTGAAGTTATCAGAAAAGGAGGTTTCATAATACTGCGATATTCTTTAAACTTTCGTTTTTAAAAATTAAATCAAGTCATGCCAATCCAACATTCCAGCCAGAGAATTAAAGTCGAAATTTCTGTTAAATACTTTGTCAAACTAATGTCTGAGATGCAACCCTCCAAAAAGCTGTTGTTAGTATTTCCCGCAATGCTTCTCAAGGGCATTGCTGCTGGTGGCCTATAAGGGAGCAGCAGGAGAGTCAGCAGGATAAGGAAGGGACTTGTTTGAGGTCTCTTTTCAGCAAAGTGGAAGAGACTCAGAGTTTACATATTTTGGGAAAGTTGTTCACTTCCTGATAAAAGCTCGGACTGACTACTCAGTGTCTCTCACTGCAGCATATATTTAATGTGGTGAAGTGGTCAAAGAGGAGATATTTCTCTGTGCCCAGCGCTGGAGAAGAATTTGGGCTTCAAGTTCTAATCTTCCATGCTTCTGTGAAGTTACCAATAATAAGAGAAATGGCTGGAGCAATAGAAATATAATAGATGAAGACCCTGTACCCTAGAATCCAACTCTGATCAACTACAGAAGGAGGCATTGAGAAAGTCCATAATTAATATCAGCTCAGAATTTTTAAAAAGTGATCATTTTGATATCAGGTGGCAAGGGGGTGTTGATTCATATGGAACATAGTCGAGGACTGGTGGACAATGAAATATCAAGATGATAAAAGAAGTGGCATGAATATTTTCCCTCAGCCACTCTTAGTTAGAAGTTTGACCAAACTCACAGTGAAGGCTGTCTGCAGGTATAATTATCACATTTTTAGTTGAATCTATATATTAATTGCACTTTGGTACGTGTGTACGTGCATTTAAATATTTAGTATACTGTTCACTTCATACTATATGTTCAGTCATTCTTAATTATTTACAATTAAATAGAACTTTTAAAGAAAAATCAAATAATTAAAGGGCTCATTTGAAAACTGTTAAGGAGCAGTTACATTAATATTTGCACCAAAGGTTCCAGGTGCCTGAGTAAGTGGGACCAAACTGTGACAGACAAGAGTAGTCAAATACTTGTTTCTTTCTGAAGACATACACTATATTTACATCTAGTGTTCCAGACCTCAGATTTTCATAGAGAAGCTGAAAGGGACTCTTTTCAGGTAGCTTACTTGGTCAGCATTGGTTTCTCATCATTGACTGGGATGACCTCTACTGAAATGGTTTTAAGTATCTTATGTTTCCCATCCGACAACTGGATTGTAAAGTCATCAGCAAGGCTCTCTGAGTCATCATGCACATACATCAACCTCATTCCTAGAAGAAACAAAAAGAGAGAAAGTAGAGAAAGTAAATCTTTCTGATGATTGAACAATTTTAAAACATGTCACAGATAACCTGTTTTAATTTTCAAGCCATTGGTATTAGCAAGAGATCATTAGTCAGTGCAATAGTGTGAAATTAAACTGTTTTACATAGTAAGAGTACCCACTGAGTTTATTAAAATTTACTGTTTAAATACTTTAGTATTTTATAAGGTCTTATTTAAATTCACTGAGAAAAGAATATATTATTTAATAAACTGTATCAGAACAATGGTGTCGAGGTGTTTATATGCATGAGAAAATTAGTTCATTATTTGGGGAAAATTATAGTTAGATCTGTACCTCAAGCTTCTCAAGCAAATAACCAAAATAAATTCTAGATGAACTAAAATTAAATATAAAACTATTTTTTTAAAACCTACATAACATTCGTATGGAAATGCAAGAGACCCAGAAAGCCAAAACAGTCTTGAGAAAAAAGAACAAATTTGAGGACTCATAACTTTTGATTTCTGTACTTAAAAATATGACTTAAAAGGCAAATAAAATATGGAAAAACTTATTTGTAACATTAGGGACAAAAATATTAAATATTACTATTTAATGATAGTAATCATTAACGAATCAATGGAAAAACGGGCAAAGGACACTATCAGGCAATGCACAAAAGGCGAAACATATATGGTCAATAAACATAAAAATATGTTCAATTTCATTCATAATCTAAGAATTTCAAAGAAATATAACAATGAGACTATTATTGACTACCAAATTTGCAAATATTTTTTAAAATAATATCTATCATTGATAAGGAAAATAGGCATGTTTATGTCTTTGTGGCAATGGCAATTTTTTCTCTAAAAGTATTATAAATGCTCACCTTTTTTTACAAAGTTATCTCATTATAAAAATTTATGCAAAATAAATACTGAGATGTGCACGAATATTTGTTACATAAATTTATAAAAAATATTTATTAATATGTAACTCTTAATATCCAGAAATGAAAAATTATCTGCTTATTTAAAAGAGGAGACAGTTATATAAGATTACAATGTACTACATCCATACAATGAAACACTATAGCTATCACAAACCATGTTTTCAATTAATATTTAAATAGTAAAAAGATGCTTATAATAATTGATAATAATAAAACAGGTTACATAACACGATAGCAGTTTTACAAGTTCTATATGTTTGCGAGGTACTGGGATGTGTGTGAGAATATACTAAAGTTAAAAAAAAGTAGTCATAAATGAACCAAAAATAAAATAGAGGTGAACAGCTAATCTCTAAGAATATCACCAAAATATTAATTTATATGAACATTTTTTAAATTTTTTAAATGTACTTAACCTAACAATAACAAATGAATGTTATTTTTAAAACACCAGTTTTCTCGAGGGTAAAATTTGATTTATTATTCCTTTTTCTTATGTTGTAAATTTGAACAAATATTGTAAATATACCTTGTATTATTTGCTAACATGGTTATTGATTTGGTAATATCATCTTTTAAGCTCCAGAACTTATTTCTTTGCAACTGATAAAAATTGTGAAATATATGAATTAGCATTTCACATTCAAACATGAGATGACATTGTACAACTCTTACAAAATTAAGTTTAGGGTAGAGGACTTACAACGCTAGCTGGGGAAAGGAAAAATTAAAAGATGGTAGGAAAAACATTGAACAAGTGTTAAGAAGCACAGAAAAGGAATGGTTTGGAGGATCTGGGGGTGCTCACAGGAGAAGGAGGTCAACAGTACACTGATTCTGACGTCACAGTATTGGCTAGCCAAGGTGATGGAGTGGGAAGGACCCTCCAGGCTGGGAAACTAAGTACATGAAAGCAGGAAGGAGTGTGAGAGTAGGTCGTGATTCTAGAACCACAGTTTTCTCAAACATTTTAAAGTATTTTTATAAATAGAAAATAAGGTCAGATTGACTTCTTTAAAAAGAGTAATTAAAAAATAATTCAGGCTCCTATTCTAATGTGTTATTTTTTTAAAGAAGAGATTGCCTCCTCAGAAAATAATGAATTATTACATATGGTTCTATATTTGTTTTATATGTGGAAATTTTGGCAGACGAATCTCTTAAAATTTAGTTCCATGATCTGAGTAGTTTTAAAAGGAATTTTTTAGTATGACATTAAAAGTTTGAGCTAAAATACCAAAAATCACAAATATCATTTTTACTGATGTCCTAAAAGTAAAAGAAAGCCCATTATTTTCTTTCCCATTACCTACTATCGCTAGCTGGAGCTTCATGCCCTACATTAATCCCAAGCCAAGAGAAAACCCTTGAGGAATAAATAAAGTAGGTGAATGACATTTCTTCACTTCCTATTTCTGTGATTTATTATTATCTTTTCTAGGTTAAATTGTTAAATCAACAACAAATAAAAGTGGAAACATGACATACCATTCTTGAGATGTTCCATGGAAAAGTTGTGAACAAGTTCATGTTTCTGGCTATGGTTGGCTGGCTGCTCATACTGAGGAAAGTTTTTGCTAAACACCACGTTGGTGAGAAGGCCGTGACGTGGTTTATCAATGATGCTGAACAGCAAGTGGTCCTTGGGAATGTCCAGGTCAGCAGCATTGATGATGGAAGAATCCAGTTCTTTCATCTGGCCCTCATGCACCTAAACGATGAGTCAGAAAAGTCAGTTGCATGCGAAATAAAACGTCTTTCTTTTGTTCAATTGCTCAAAGAAATAATATTAAGATATTTTATTGTAATTTTTCCATGAGTTTTTGTGTAATGAGTCCTAAATATTGCTAGTTTCACATGACCTTAGAAGAAAAGAACAAAGCTATTAAGCTCTCTCTCATTTTTTCTGAGGATTTCAAAGCACTTTACTTCCATAATAGACAAAGGATATTATACGTATGTCTGTGTATATATATATAATATATATAATTTCATAATTCAAAAGGTATATATGTATATACTATACATGCAGTATATAAGTATGAAATTTTACATAATTTTATAATTTGAAAGTTGGGAAAAAAGCAACCAAAAAATGCTTGCTATCTGGAAGTCACAGACAAGTTCAGTTGTGAAACTGAGTATAGATCCTTCACCTTCAGATTCTAATCTGTTATTTTAACCTCATGGACCTTGTTCCTTTCACAATTCTTATGTTTCAGTTTTAGAAATGATACAAATATCTGCTATACATACTTGGGGTATTTGATAGTTTTAAATTTTTGCCCTTACAGTAAAAACTTCTGTATTTCAATCGCAATCACAAACGATTGAGAAGGGTGCTTCTGGATGCACAGTAGTGTATATTTTGATTCTAGGTCCCTCATCTTGCCCCAATCCTCACACCTCTAATTTTCCTGAACTACCTGACCTCTCTCCCACACTCCACTTCAGCTTTCTCACTCCTTTAAACACAAAAAAGGACTAAATGTTTTTCATTTCATGTAGGACCTAGTCATTTAGAACTTGACATAGTACTTACTGTCTTGATCTTTTGCTCATAGTAAGAATAAAGGGAAGAAATATTTGTTTTCTATTTTGAAATACAGCAAGATAAATAATGAGTGTACAAATTTAACACACACTTATTGGGAATCTGTAATGCCATTATGCTACATTCTGTGGGATATACAGTTATTCTAAAGAATAAAAGTCAGATGGAGTTGTGAAGGCCTGTTCATCCATAATTGCAATGCAAGAAAGGAAATGTATACTGCTACTAAATAGGGATAAACACGAGAAGTACAAAGGGGATGAGGAGATCAGGAATGCCGTAATGGCTGAGTGGGCATTTTAGCCTTGAAGGATACATGTGGTTTAGATTTGTGAAAATGTCCTTTTTCTTTAGGTTCTCTTGTTGACTTTAAAGGCTTCCTGCAATCACTTTTCAAATTTGCATAAAGAAGAATTATTTGCTATATCCGATACTTGAGCTAAAATGATGCTGGTTTTCTTTTATCAGGCCTTACTTATTAAGGATGAAAATGGCATCATAATTTAATACAAAATGATATAATTATGAAATCATCTTTGATGGTAACTAGTCTTTTTCTCTAAGAACTTTAGCAAAGAAACCTAAAAATTTTTGCACATGCCAATGATGTTTTTGTGTATATACAATTTTCCGAATGCTTTTTACTTACAAATCAAGGATTATATTATACCTATTATTAGTTATTTTAAAAAATAACTAATTACATAAATTAGAAATCTTTTCATATCAACATAGAATTCTTTTTAAACATATCCTTCCTTATAGAGCTTGGGACTCCCAGACTCACTATATGGCAAAAAATGGTATATTGGTTCACAAGGCAACTGGGAAATTCTATTGTAAATATGTGGGATTATTTTTCCTATTTAATTATTTATTGAGATTATAAGAAAAGGTTTAAATTAATATACATGAAATACAGATACTCATTAGTTTGAAACGCATTATAATAAACTAAAACCTCACATTATTTTGCATGTTGTGCAAAACTTGATGGAAGCCTGGCTAGCTAGAAAGTAAATATACCTTTTGACAAGAAAGCAATATAAATATGACCATTTAAAAACATCACTTGAAACTTAAAGACAGCTCTGTCAATAACACTTGGGGCTCCACGTTTGACTCCTCAACAGTTTCTCTAAGGAATCCTTAGGTAAAAAGTGTGGTTACTTTCAGAGAAGAGCAAGAATAATTTCCCAGTGGCCTAATTATTTCAGAAACCCCAACCCTAAACCCTAGATAGACACAAGACAATAGAAGTAAGTGTAGAAGAAATCACTGGTAGACTTTTTTTCTGTCTCATAATTACTTTAGTGCTCTCCAGAGAAACCCATGTTCTAACTTAAGAGGAAAGGCAGGAGCTGGCTTTTAAACCACAGCCTGAGGTGGCTCTCACATACCATCAAGATTCAATAGAAAATTAAAATCGGGTGTGGACTTACATTTAGAATTTGATGATTTTAGTGAAAAATAAGGCAAGATAATTATTTCAAAATAGATAATATTTGCTTTGGTAAATGCCTGGAAAAAGAAAACAAACGTAACAATGATAATCCAAATGGCACTTGTTTATTAAGGGTCTACTATGTGCCTAACTATCTTAACCATCATGACTACTCTGAAAGAACATCTGATATACGATTTACAGATGAGAAAACAGAAGCATACAGAAATAACTTACTCAGGATCCTACAACTAGTAAATAGCTACACCCAAATCCCTGTTGTTCCAAAGACTGGGCTCATCCATTCAATCAGGATTTGCTACACATATGTTTGGGTTAAATAATAACATGTAAAAAATAGATGTGTTTAAGTGTACGGCCATGATGCCCTGAACAAGCCCAATCCCGTCTGATCTCGGAAGCTAAGCAGGGTCGGGCCTGGTTAGTACTTGGATAGGAGACCATCTAGGAAGACCGGGTGCTGTAGGCATAAAAAATAAAAAATAAGGGATTATAAACTGATAAGGTCCTTGCAATCTGTGAGGTCAACCAAGGGTTGTCTCACCTTAAAAAAAAAAAAATAGAAGTATTTAAAAAGAATTCTATGCTGATATGAAAAGACATACATAATTAGTTACTTTTCATAAAGTAGAGAGGAGTAGGTATAATATAATCTTTGATTTATAAGTAAAAATATACAGAAAAATCACACACACACACATAAACATCACTGGCATGTGCACAAATTCTTTTTGTGGAATTAATTACTGAAAACTCATTTGATGGAGAGTGACTATGAGGAGAAGCTGCTGAAGAGGAAGAATTTCATGTTTCATTGTGTATGTTTCTCAACATTCTAACTTGCTTAATAACATGCACTTATTACTTTTTAAGGATAATAAGTGTTATCTAAGGGATGATTTTACAAGCCTTTTTAACTACATATCTGAATTTTTAAATAAAACTAATAAATGTTATATAAAAACATTTTTTAAATTGCATAGAAAGGATGATCCAAATTGTACTTATTAAATTTCATATATCTTTGTAAATAACTATATAGAAAAGATGTCTGTAATTTGTGAGTTAAGAGTCTTTGCTATTACAGCATTGGTTAAGAGGGCACCCTGTGGAATCAGACTGCCTGCGGGCAAACCTACTCTGTGCTCTGTGATCTTGGGTCACTTAGTTAATCTCTTTATGCCTCATTTTTTCAGTTACCAAATGGCAATAATAATACCATTACTTTAAAAGCCTATTGTGAGGATTAAATAAGAATATAGGCAAAGGGCTTGGAAGAATATCTACAATCTTGTGATGCTCATCCTATATGTATGCAACTATACTTCATCTTCACATTTGCTATATGTTAGTGATTATTATCATTACCATCATCATTACTAGATTAATATTTTCATGTGACTATATTATATGACATAGGTTATATGACATAAACTTAATGTGTTAAGTATTCCTGAACCAATGTAAATGGACTGAGTGAAAGTAAAAATAATGAAATGATAAGAGAGAAATTGAAAATTCTGATCTTACAGTAATATTCTGTACCACAAAGTCAGGAGCTTCATCATTTGTGGGGTTGATTATAATGTAAAATGGCATCTCCAAGGAGCGTCGCTTCCCATCTGTGACATATACCATGAACTGGTCGGCCGTTGGTTCCATCCTTAGATGCCTAGACTGCACATAATTAATGTGCAAGGCCTTCATGTCTTTCCACTGAAACAAAGCTGGAGCACACCAAGATGGAGCAGGTAAATAAGAAAGGCATTTTTTTCCAAGCTGCTACTGGTCCTTAATCCTTAACCCAATAGCCTATTTTTCAGCAAAGCAAATAAGAGATCATGGCAGTTGACCTAAGAATCAGCTATCAGGGGCTGCTACAATGACTGTCAACCATCAACATAAAAACATATCCATAAGGGAGGATTAAAACTTGCATGAAGAAAAGAAGAATGAAGGCAGGTAGCAAGGATGGTAACGGCTTCATGACCTCTCTTCATGTACTTGGAATGAATGTCAGTGAGATCTCTTGATTAAAACCACTTCTGTATGAGCAGTTCTTCCCATGCTTTATTAAGAAAGAGACATCTCTTTCACATAAAGGCAAAACAAGAATCAATCAATTATCTGTTATTTGACGTCCATATCAAGCAACTGGGTTGGACTGAGTGAAATTAGCTGACCTTCCATTTTGGTATTTTGGCACTGCCTTAAATCAAGAGAAAAATGTTCTATGTTGTGCATTAAGTTACAGGAGAAATTGCATAAACTTTAATGCAATTAATCTTTTCCCCCAGCTTTACTGAGAAATAATTGACATATAACATTGTGTAAGTTTAAGGCGATGATTTGATACATGCATATACTGCAAAATGTTTACCGCAGTAAGGTTAGAGAACACATCATTCGCCTCATATAATTATCATTTGTTGCTGCTGTTATGGTGAGAACATTAAAGCTCTACTCTCAATGAGACTTCAAATATACAATGCAATCTTATTAACTGCAGTCCCCATGCTGTACCTTCAAACTCCAGAAATTATTCATTTTCATAATTATTATTTTCATAATTATTATTTTCATAAGTGAAATTTCCTTTCATTTTGAAGTAAACTCACATGCATGGGAAATTTCATAATAATGAAATTTTAATAATAATTAAAATGAAAATAATAATTAAAATGAAAAACAGTAATATTTAAAAGTATCAGTTATTTAAGAATTCCTTAAATGTATACGGTGTTTTGAACATTTTTGCTGTTATTACCCAGTTTTAAGTATGATCTGGCCAATAGATCCATAAACACAGGCAAGTTATTGCTTGTCATGAAACCGTGACTTACCTATACTTACGCCCACGTTGCTTTTTTCAAAACCTGCAGAAGGGAGTGTGTTTTCCAGGTAGCCAAACTGAGGAGGAGAAACCAAAACAAACTCCAAGTCATCTGCTGCAGTGTCAGGGTCAGTGGCTGACAAATGGTTAATGGTAAGGGCTGCTGAGAAACCCTCATCTACCATGAACATGGTACCTGCATACAAATAATAATGCAATTATGACTTAGCGTGAAATCCTCTAATCGGAATAGTGAGGATAAAGGGAGTGATTGAAATTCCAATTCAGAGAAGCTTCCCATATGCAAATATATTTCCATGAGAGATGTTCATTTCCTCTGACATAATTCCCCTCCTTATGGTGAAAATATTCAGGGGTAATGAGTGGAATTTAATTTGACTTATGGAATTATTTTTTTCTTGTACAAGCAAGCCAGACAATAATGGAAAGACAGCAGAAATACTAAATGCTCCAGTACAGCCCTTTAGTCATTCTCAAGGAACTCTGATTTCCCTTGTGTCTCTATAGAAGTGACAAATGAAAATAAGAATTGCCAAACTGATAAACCACTAAATGTAGTTTATGTACTCTTCAAGATCAGTTGTTACCTCTGTTTGTCAGAGCGTTAATTGCCTGCAAGCTATTATGAATTGCTCATAACCAACGTTTTTTTCATGCCTTGGTGTTTAATTATTCTGCAGGGATAACGCTTCCTTTCCAGAACATTGCTTGGGAGATAGTTTGCAAATTTCAATAACATTCGTACATATGTTTATATTTTTTCTCTGAGAGACAGAACATATACATAACGCCCGTGAAGAGATGACTTTCCAAAAAGCAAATAAGGTTAAATGTATATAAATGATCTCCCTGTATACTCATTCTGTTCTAATAGAAATTATTATGAATAAAATAAATTACTTGCTCTTCAGCAGTCAAATAATATTTTCTCATGTGAAATAAAACCAGAATATTTGAGAATTCCAATGCTGTCCTTATCTTAACACACACACACACACACACACACACACTTGCATTTTCCCTCCAAACAGAATTATCTAAAATCTTAAACAAGTAAATTCTTTTGCTTGGCAATCTTTTATAGATTTGAGGTTTTCCACAAATTTGTATTAAGGCAATTACTGGAGACAGTTCCCTATGGTGTTTTCTGTTTTGACTATAAGTAAAGTGCATTATTTCACTTTGCCAAGTGTATGTCACTAGGTGAGATAATAGGATTTAGGAGGAAAAAAAAAAACATTGTCACCTATTGCAATTGAAGGTGGTTGGTTGTCCACTGGGTATACTGTGATGTTGAGATCATACATGGGAAAGGACTCATGAAGAGGAACAGATGGATGTGGTCCATTGTAGCAACAGCCATTTACAAAAGGGCCTGCTTCTCCATCCGAAACCACCAATGTAATAGTATCATAACAAGGCACCAGGCCAATCTCACCACCTGGAAGACACAACTATAGCTGAAACCTGAGTTTTTAAAAATATAAAATACCAAGATGAAATCCGCTCAAACCTCTCCTACAAGTATACAATGTCAAGAAAAAGAACGTATGTGGTAAAATATAAAACTCAATTTTATCGCTGTGAAAGTAGTCATGAAAATAATACAGAAATGCTTGCCCATCTGTTACGTTTGATGAAACTCCTGCCAGACATCTATCACCATATGGAGGGGCAAAATAGGGGCTAACAAGTGTCTGACAGTTCACAAGTGAACAAGGGAGAGACATGAAACTAGACCAGTGATGGTTTCAATCTTCCCTCATAATTGGTTTGTGTTGGGACCAACCTCAGGGAGAGCAGAAGGCACCCTTGTCCCTTTGGCAACTGTCTGCCCGTTTGCATTAACTACCTTAAATAAACAACTATCAACCACATAGCAGTTCCAAGAAACAGAAGAAGCTGGATAGGTGAAACACAAAGATAATCCACATCTTTCTTTGTTTCAGTATTTTCTTCATTATATGATACCCGAGATGTTAACAAAATAGCAACGGCACCTGGAAAAGAGGTAGCATTTATTTTCATTTTCTTTTCACTCTTTAGGGCTTACATCTATGGGTTTCAAAATGGCCCCAACTTATGCAGTGAGAGGAAGAAGGAAGACTATTGGTGAACAGAAACACACTCTTGGGTTACTAACAGCACAGAGATAGGAGTGCTCACTATCCAGGGGACAAGAAAGTTCTACAGATGTGCTTTTGGTAATTCTCAAGCATAACTTTGAAAGTGTCAAAAGGGAAGAAGTTATGTTTGAAGTTTCAATGAGACTAGGGCAGAAAAGATGAGAGACGTCATCTCTTTTTCACAAGATACATTGGTTACACCTACAGAGTACTGTGCTTGACATTATTCCCCCTGTTTAAAAAAAAAAGAGAAGAAAAATTGAGAAATGATGTTATTGAGCAACCAAATGATTAAAGGATGAGAAACCTAGGTTTTAAGGAAAAATAGAGTTGAAGTTGAGAGAATTAGAAGTAAATAATCAGTCATCAATCTTAGAAAAGTAAAAAGTAAGAGGCTTCTTGTCAATTCATAAACATAAAAAAAAATTGGCTTAAAGCATGTTTATTATTCATTCAATAATATATATTTAATATTTAATGCCTACTATGTGACAATTAGTGTTCTGGGTGCTCCAGCTGAGAAAAAGGCAGATGTTCTGAAAACATCAAGACATTTCGAAAGAACGTCAAATGTCCAAAGAGCCACTGTGTGTCAGGTGCTGACATTGTCTAATTGTAGAGAAAGAAATGCAGTTTGGTTAGAATATCACAGATGTGTGAATTTATTAAGTAAAACCATATGAAATTGCCACTATTGAATTATTATGTTTACCTATTAAATGTAAAATTCATATATCTCCGTACAGGGTGCCGAGGGCGAAAAAGATGAGAATATTGGCTGACACTACTGTGGGGGCAGGGCACGCATGCCAGAGACAGTCAGAAAAGTCTTTCCAGATGGCTTTGCTGGCTTTGTACTAAGCATTAGATAAGGCAGAGAACTGGGAAAGAGGACCTGTAAGGAGAGGGAATCAGGAAGAGAGATGAAAAAATCATTCTAGGAAGAGAAGATAGCTAAAAAAAAAAATAGTACATTCAGTGACTGTAATTACAATATAATGGAAGCGTAGAATACATTTATAGAAAAAGCTGGAAAAGAAGCCTGAGTAGGAAGCCACGAAAAAAGGCTACAACACAGGTAGAATTCTTAAAATGGAATATTGTCTAAGGACAGGATTTAAACTTAAAACTTTAACCATGGTGTTATTGAAAAGAAAAATATTGAATGACTTTATGTTTCATGAGAGAATAGCGAATTAATGGTGTGCTTTTATATCATAAAATATTATTCATTTATTGAAACTTGTGTTTATAACTTTATAACATTGAATACATATTTTAATAAACATTTGTGGGTGATAATCTAAACAAAAAAAGCTAACCCACAAAAACTGCGCATACAATATGAGTGCAAATATGTTAAAAATTATAACTAGAAAAAAGAAAATACTGTAATACTGAAATATTAACAGCGATTATCTTTGAGAGTTAAATAAAATGGTTTTTCAAAACTTTATTATACTTTTCCATATTTTCCTAGTTTTCTGCAATGAGCATATATTATTTTCATAATCATAGAAATCAAATAAAATAATGGTGACAAATCATTCTCTGGTCATCTTTCTAATCAACAAATGGAGGCAAGAGCAAGCCACTGAAACTTTAGAACTTATAATACTGTGGTTCTTTATACTCATTCTAGCACAGTGCTAAATTAACTATCAGTGGAGTAATTGAGTGAATGTTACAAGAAAACATAACATTCAAAAAAGAAAACATCTTTTGAATACAGCATTTCCCCTAACTTAGTAACAAAGCAAAAAAACAAACAAACAAAAACCTTCCATCTGTTTGAAATAATTTGTTCCAATTTCCTACTAGGTCTTATAAAAAATATTAATTAACATTCCCTTATGTGGCCATAACACTAGAAGAGATTTATAAATATGTATACCTGTTGTTAAGTACCTAGAATAAGGCATTGGAAGAGAAGGCAGATTCATCTTCCCCCCTAATCTATCTATACTGCACAAGCCTGCCAAAGATGTTAAAATTATATAACAAACAACAATCATTAGTTTTTGGATCTTTCTGCCAGTCTATTTGAAATCTATTGGGAGGAATCAAAAAAAAAGTACCTCGTTTGAACTCTTGAGAGATACTGAGGGACATCAAGTACCTGAACTATGATCCCCAAGAGAAGAAAATAACCAATGAAAGCTTTCCTAAGACTAAACACAGATAAAAAGATAGATACCATTAAAAAAAAGATGTCTGGAGAAGTGATTGGAATGTGCCAATGTGCCATACTAATTGGCATGAGACAACTGGTATCGTAATAACAAATCGTTGTTTTCCAAAGTACATATAAAAATACTATTGCAAAATGTTTTCTCCCATTTCCAAATTAATTCTTAGCTACCTCACTCTTTGAATTTTTTTCCTTCCTCACTGTTTGCATTCTCTCTATAAATCTCTTCAAATAAGAAAATAATGTGAATTCTCATACCTCATTTCCTCTACCACCCACCTGGCACACATACCCAATTACACTTCCTCCATGGAATTTACAGGTTAGAGAGGCATATGGATGAGTAAACATGAAATTATAATAGAGTGCAATAAAAGTTAGCTAGAGGAAGTACATGGTGCCACCACTAAGGAAGCGCCTCCAACCCAGAATTCAGAAGATGTGCAAGGGATGATGTATAGATGTGTCACACTGTCACCTTTGCATGTAAATGGGTTTGCCTACCCATTTAAATGAAAAATCCTTTACAGCAGGGTCTGGATTATACTCCTTTGTAGCCCATAATGCCTAGTACTGTGCCTTGTAGATATCAGATGTTGAA
This sequence comes from Pteropus medius, assembly GCF_902729225.1. NCBI lineage: Eukaryota > Metazoa > Chordata > Mammalia > Chiroptera > Pteropodidae > Pteropus > Pteropus medius. Next base: position 4,871,758 of record NW_024340692.1, on the reverse strand, counting down.
TTAACATTTTATTTATTTGAACTTTTTTACATGGGGAACAGATGCCACTTGAGTAACAATATAATGTGATGCCAAAAATGTAAGCATGATGCTAATAAGAAAGCATTTACTGCATCTCTAATCCATGTCCACCACTGTTATGTGCTGTGGACAAGTTACACAAAGCACAAGACACTATCTTTGCTTTTCAAGAACTTAAAAGGCAGGCCAGTTACTTCTTAGGAGCTAGATGGTGATCAGTAAAATAATAAAATGATTATCTTAGGGAGCTTATTTCAGATATTCCTGTTATAATGTTATGATTTATGGATGCAGAAACTGCCAAAGTCATCATTGAATTGACCAAAATGCAGAGGAGAACAATCCCAGAGTGAATTGAAGGTCTACAGGGAAGCATCATGAACAGAGTAACAATAACACTTGCTCTTCCTCTACTCTACGAAATTCATTATATTTGAAATCAGAAATACTTCCAAGTATGGTGATCCTACTTGAAAAATGGGGTAGAGGCTACTGTGGCTGTTTCTTTTTTAATGGAAGCAAGCATTGAGACTGTTAGATTATTGGAACCCACAGCAAGGGGTGGGGTTAAGATTCTGTCATATTCCTTGCATCTCCTCACTCAAACTAGTCACAATGCCGTCACTTACCTGTGTGTTTGTATGTCACAATCCCTGAGAGGACATCTCTCTGAGAGAATTGATCCACTGTGACTCCAGCTGTCTTCACTACCCCATGCTGCGGTCCTTGGGCAATAATAAACATCAGTTTCAAGTCATCACTGTCCACGTCAGTAGCACAAATGTATTCAGAGGTGATGACCACCTCATCGCCCTCTGAGCAAGGCATCATGGGAATGAGGTCAGCCTTTATGATTGGTGGCTCATCATTCACAGGGAATACCTAAGCAGGAAAAAATTCATGTTTTCAAGAAAAAGAAAGCAATGACAAATTGCCCAACTGGTAATCCATAGCTCATAGCTGGAATGACAAGCATTTTCAATCTTCCAGACATATGAAATAATAGCCATGGAATTTGGCCAAGCAGTCTGTATCTTTTAACTTTCCCCATATGAACCGTCTTGCAAGAAATGACCCACATGAGAGACATTTTAGGTAGGAATGGGAGAGTACAGTTATGGTTTGGGACCCAAATCTCTCGTTTGTTTTTAGACAGACAAAATATAAATGTAATATAAAGCATCCTTCTCCAAAGCCCCTATCCTCCTTCATTAAATTCACACATATTCTAGAGGAAATCTGGTCCTTGTGGTCTGATGCATTTACATTTACCACATCAAAGTTATTTATATTTCAAATTACTTGGTGATTACAAAGCTTCCCTCTACCCTCAACTTCCTGCCACCCAGGAAGTTCATTTGTACTTAAAATAAGCAGCAGCTGCATTTCAAACATTTTGATTTAAATCTGAAACTTCATAACAGTTAAATCAATGCCAGATTTCAATTTGACAAAATGTTTTTCTCTCACTGTCATGAAAATAAAGCTCTAAGTATAAGGCAAAGAAAAGCAACATGGGACCACACTGAATTTGAAATGAAGGTGGAGAAATCTGAAAAATCTTGTCTTCTAAATGGGAATAAAGGACATTCTTCCTCTCAGTTCACAACCGCAACTTGGTGTGTGCTGCAAGTTTATCAAGTCTGGCCTGTGAATACTCTCAACCCTACATCTCCTTCTCCCATGCTTCAACCAATAGAATCTTTTTAAAATGTAGCTTCCATCAAGTCACTACCCTGGGGGAACCTTCAGCGGCTCCCCAGCGTGTCTCCTAGGCTGTCTTTAACCTCATCTCATGCTATGGAGTGCCTTTGCCACCTCACTTGATTTTCACCCTCAGACACTGCATTCCTCACACCTCAGGTCTTTGCATCATCTTTGCATCCTCTCTCTGCCTCTTGCCTGGTTTGCTTTGCCCCCAGCTCTTTGCTTGGCTATCTCCTCCTTCAGGTTGCGTATGAGTTGCTCAGGGAAAACTTTCTTGAAAACTCAGACTTATTTAGGGACTTCTAATGCTTACTCCCTTTTAGCACCCCGCTTATTTGTCGAACACATCCATATTTTAACTGATTAATTATTTCAGTGACAATCTGTTTAATGTCTGCCTTCATCCCTTGCCTGTAAGCTCTAAAGAACAGGAACTTTATTTGTCTTGTTCATCACGATATCCCAAGCATCTAGCATAAAACCTGGTATATAGAGGATATTTATTAAATATTTATGAAATAAATGAATAAGTGAATGTAACTATGTATGTATGCCCTTCTATTTAAATAGTTGTTAAACTCTACAACAAGTAGAGTTTATTAATTGGACTTGGGTGGTCACTCAACAGATAAACTTGAGGGTTCCCATTAGACCTTTGGGCATGTATTAAAACTTTATTGAGGATTTTTCTTCATTTGTCAAAAGGGGGAAAATAATCATCTCAAACAGACCTTAGGCCAGGGGTATATAGTATAGGAATTCACAAAGCGACATCATGCACATACAGTTATGGCTTCTTCCAAACAACAGAGAGAACTCCAATGATGCTAGCCTAACTGACCAGCTGCTAAATTAATACTTCTAAGTGTTACAGCTCAGAAACAAAAGCAGTAATTTATATATGGAACCAATTGCTTTTTAAGCTAAGTGTCTGGATTTGAGGTCAGAGAACTTCAATCTTTAAATGGATTGAAAGAGAAAAAAAACAGTAGCCCATTTCACCAATACGACTTTGTTCTCTATTGCCTGTCCTGAGACATTCAAAGACATAAGCAAGCATCCTCTTGCTTTGGAATTTATGTGTTTCTGTCTGGGACTCTAAGAGGCTTCCAAACCAGATGCTTTATTTCTATCTGAACCTGGGAGGAAACTTCCTACTCACCTCAATGTGTAGAACAAATTCTACTGAATTTGTGCCATCTGTGACCTCGTAGAGTATGTCATCCTGAAGTGTCTCAGATCCATCGTGCTGATACCTATGGGAATGACATTTGTCACTAACCTTGTCTCAAGGCCACTATGAGGGTACACTGAGATGCCTGACACAAGAGCTCTTTTATGGCTTTGGCCATATGTTCAATAAGTAAATAACAAAAAACACAGCATAATCATGAAGTTACATATTTAACTATGCAAGGATATCTAAATGTAAAATTACTCGGCCATGGAAAATGTTTTATATGCATTTATAATTTATTTCTAAATCAAAAAGCAGCCCTTTAGCTTGCCGCTATGACAATGAGAATCAGCTGATTCAGCTCTGTTTACTTACAGAAAACACTAGCTGAGGAGAGGGAGACACTGAGACTAAGCAGTCGACAGGTAAAAGTGAGACACTGTGGATTCTGATGATTCTCCCTCCTCCCCTACTTTTAAAGTTGATTTTGCTGCCTGTGCTCTGGATCTATTCGGTTCTCTAAAATTTTGATCTATGAATTATTTACTTCCTCTCTCTGACCATTTTCCCTTTTTCTATTTACTATCTCTCTTCCTCTCAACCTATAAAAATTCCAGACTTAAAAATATTTTTCCTTGGTCTAGCTTTGGCCTATTTGTTTTAATCCTGAGTTTCTTAAAAGAATTGTCTAATCCTAAATTTTTCATTTACTCTCCAGCCCACTGTAGTGACACATGGTAAGTTCTACAAAGTTGTTGAATTGAGCCTAATTTTTAGCTTATCAATGATCTGTTCAAGATACTCAGGAATGGAAATAAGTCTTAGGAAATGAAATTAGAGGTTGCTTTAGAAGCTAGTCACAAATTATTACATATTGCATAATTGCAATCATATGAAAGGCCCAGAATAGGCAAATCTACAGAGAAAGAAAATAGATTAGTAGGTGCCTAGGGTTGGAAGGGGAAGAATAATGAGGGATTGCAGTTAAAGGGTAAGGCATTTCTTTGGGGTGGGGGGGGGTAACAAAAATATTCCAAAAATTGATTATGTCGAGTTGCCCAACTCTATGATTATACTAATGCTACTAAATTATATACTTTAAATGGGTGAACTAGGTATGCATGGCATGTAAATTACATCTCACAAAGTTGCTTTTTTTTAATTGCAATAAAAATAGTGCGGTATATCGAATATTTATAACATTTACATATGAAAAAATTCTAGGGATAAAAGGTATTTTACTCAGGTCTAATCTCACCCATACTCTGGCTAGGGACTCAGGTTTGGGATTCTATTTCAACAGTGGAGAAAGTCCACCTCCTAACCCCTAGTATCCCTCCCATAAACTGCTTCCTATATTTTATTTTGTCATGCTCCCTAACATTTTCATCAAAAGTAGATTGATATGAGATAATATGACAATCCTAGCTTACCATGTTAAAACCCCTAAAGTAGGTCTAGGCGTACATTTTCAAAGGCATGACTGTAGATAGAGTCAAACAGAACTTCTTTCAAAACTAGACTCCTCCATGTACTAGCTGAGTGACCTCACTCTTTGTGCCTTAGTTCCTTCAACCGTAATATGAGAATACAACCATCCACTTTGTTTAGTTTGATTGAAGTGAAGATTAAATGGAAAAAAAAATCATTGCAAGTCTCTAGAACAGCGGTCCCCAACCTTTTTGGCAGCAGGGACTCGTGCTCCTCTGAGAATCTAATGCCTGATGATCTGAGGTGAAGCTGAGCCAGTGATGCTAGCGCTGAGGAGAGCTGAAAATACAGATGATGCTTCACTTGTTTGTCCGCTGCTCACCTCTTACTATGCAGCCTGGTTCCTAACAGGCCACAGACAGGTACTGGTTTGTGGTCCAGGGGTTGGGGACCCCTGCCCCAGAAGAACGCTTGAAATACATGTGCTGGCACTTTTATTTTTCTATCCATCATTCATCCCCTAGAAAGAATTACTTAAATGGAGCTTTCTAACATATAAGAAAAAGATCTCAGTGAAAAAAAGAGCTGAGATCTCTGGGGCAAAAAAAGGAAACTTTAATGAGGATGAGTAGGGAAAAGAGGTCAAGATATTGGAGACTATAAATAATGTAACTAAACTGTCAGATGAAATCGATCTTCCTGGCGCAAATCTCAGTTCCTAGTCAACTTCCAAGTGTGGAATTTAGCATTCAATGCCTATTATCTTTTACTGTACTTCATCAAACAGGCCAAAATTCCTATTGATAACTTGAACTTGTGAGAAAATAATCAGTAAGTCAGGCTACCTGACCATTGCTCTTGAGTATCTTGCATTGTTTTATAGATAAGGTTTTTTTACTAGATTTTGTAGACGTTTCTTACAGAACCATGAAAGACTTTGAGGGAAGGGGAACTACCATGGGGCAGAGATTGTTCTCACTCCAACTGTTACAGAGTCAGCATGCCCTACCGACCCAGCCTTCCCTGCTTGTTTTCCTCCAAAGCCTCTTCCCAGTAGAGTGGAATAAAAATTTATACAAAAGACATTGATCAATGGAATTCTATCCCAGAGTTTCCAGGGTTATGAAAATGGCTTTTCTTAAAGCCAAGTTCAATTATGTAGATTGGTCTTATAGATGATTTCAGTCCCTATTCGTCTAGTTTGACTGTTACCTCTTGTGACAGATGCAGTTTCAGCAAATTTAACATTTATGGTAATAAATTTTTGTTGTTTAAATATCCATAAAGTCATTCCCAGTAGTACAGCAAGTCAGAGAGGAAAAAATGTCTGGAAATCAAAATTTTGTCACTTCTAATATTTGGCTGACCCTTGAAAGTATTAAGTGGCAATGTTTGGTACTTCTGAATGGATTGGACAAATCTTTTTTTCTCTGCCCCACAATTGATCCAGATGAGAGCTAAAGCATGTAAACACAAAAAGCCAGGAAATGTTCTAACCTAACTTTTAAGGTGTGGAGTTCTCCCCAAGAAAATGTGCCCCCTGCGTTTAGAGGAAATCCATTCAGCTCCAGCCTTCCATGCTGAGGCAGCCTCTGCAGAGTGAGGTAGATGTTGTCCAGTTCAGTATCCACATCAGAAACCAGAACGTGCTCTGTGCTGATGATGCAGTGACCTCCCTCGGACACTCTCAGGGGGTTTGTAAAAACCTGGACAGAAGGAAGAACACATTTAAAGCCTTATTCCCGAGGTATCTCTGAAGAAAGAGCTAATTAAATCATTAGAAAAGTTCCAGCATCATCTTTACATGTCCATTAATTTTTCAAGAATATGGTAAAGAGGACAAGTTCAAAGGGGAACAATTCAGCTGAAAAGTATTTTTTCACTAAATATTGACGATTTTAAGCATTGATGTATACAAAGAAGCAAGACATCTATAAAACTGAAAGCATCTATATTTCATTTATCCCAGAACCTGTGTAGGAAAAGCAGCAATCAAATTTGTTACTATCAGTGGTACTAAATTCATCATCATGTCCATACCTCCCGTTGCTCGACACACATATACCTTAATTTACATAATGAGTAAAATCTATATCGAATTCCCCTAGAGAAAAGAATCCATCTTTTTTTACAACCTAAAAATTCTAAAAGACTTGCGAAATTGATTGAAGCTTTTCAGTGTCACTTGTATTTTAGAGATGGAAGTAAAGCAGGGAAATTGAAGATTGGAAATTGAAGAGTCTATAGGAAATAAATTTATTCAAACATTAGGCTTAAATATTAAAGCCATAAAGATATTTTTATAATAGAAACCAACTGCTCAACTGACTAATAATTCATTTGTAAGTAAAAAACAAGTTAGAAGGGTTTGGGATATTTTTACACCACATTGAAAGTTGGCAAAGAAGTGTTCCATTGTCAAATAAGTCTGGAAAACTGTGACACAGAATATCTTCACCGTAGAGATTTATAAGGCACATAAACATATTCAATGCTCTGAGATCCTGCAGTAGAAAATATGTTAACTTTGTCTAACTTAGCATTTCCTCAAATTTGTATTACTACACAGAAGCAAAGCAAGCAGATACAGTTAGGGGACAAATTTATAGGATCTGAGGGCCCCTCACCAATTACCTGGGCTGGGTGTCCTGCCAATGCGAGGACACAGCATCCTCCAAGGAAGCAGCTACTCTCTTCAGAGCAGCTGCTGCTCCCAGAAAGGAAAACGTTCCCTGAGGAAAGAGTTGATAAAGAGGATGGGACAGGAATGGGCGACAAAAGGGAAATGAGCAAGGAAAAGTTGAAGCCCCTACTCAGAGCCCTGCTCTATTCTCCTGCCCACCAGGGCACTGCTGCCAGGGCATCCATGGATGTCCCAAGGGCAGCCCTCCAGACGGTCAAAATGATGAGACTGACAACTCTAAGACAGCTGCCCTCTAATCTTTAATAAACTACGTCCACCAGCAAAAGAAAACATAAAAGCAAGAGCCTTGTCTCCCTACAACCAACCTCAGCCCCATCCTTCCGTCAGGGCCTTACTCTCATTCTGCAAAACCTATGTTTTCAGTTTGTAGGAGAAAAAAAATAAAGGGAGCTCTTATTTAGAGAGGAATATTATCGTTGAAACAAGGTGCGTGTCTGCAGCTTCGTGTTTTCCTGAGTTGCATCAATATCTCAAGATGCTAATGTTGCAAGGGATACACTTCACTATATTAGATGATTTTTAAATATAATATATTTAAATATAATACATTTAGAGCAACCTTCAAAAAAACAAAAAAATAAGGCTAATTTGGCCCCACTGACTAATCATTAACTTTTCAGTCTCTGCTCAAACCCAGTGCTTGGATTTCTGGGGCTTCAGGTTAACGTGGTGTCAAGATCCCTAGTGGTTATCACTCAGCCCAGCCATGTGGGGGTATTTGACATCAAGGAACTACTCCTGTGACTGATTTCACTGGAACTACTCATTTAATTTTATTTCCACTATCCTCAGTTCTCTAAGGTACTATTCATTTGTCCCACACAATGTAGAAAAAAGACAGAAGCTACTATGCCACTTTAGCTCCAAGTCTCCAAAACTGCTCCATCTACTGAAGGAGGTAACTGTTCACTTCATCCTTTGTAGTTTTCTCCATGGATCATCTCTCTTTAGCAAGAGACTTGGACTGCTTTGAATAAAAGACTATTTTTCCATGATTGTTTTAGAAGCTTTCGCTTCTTTAGATGCTGGGCTATTTCAGACTGCGATCTCATACATAGAAAAGGGTGGTCTGAATAAAATCTAGTCCAATTAACAAATTTTCTAAACTATGTTCTCTACAGAGAATGTGATCTGGTTTCTGATAGGAAAAAATTCAAAGAATATAGTTTAGATTATTTTATGTGAGTTCTTTGGCACATTTTCTACCAAAAATTGCAAGCTCACAGGCCTGAAGGGTCACGCCGGCGATGTAAATGACTGTGCTGGATTGGATGGGGACTTTGGTAACTGGGGAGTATGCCTTGTCCAACTATTGCCATAGGATTTGTGGGCTGAGTGTTGCCAGTTTCCAAATTTTCCATAGAAGCCAGAAATCCAGATTTGCTATGAAACTTCCTGATGTTGAAGTGTTGGCTACTCATTATTTAAAAATACTGTTTTTTATTATTGTTATTATTTTTATTTTTGTTATTGTAAGCCCCTTGGTTCCTCAGGGTGAGATCTCTGCCTACAACCTTGGTCAAGGATAGAGATGGTAAGGAGTGAGCAGGAACGGGAACATCAGTGCTTTCCTGGCTATATTCCAAGTGGCTACCTGGGAAGGGAACCTCTTTCCTTAGGGATGAAACTTATGTAGGTTGTAGTCTCCTCAGGTTCCTAATGGGTGGGTAATCCTACTCTGTCTTTCCACATTTTAGGGGAAAAATGAGCCAAAGAATAGCCACAATAATTAAGTCTAGCACTATGATAGGGAGAAAGTAGGGTATGGAACAAACCCTCAGTATAAACCCCAGCCTCTTAGATGAGACACACAAGGTGGCATTGCATTTGTAGTATGGTTTTAATGAGAGACTCCAGCGCTTTAAAGCTTATATAAACATTGGGGAGTAGGAAAAGGTAGAATGAAAGGGCCCATCTTAATTCATTTTAGAAAATTAAAATCTTTTTTAGATTACACAGTAGCATAGTTGGCCTGTGGCGAGAGCAAATAAGCCCTTCTGGTGCTAAGAGACCCATAATTTAATCCCCTTCCCCTATCAACACATGAAACTCAGTAGAAAGGAAAGAATATAAAAGAGATTTTGATAAAGCTTTGAAAATAATGCCAGATTTAGCAACTGGAAAATCTCTCCTTTTAGACAGAAAGTCCCATGGGAGGTGAGGGACTCCCCTCCCCATGTTTTTTGTTTTTTTGTTTTTTTTTTTCCCTACAGTTAGCTGGAAAATAAAGTCGTTTAAAATCGCCTAAAGAAAAGTTAGGATTTCCAGTAAGCCTTAAAGTCTTTTTTTTTGCTTTCCTTAGGCCCTCCCTTCTTCTCATCCTTCATATCAAACCTTTTACATACCTCAGGAACTTGGTTGTCCACTGGAAGAACTGTGATGTTAAAGCAGATCCCATGCAAAGTGCCGCCATGCTGGTTACTGATGGAAAACGTGAACTGCACGTGTCGTAGATGGGGGCCGATATCATGCAGAGGTGGCATGTAGGCCACTTTCATATAGTTCACAGCATCCTGCAAAGCAAATTGAGATGGGCACATGGGTTCTGATTTGCAAGGATCAGAGTCTTTCAGAGATCTAGGTCCAAGAGAACTGTCATGATAAATGATACCGAACATTTTAAATGTCACCATCATCAATTAGAAGATTCCAAAGAGATCTGTAAATCATATTTTCTAAAAATCAGGAGAGAAAAGGACAAAGAAATTAACTAAACACATCAAGTGCTTGTAGCCAGCCAACACTGTAAGACAAAGGACTTGAATTTTATTTAACCCATAAGTAGAGCTCATGTGTAAGTTCTACTGCTTTAAGTAGCTGTGGGATATTGGTCAAGCTACTTAGACCTGCTAGCCTTCTTTTTCCTCATCTGAAAATGAATATAATCATAAATGAATAAAATCAGACCAGATGGGATTGACATATTCATTTACAACTTCTAACTACAGTGAAACTAAGTATAATTAGCTCCAAACAATGGCTGCTGTCTACGCACTCATCACTATTATTGTGACCCCTCTTGGGTCTTTGGAGTAGAGTTCACAAGAGTAGGGAGAGGGCTGGTAAGAATTTTGGGAGGTAGAAGATGTTATGGGTTGAATTGTGTCCCTCTAAAAAGCTATGTTGAAGTCCTAAGCCCCAGTACCTCAGAATGTGACTTTATTTGGGATAAAGTTGTTACAGATATAATTAGATCATAGTGGAAAAGGATGAGCCTTTAATCTAATATTACTGGTAACCTTATAATAAGAGAAACAAACAGGAAGAAGATGGCCATGGGATGACAGAGGCAGAGGTTTGAGCGATACATCAACAAACCAAGGAATATCAAAGATTGCCAGCAAACCACCACAAGCTAGGAAGAGGCAAGGCAGGATCCCCTTGCATGGTTTCAGAAAGAGTATAACCCTGCCAACACCTTAATTTCAGTTGTTTTGCCTCCAGAACTATGAGACAATAAATCTCAGTTGTTTTGAGCCACCCAGTTCGTAGTAATTTACTGTGGCAATTCTAGCACACTAATAATAGTAGGATATTAGATAAACAGAATTTGGTGGAATAAAAACATATGTGCTAGGTCCCTAAATCACAGCCCTGCTGCTGGCAAAACAATGCAAAAGTCTGTGTTGAATTACAAGATTTTGAAATCATATTCAGCTTGATCAAGCTTTGTCAAATAGATGTCACATGCTTAATGCAAACGTACAAGCTGAAAGAATAAAGACATCAAGCATTTGTAACAGATGTCAAAAGCCAGCATTCTCAAGGAGCACCACGACTTCTCAGAGGGCACTTCTTTCATGTTTTTCAACATTTTAGCCCAGCGTCCTACCTGCGTGAATGACTTCAGGCCTGGGGCTGCAGGATTTCTGGTTAACTGTGGTATGCTGTCCACCATGAATAATTTCCCAGCATCCAAGTGTCTAAAGAGAAATATAAGAAAACACATCAGCTCATTTTCCAGGTAACACAAAACAAGTCAAATACCCTGAAACCAATTTTTTTAAACTAAAAGAGTTCATCGTGGGAAGAAAAATGTTCCATCTTTATATTCTCTCTCCATGTTAGGGGGGGTTCCAGCCTTAAGTCCAATCTCATCAATGCCATTCTAACCATACTACAAAAAGTATGTACAATATTTTCTGCTTTGACGTCATGAAAAAGAATCATTATTCTCATTCTTATAATGCTTCCTCATCATAACATACCTGATATGAGCCTAAAGTATATTCATGCCGGTTTTCTGGATTGGAATCATATAATATGATACCATTTCATAACCTACGATCCCTAAAAATAGTGTTATAAAGACTCAATAAATTTTACTAAATGAAAAAAGAAGCATTATCTTTAGGAAAAGTGATTAAAAACTGTTTTAAGCTCACCTAAGCTGAAGACACTATAAAATGTAAGTCACCGATTAAGACAGCTTTTATAGGGAGGTATAAGTTTGAGATATAGTAAATGCTGAATTAAATTTAAGTTCACGTCTGACCAACAAAGCAATTGAACCATAGCACTATAGTGACACTTTTGACTCTGCAGTCCTAGAATACAACACTACACTAAAATGACATGATGAATTTTCATAGAGATACCTGTGGCTAAAGGAGAAAAATGGAGGAGTTGTTATTGTATAGAGCAGCTCCCTGTCATATGATTCCGTATCTATAAAATGTAGATGTTTCTTAGTTATGTAAGCCACCTCGGTTTCCTTAACAACCAAATTCCGAGATACTCCAGGTGCCTCTTTTGGAAGCTGGTCATTCACTGGAGTGATGTGAATTGTCACCACCTGGAAAGAAATTATCTGTACCATTAATTTGAAATACCAAAAAGACACCAAAGAAAACACCCCCCAAATCACCTAGTCACAGTAATTTTTGATGATTTTTCAAAAACTGTTGATTATAATATATTTCCATTGAAATGATTCAGGAGCTATTAAGAATGTGAGCCAAAAAATGGAACATTCCCCATCCATTTTATATTATATTTTAAGAATGTAATTATCACAGTTACGGTTAACACAGTTGCGAGTGCTTTAAAATTGGTATTTCTACATCTCTCCTCCACCAATAATCCGCGCTTTCTCTACCTTCCTCTACTCAGTCATTGATTCTAGAAATCTTGACGTAACTTTTGGTTCCTCCTTCTGCAGCCATATATAACACGCCTCCAAGTTTCTAATTCTAAAATTCCTATACAGTGACCACACTTCACTCCCACCCCAGCTGTCATTCCTCTTGTTAGTGGCCTAAATCCAGCTCTTATAATTTCTTCCTTACTTTATTGCAACAGCTTTCTGTTAGCCCTAACTTCAATAGTTGATCGAGACTTACGTACCCCTAATTCTCTCTCTTTAAAAAATATAAATCAAATCAGGTTATTCATCTCCTCAAAAATTTTAAAAAACCACCCAGAAAGGATAAAATCGTTCTTTAGCATAGCATCTAAGACTCTGTACAGTTCGTTTTGGATTTTGGGTTTTGTAGTGATTTTTTTTTTTTTTTGCCAATATTATGGGTTTAAAAAAAATTTTTTTGCATACTTATTGTGATAAAATATAGACATTCTGTTTTTCAACTTTAACTTTTACTCCTTTCAATGTTAATCCCACACTCTAGTTGCACAGAAGGTACTAGATCCTAGTCCTCAAGCATGCCTCTCTGCTCTGGATTATGGTGTTTCCCCACCCTTCCCCCCGGCTTTATTGAAATATAACAGACAATTAGTCGATTGTATTTATGTTATACAATTCAATGAGTTTGTTTTTCAGTTATAGTTGGTATACAATAATATACCAATTTCAGTTGTACAGCCTAGTGATCAGAGATCCACATAACTCACAAAGCGATCACCCCACTAAATCTACTACCCTTCTTCCTCCTTAAATATTTATTACATTATTAACCAATCTGGAATGCTTCTCTCTGGCTTTCTCCAGCAACCTGAGATTTTCTTATCCTTGAAGGCTCTTCTTAAAACTTTGTCCGATTTCTCAGCTAGAATTCCATTGTTCTTGGAGTTTGCTTATCCTTGACAAACATTATTATGTTATTGTCTTGTATTATTAATTAGTAGTTTTCATGTCAGTTTCTTCTAGACTGAAAGTTCCACAGTACGGTGCAAACCACATAGAATTTTGTGGTGAACAGACCATTAAAGTTCTGAGTATACCACTTAATAGTTATGGATCTTGAACAAGTCACTCGACTTTTTTAAATGTTGATTTTCCTGTATGTAATTTAAGCATAACACTGACAACCTCACAGAGTTTTTATGAGGATCAATTATCGCTATGTACATAAAATATCTGGTGCATACTAAGTGCTCACTAGAAATTACATTCGTCTCTGTAGATCTACAACATCCGGCATGGTAGGTAGGAAGCACTTCATTGGTGTTCGCTAACTGAATGAGTTGACATGCCCTGTTTGTAATTTTAAGAATTCTTAAAACCACAGTCACAGGTCTAGATCCTGCTTGAAGGCAGGGACGCTTCGCCAAACAGCTTTTGTCATCATATTTTCTTACGATAATCCATGACTGGTTGTGAGAACGCAATTACTTTCACTCCTGTAATGGTACATTTGCTTGCCATCTTGGTATTCTTACCCTGGTTTTGACTTATTCTAATAAATTTAATATTTTAATTATTTTGTTTTAATTTATTTCAATAAATTTAATATGGTCACTGAAGCACAGATCAGCAATGCTAATTTTATCTACCAAACAGTGCTCACAATACTTAATTTGAAAATGAAGAGAATTCCTTTTTAAATGGATGTACAAAGCAAAAATAAAATATAGTTAAGCTTTTACCATGACATAGAAAATACTGGAACATCAGCTTGACCACCTACAAACTGTGCTCCCTGGGGCAAATTACTGAACCCCTCTGAGATCAGTTTTTCTCTCCGTACATTGGGAATAATAACAATGGCTATTACAGTGAAGTGTTGTCAGGATCATATGAGACAGCTGGTAGCACAGTGAGTACTTGGTAGTGGGTGTTCAATAAATTAATTCCCTGTCTCCATCCTTCATTACTTTTACAAAAGTATACAGCAATTTTGCTGCCCCATTATGAAGTATTTCAATAATTAAAAACTAAAGCCAGATATCAAAATAAAGGAACACAATGACAGTCATTTCTCCAGTCTCCTGGAGTCTGTGTCACAATTTTTTTCCCAATTATAGTTTTTTGCTAATCTACAAAGTTAAGAAATTCTCTCTGGGACCTCCCAGCCATAGTGTGAATTAGTGAGGCTCCACTTAATTGAAAAACTGGATTTAATAAGGAAACAATAGTTATTGTGCCTTCAAAGAGACCATTTTCCATGCTAATTTATTCTCCAATGTGTTCTTTGTATAAAAAGAATGTACAAGCATGCTTTTTTATACCCCTGTAGTAATTCTTGGTGGGCACATTTTTCAACATGCTTTATTAGTACCTAAGTTGATATGTCTTTACATATTTATGTATATTTAAACAATTACTGTGTGTGTATATCTGTGGGTGCGAAAAATCCTATTTGAACAAACTCCATAGAGAAATAAAGTGTTTTCATTTTACTAAAATTTGGTTGTAACAAAGACATTATGAAATACCCATTCGCAGACAGTGGAAAACCAGTGCCCAGACCAGTTGCCCAGCTCTTGCTTGCTGGCTTCCCCTACATGCCTCCAGTCTGCTTATGGCTCCAAGCACCCACAAGACAGACATGCAGGGAATCAGATTTTAAGTGCTAAATCGGTATACAAAATGACAAAGCCTAACCTTGATCCTCAGAATCACATTCATAATATGATGTTCCACCAGCTGACATCAGACTTTCTTGTGGATTTGGGTTCCTGATCCTTTTTCTTCCCTGAACTTTGATTCCTGCCTGATTCTCTCTCTTACATTATCCTTTGAGATCACCCAGTATTATTTCTCAGCTAAAGATATACTTCCAATGCTAGTTTTGTCCACCCCACTTTCTAGTCTGACTTCTGATAAATGCTCACACGCTTGGTGCCTGTTCCTTTATTGGGTCACATTCCATGTTCCCTTCCACTTCACCCACAGGCCTTTGTGGCATCTGCTTCCTTTCTTACTCTGTCACTTAGTCTTCTTTCTGCTTCTTCTACCCTTATTATGAGCACTCCGTTTTACTTCTAATGTTGCTCTCTATTGGTTTAAGGTCTCCTGAGGCTTAAGCTCTATAAAGGCTTCTCTTGAGAAGGATAAAGAGGAAAATATTTTTCAAAAACAAATTAAGTGGGTGAGGCTTTATTTGAAGACATTAATGACAACCAAGATAGAAAGAGGGAGGAAGTTTCTTGCTGATGCCTTGTTGATGTGCAGGTAGATCTTCCAGTAAAAATATTCAGTCGGGAAGGATGAGAGAAAGTAAAGGGCATTCCTGCTTAACTTCCTTCCTGCTTTAATTAGATTGTCTCTCACCCAAGGACATGCTTAGTTTCTGTCTCTATCAAAGGAAGTGTTCTGGAAGCATCGCCTAAACAATCCTGTGCCTGAGTTTAATTTAATCTTCAGTGACTATGGAAACGTCTGATCACAAAAGCTCCCACCAAGTAACCATCTTATCTAGACTTTTAGTTGAACAACTCAAAGTTACAGATTTTGCTGAATATTTTAAATACATTTTTGTTTTTAGGACATGACTAGATACTTGTCCAAATTGAAGACACAGTCATCAAATAGACTAGATCATCATTTAAGTTTCTTAAAAATTGGACTTTCGACAAAGGTATCAAAGATTTACATCACAAAACTGCTTACCAGCATGCAAATAAAATACTTGTTTTAGTGTATACACGCTAATTCCTGGAAACTCTGAAGAATAAAGCTTTACACTTATTACCTTCCCATCTCATTTCCTCTATAATTTCTATCAAATGTTTCAGTCTTCTTTCCTCCTAGTTTCAATAAAAGTTGAAAGAACCAGAACTCATTTAGGGACCAACAAGCTGTTTTTGAGATTTCACTACGAATTAGGTATCAAGGTCTGAAGACACAGAGATGACTAATTCAGAATTCTTGCCATCTATGAGCTCACTGTTAATCCAAGGAAACAAATAATGGACTTACATTATAGTGATTTGATATTGGATCATACAAAAGGAATTGCTGACCCAGCCTGGAGAATTGTAGAATGAGGGCATCAGAGAAAACTTTCTGTAACCGGTGATGTTATAGCTGACAGCAGGTCCATAGACCAGAATGGTCCTAAGCTAAGGCTACCACAAGTCAGAAGAATTGCAGGAGAATTGCAGGAAAATTAATGCTAGATGAATTCTATCAATGAATTTTAATTGTCCACAACTACAAAGATTTCATTGATCTCCTCTATTCTTATGAGATGATGTATGAAGGGTTCTAAGAATAATCTAGTCCTGAGAAGATGAAGTTTGGAACTAAAGCAATGGCAATGGGGTCTTGAAGTAGAGATAGATGAGAGAAATTAATCAAGCAGATTTTATTACTAAGACTTGCTGACTGACTAATTATATAGATAGTAGAGAGAAAAAGGGGATTGATGATTTCAGAGAGTCTTTAGAGTTTTGAAAAGTTTTGGGAGACACATACTAAATGTCTTGTAGAAACTGTGAGTTTAAATTCTGGTGAGACATACATGCAGAAATGTCAGGTAAAGGTGGCATGCACGAGACTGGGCTGGAGAATATTTAACAGCCAAATAATAGGTGGTAAATTAATTAACACAGAGCAAGTTTATATATTCTCTCT
Source organism: Pteropus medius (assembly GCF_902729225.1). Lineage (NCBI taxonomy): Eukaryota > Metazoa > Chordata > Mammalia > Chiroptera > Pteropodidae > Pteropus > Pteropus medius. The sequence continues at coordinate 4,854,961 of NW_024340692.1, read as the reverse complement.
TTCTTTTTCTCTCTCTCAATAAAGAAGATAAAATCAGAAAAAAATGTAATTATGACTTCTTTAGAATCCCATCCATAATAGGAAACAAACTTATAACTGGATCTACAGCGTTTAATCTGACTTATTTGCCAAGATTTTGGAACAGTTTTGTTTCAATTAAGTTTTTATTTCTGTGGTCCTTAATATAAAGGGATCTGATATCTATATCTGATCTATAAATCTGATATAAATATAAAAAATATGATCTATGTAATAAATAATAGAAGGAAAGAAAAAAGAAGTTGAGCTTTCTATTCTTAAAAGGGCATAAAATCTGTTAAAAGTGATATGGTATTCTAGTCAGAAACATAGGTCAGTTTGAGCTGATACAACAAAAGATTGAGAAATAAATCCTATTAATAGTTGCTATTTGGAATAATCAAATCAATTAAGGTCTCAAGCAAAAATGTAATCTAGAAGTGAAATATAATATATGATGAAGAGAGGATGTGGTTATTGGTAAAGGAGTTTATTTGTTATTCAATAAGGAGATGAACTGAGAATTTTTCTCATTCACTCTCCAATGCCTCATAGCAGAAGTCACAAATTTCCTTCAGTTTCTAGGCTATTCAACATCATGATTCCTGATCATCCTCTTTTGTTACCTTCATCTTAGCAAACAGATGAATGGTTCAATCATCTATGCACTGGCTAATGTGAGTGACCATGATATTATGAGAAGACATGATATAACCAATAGAGACACATGCTTTAAATAGTCATTTTAGAAATGGTTCAAGATTTGCTTAGATCTCTACACAGGCTACTTTCCAAGGTAATAGATATAAAACACCTAACAACTAGAAATATATATACTTGGTGATCACTTGTTTTCACCTGTCTTTTTCCCACCTACTACCAATCACCCTTTCTTTGCAAGAAGTCTACCCTTTTGTAGATGTTCAGACCCTACATTAATTCCATTTTCTGTAATTTCTATTTCTGCATTCTATATATTTAAATACTATCCTTGAGTGGCAGTAAAACTCTTCGTTCTTCAAAAGCAAGAATAAATAGTAGATAATTTATTTTTTGAGTACTTACCATGTGCCAGAAAGTTCTCAGTACTTTATATGTATTTTCTCACTTATCCTCACAATCACTCTATAAGGAAGTTGTATTAGTCCCTGTTTTTCAGAGGACGAAACTGAGGCACAGATAAACCAGTTAGTGTCAAGGACAGGAGAGAAACATAGGCAGTCTAATTCCAGAGGCTATATTTTAGCCACTACACATACAATGTCAGTGTTTTCTTGAGCGCTTTATGGCCAGCCAATTCTGTGAGGTGTTCTGTACAAAACAGCCCTATGGATATTTATCCAAAGAAAACCAAAACAATAATTCGTAAAGATCTATACACTCCAATATTAACGGCAGTGCAATTTACACAATGTGGAAGCAACCTAAATGTCCATCAACAGACGACTGGATAAAGAAATTATGGTTCACATATACAATGGAATATTACTCAGCCATTAAAAAAAAAAATGAAATCCTACCATTTGTAACAACATGGATGGAGCTAGAGGTATTATACTGAGTGAAATAAGTCAGACAGAGAAAGATAAATACCACATGATTTCACTTATATGTGGAATCTAAGGAACAAAAAGAACAAACTAATCAAAAACAGACTCACAAATATAGTGGACAATTTGGTGACGGACAGAGGGGAAGGTGGGTTGAGGGGCTGAGAGAATGGGGTGAAGGGTTAAAGAAATACTAATTAGTAGCTGATAGTTGGTCACAGGGATGGGGAGCACGACAGAGAGAATGCAGTTAGCTTTAATATGATGGCTTGGTGGAGGGCCAGGGGAGGAAGGCAGCAATTGGGGGGATCATTTTGTGAACTATATAGATGTCTAACCGATTTACTACATACTTGAAACTAATTTAAATAAATAAATTTAAAAAAAAAAACAGCCCCATGGTTAAACAACCTTGGAAATATCACATAGAAATTTTTAAAACTGTTTAGAAAAGTAAGTGGTAGAGAAGTGATGTTGCAAAAGAATTAATTTAATTTTGCCTAATCCATTGCTTCTCAAACTTTGAACCTTGAAACCTGTAATACCTCCCATAACTGATATCTGCGGACAAAATTTTGGAAAAGTGTTTAGAGCTGGCCTCTTACCTGTGGCACTGAGAGATTTGGAGGTTCGTGGCTATCCGCCAAGACAAATTCAAAAGAATCTTCAAAGATTTCTCCACCAAAGTGACGATAGTAAACGATGCCATTAAATAGATCTCTCTGAAGGAAGCCATGGACAGGGTAGCCTATTGGGCCCACAAAACACCAAATACTTTTGTAACCATCTGCCAGGTGTTGGGTGTAAAGATATTGGACTTATTTCCAAGCCTTCCCTGCCTAGTATGTTGTGTAGACCCAAGAAACTTTCGCTAAAAGCTTTTTATCAAAGCTTCTAAATTATAAAGCAGAAAAATTGAAATTGCTACACCTGTTTTAAAAGAGAATTTAGCATTAGAAAAATATTTCAAAGAAACATAATCTTGAGGAACACTAAGTATTTGATCCCTATTTTGTTACTCCTGACTACTTTAAGAATTAGTTATGAAGTTATTCTAACAAAATATAAGCAAATGTTATCCATGCCATTACTTTATCAATACTAGACAGGCCAACCATCTCTCTTCATACTTATTTGTCCTATCACTGTGCTTGGCAGACTTCATTTTTCATAGCATAATGGTTACCTTCAGACCCAGCTCTCTGGAACTTTCTAGAGGCCCATCCTTGGATAGATAATTACCGTCTATAAAATGAGAATACTAATTGTACCACTTCATAAACTTGATGTCCACCTTTGTACAAATTCTGACACAAATGATCCAAACTGCCCAGAACTTACCTATCAGTCCTGGCCCTGGCTTCTTCATGATCTCTCCAGCCTGAGGAGGTTTTGTAATATTAAAGAAGATGTAGTCATCACTGGAGTCCATGTCTGACGCTCTCAGCATGGAACTCTGGATCAATATGGTCTGTCCCTCCTCCAGTTCAATCACAACATTGTTTATGAGGAATGGAGGACTGTCATCTTTGGGCAAGATGTTGATGGGAAACTTATGGCGGATGCTATGATGGCCATCGAATATCCTGAATACCACAAAGTCTTTGGTGGAGTCACTGTCATCATGATGATAGCGAACAACTCCAGCCTGGAGGTCAGTCGCAGTGAAGAGAAATCCTTTCCCCCCTGATGAAGAGAGCAGAGGTGGCACTGGTTGAATGAGGGGGTGCAAAGGCAACACTTGTAGTGAAAGCAGCACTAGATAAGACAGCATTAAGGAAAGTGGTGCCGCTGATACTTTCCTTGCCTGGAAAAACAACAGATTGTTTAGTGGGCTCTGGGCCTCCACAGATCTGGTTTTGAACACTGGCTGTAACACTCAGTAGCTGTGCAGGCTTGGGCAAGATATTTAATTTTTTGAGACTCATCTACAAAACAGGAACAAAATCTACCTCCTATTCCCTAGTATAGATGAGAGAACTTAAACAACAGTAAGCCTATAATAAATGTTAATTATTCTTTAACTTATTGTTATCATCCTAGGTGGCAGCACTTCTAGAGGTGTGATCTCAAACCAGCATCATCAGCATTATCTGGGAAATCATTAAAAATGCAAGTTCTCAGGCCCAACTCCAGACCTAATGAATCAGAAATTCTGGAGGCGGGGTCTAGCAATAGGTGTTTTCTCAAGACCTCCAAGAGAGTTTAATGTATGCTAAACTTTGAGACTCACTGGATTATTGGCCAAGAGCTAGAGCTGTGGTATCAGCTGGCCCAGGTTCAAATCCTGGTTCTGCCACTTTCTAGGCTCATGCCCTTAGAAACATTGACTTCTCGAAGTCTCAGTTTCCCCATTTCAAACATAGGAATAATGATAGTACCTCACTTCATAAAGTTGATATAAGATAAAGCACATAGAATTCTTTGTCCCTTATCTGATACAAAGTAAATGCTTAACAAATATTAGTGCTATTTTCTTCCTCCTCTAAGACCAGAACATCATTGTCTTATGGGCTACTGCTCTACATTTTATTTCATAGTATTAATAAACACTGCTTCGCTCTGCATAACTATTATAATTCTTGATGGCAGTGCTTCGTTACTCTCCCCACATCACTGAAATAATGCTTAAACACTAGTATAATGGACATTACAAGCTACTTGCTCAATAGCCACTTTCTGCTTCTTTCTTAGTAGCAAAATCCTAGTTCTATTTGGAATGTCAATACAGCCATTTTAAAAAATCGTGTCCCTGGACTCCATTGCACATAGGGGTAGTATATAAGTTGGTAAAAGTCATCGTATCAGATTCCTGGGACAAGTTATTAAAGAGAGCAAACTTAGATAACATAACTTTTTCATTTTCTTCCTTCCTTGAATGCAGACCTGAAACCTAGAGGCAAAGGCACCATCTTGTGACCACCGACAGAGCAGAAAAGGGCTTCTGGCATCATGGATATGGAACACCTATCTTTGGACAATCTGTCACATGAAGAAAATAATGAATTTTTAAGCCACTGTAGTTGGGTCTCCCTTACATGCAGCTGAACTAACTGTTACGCCCATGCATAAGCTGACCTCATACCGTCTTGGGATTAGACAAGAGACTTTATAATTTTATTTATTTTATTTTTGATTTCAGAATTCCTTAATCACAAACAATGAAAAATAAGAACTCTCTTTCTGTTTTATAATTAGGCAAACTAAGAGGATAATTGAATTAAATTGTCTGAGCTCATTATAAGGAATGAATGATATTATCATAAAGTATGGCTATTATTTTTATTAGGCCCATTAACCTTAACTATCATCCTTATAATTATAAAACCATTTCTTTTAAACTATGGTAACTGCTACTAAAATCATAATAACAAAATGATTACTAAAATCAAACTGCTACTAAAATCATAATAACAAAATGATTTTGTTACTTTTTAATAACAAAAGTATTAAAAAACATGTTTTTCTGTTTTTCTGTACATTTCTGTGAAGCAGAGAAATGAGAGGGAAATATTTTGTCTCCCAACTAAGATAAGATAATCAGTGAAGGAATATATTTAGAAGGAGCTCTACAAGACATCTGAGTTTTAAATAAGCCAAGCATAAATGATCATCCATTGATGTGAGCACTCTAACATAAGAGCCGATGGTTTCAAGATCTCCAGATTTTTGGAATCTGATAATTTGTTTAGAAGTGGGGCTCAAGAGACACTACATATATCCTATTAAATATGATTTGCTTTCAGAGAAAGTACTTTTGGGGTTCTTTTCTAGGTTACAAAGGCTGGTCATTCACCTCTTACTGTGAGCCTTCCATGCTGCAGCCCGTCCACGGTCACCAGCTGCACAGCATGAATGTTATCGTTGTCAACGATCTGCAACTGTTCCCAAGTGATAGCCCGAGACTGCCCTTCCAGAAGATTCAGACCTGCAAGATAAAATAAAAATGCCTTGGGAAGTTCTATGACACGCCAATGAGCCTATTTTAAGACGATGAATTTTAATCCGTGAAACTACCTGAAAATTGCATCTTCAAAAGCTTTGCAATAAATGAGAATTTAGCTTTTAATTTTAGTAATATTTTTTACTTTTAGTACTATTAACTCCAATTTGACAACTGGTTCCTTGTGACATATCTTTTAGAGACATGACGGTGCCAGAAAATAAACACCAAAGGAAAGAACAGATGCTTTGTTCACAGTGGTTTCTAGTTCAAAATGTCTATAAGTTTTTCAAGGCTACATTCAGATAGGTTGTGGGCAAAAGAGCCAGAAGTTCTTTTCTATAAACAGTTGACCCTTGAACAACAGGGGTTTCAATTGTGCGGGTCTACTTATATGCAGATTTTTTTAAATAAATATTGTAAATATATTTTCTCTTCCTTATGATTTTCTTGATAACATTTTTTTTCCCTCTAGCTTACCTTTTTGCAAGAATACAATATGTGATATATATAACATACAAAACATGTGTTAACCAACTATTTATGTTATCAGTAAGGCTTCCGGTCAATAGTAGGCTATTAGTAGTTAAGTTTAGGGAAGCCATAAATGATACACAGATTTTTGACTATGTGGAGGTTCAGTACCCCTGACTCCCATGTTTTTCAAGGGCCAGTTTTAATTTACGAGTTCATAGGTAGCCCACAGGAGAAAGTAAAGTGGTTAAATATGCAAATACAGAGCTACTTGGACAGTGCTTGGACAGTGTTTAATGGTGTTAGACATGAAGTATCTAACATTTTACACTGAGGGCTGTATTTTAGCTTTGACTATCATGAGGAAGAAACATTTGTAACTAAAGAAATTAAAATAAAACCTTCTCTTTGGACTCAGCATGTTGGAGGAAATTTGGGGAGAGTAAGTGCTGCTAAGATCAAGAATACAGATTTCAGGTTCTCTGGTTAAAAAAAGGGAGCTGTTACATCATCAACCTTCCTATTATCCAGTAGAGCTGGGAGCCAACAGATTACAGAGAATCGTGAAAGGGCACAGAGCTTTTTAAAAAACAAGTTGATAACATGTAAAGACAGTGTACTGGTGGACCCGGTTAATGCTTCCCCTCAAATCTGTCCAGCTTCCTCTGCCTCCCTGACTTTGGCCCACTTTCTAGCTGCAGCAGTCCCATGAGGGCTCCCACACTCCTCCTAATTGCAAAGCCCTGAGTGCCACTGTTGTCATCTTCTGATCTGACCGGTTACCTCATTGCCTCTGAGGTGAGGGCCAAGTTTTGGCATGACCTCCCTTGTGACTATGGCCAGGTCCTACACCATGAACTCAAGGAGTTTGTACAGTGGCAGCTAAGAGGGGCCAGGTAACACAACTTGGACATGTAGGTGTTAACATGCAGTGAGGCAAACTGACCATGAAGAAACAGAAGATGGGAAGTAGCTGACAGATTGTTCATCCTTTCCTCACCCTACTCCTGACTCTTCCCACACACAGTGGTTCCACCTCTTCTGGGAGATATCAGTACTACTAAGCCATCAGTTTTATTTTCTTGTAAAGCTGTGACCAGTTCAGTCACACCACCTTGACTTCCCTTTTCCCCTTATTCTTGTTTTTAGTGTACATTAATGCATATAATTTGCCTCAGGGGCTGCTAGACAACCTGGGCTAAGAAATAAAGTACACTTTTTAAAAAAAGGAAGGAAGGGTGGGAGGGAGGAAGGGGAGGAAAGAGGAAGGGAGAAAGGGAAATAGGGAGAGAAGGAGAAATCAGGGAAGGACACGTACATATAAAGATCTCTGTGACTGGTAATAGGAGTTTTGAAGCCAAGAGTACACTGTACATCACAGGACAAGGCATTATGGGATACAGGAGAAGAACAAGCAAGAAGACTAGAAGTAGAGCAAAATATTAACGAGAGGTTATGTCTTCATGGTGGAGTAACAGATAATTTTATTCACTCATTACTATTTATTTATTCATTACTATTTATTCTATTTAATGCACTTTCCAAGTTTTTGATGATGAACATATAAGTTCATAAAAAGTAAAAATTCACTTTAAAAAAGGTTCTAATGTCTAAAGTAGCCAAAACCAGATTTGGAGCTCTTTTAACAAGGCTGGGTTTCACAGATCACACATACACATACAGACTATTAAGTCTCATCACTCTAATAGAAGTAGAGCGGGACGTAGAGCTAAAATTATAAATAAAGGCTGTTCAACTGATGTCCTCCATCTCTATGGAAACTCACATACTACAAACACATATGTGTATGTGTGTACCCATGTGTGAGCACACACAAACACAAGAGGCAATTTGTTTAAACTGCCACCTGAGGATTTAAATCAGCACAGATATTATCTGCTTGAAAGGACCTACAACTGCTTATAAGTATGTTTTGACTACTCTTGATGTGATCAGTGGGAAAGGAAAAAATTCCTCATTTACAATTTACATTTACATGTGACTTAAATATATACATTGCTTTATAATTCCATAGAGAAATGAAAGGCACAGCAAAGCCTTCTTTTAAAACAGAACAAAAAATCAATTTAAGCTTATTTGTGGTTTCCATACAACCCAATTTAAAAACAGGACAATGTGAAGGGCACTAGTCCATGCCTTCCTTCTATCACTCTGAACAATTTGAGTTGGAGACCTTTTCTCTCTCAGTCAAACTATAGCTCAATGTCACAGACGGTCTTTTTTTTTTTTGCCTCAGTCAGTGAAAGTTGTACTTTTGGCTTATCTTCTGCAGAGGAAAGAACTTGTCTCCAGGACTCAGGAATTCTGGACTGAAATTTCTTATCCCGCCAGTAGGAAAAATAAAACAAAACCAACTATCCAATGTCTCTAATCTGTCTGGGTTTCAGTTGCCTCATGTGTGAAATGGAAATCAAACTACCTTTATTTCCTGACCCATATACTTTCTTGACTTCCCTTCAAGGGAAGATACCCCACATTGAACTTCACCTGTGTTCCAGGACACTCGCGGGGCATTTGTATCAGCTGTTCTGACAGAGATGTGTACTATAATAGGTGCACTCCTTTCAAAGAAGAAGTCATGTATCTCCAACTCCACCTATAAACAAACAGTTGCATATGAACCACACATTGAGATGTTATAGTATAAAATACCATTGCTTCTGAGGTATTCACCACAGATAGAGGCAAAATGAGTTCACGTTTCTGCTGCTGCCTGATATCATTTTTTTTGACAACCCGATTTCGCATTTTCCGGCTCTAGACCTTGTTCTTTAGTTTATCAGTATTTTAAATTTTCCTCTCTATAAAAGGATTTCTTAACCTGAAATATGCTGAAGAAGTGACCCTGCATTTGGTCAGAAGACTATGCCAGTCCAGCATTAGCCCAATCACACCTCTCTCAAAGATACAGGGTCTAGAGTAATAATTCTCAACTGAAGTGATTTTGTTCTGTCCCCTCAGGGGACATTTAGGAATGTCTTTAAACATTTTTGGTGTCACACATGGGTGTGCGTGTGAAGAGGACGCTATCGACATCTAGCGGATAGAGGCCCGGGATGCTGCTAACATCCAACCATGCAGGGGATAGCCCCCACAACAAAGAATTATCTAGTCCAAAATGTCAGTGGTTCTGGTATTGGGAGACTCTGATCTAGAGGCATCTAACCCACTAGAAGTATTTTTAAATATCCAGACTCTATTTTTTCCCATGAAATCCATGACTACTAAGTGGGGCTATACGGTAAGTTTTGAGCCTTACTATGTGCTACGTATGTACTGCACCAGGTGTTGACAAAGAAGGATGAGGGACAATACAGAACAAAAGGCATACTGCCTATTTTTGAAACTTGTGTGGTCTAATAGAGAGGATAAGAGAAATGATCAGACAGCAACATGTCTGCAAATACAACATAATAAAAGAAACAGTTTCAAGGGTACCAAAGTAAAAGACTTAAAATTAAACTATACCGAAGTGGGAGCTGTATTTTTGGAGGTGTAATGTAAATATTTATTAGGTTGAGCCATATGAAATTGTTATGTAATCACTAAGGAACTTTCTTCTCAAATGCCAGAAAATGCACACAGGAAGCAGCAGAGTGGAGGTGCTTTATTTGTGAGCTCAAAGTAAAATATCTAATGAGAAACTTCTCCATAACATGGAAGGAATGAGAGATAAGGGCAATAAAGAAACAAAAGCTGCCGCTTACCGTTACAAAATAAAGAAAATATAAGCAAAGGGCAAAATACAGCACTTACAATTTAAAATATTTTATCTGCCCTTGATGCTAAATGCTGCAAATGCCTAAATTAAATGGAGGACAATTTGGTAAGCCCAGGGACACTCATTTTCCTTAATAAAACTGAGCTCAGGTCTGTATCAATCTGTCCATTTAAATTTTCCATCCTGTATGAATCAATTTGCTGATAGGTTTTTAAGTATGTGAAGAGTTATTATGTGCAAGTCTGTAAGCAGCTATTCCTCATTCTCACTGAATACAAAATAATAGGAAAGAGGTTGACGTAGCAGCAGACAAGATTTAGATTAAATAGAAAGAGGATTTTCCTGATGGGAAGTGTTTGATAGTGAAATCGGTTACCATATGAGACTATGGAATTCCTATCCTAAATCAGTGTTATTAATTAAAATTAAGAATTCTAGTAAAATACTTTTGCAAATAAAAAAATAAAAGAATTTCTTAATAAAAGCATTGTAAATAAAACTCATCTCTAACCTCAATAGTCTGTGTAACAAAGAAAGGCTGTTAAAGGCACCAGAGTTCTCAAACTGATGAGGCCTAGGCCAAACAAGGCCCTCAGAAATATTTTGTAGCTGGCACAGTAAGTTTTAAAATTGAGATGGGCACATGGGTGCCGATTTGCAAGGATCAGAGCCTTTCAGAGATCTAGGTCTAAGTGAACCATTATGATAAATGATACCGAACATTTTTGCAAAAATATATAGATTTTCAACTTCTTGTGACAAAGGAGCTATAGCAATACTAGGTGCATCTATATCAGCTGGAACTGAGTTGCAGCTGCTTCAAAAGTTGCTGGCTCTTTCTTTAGTTTCCCATAATCTACCCCCAGACAGGGTTTTCTCCCTCGCACCACCAGCCTGGCTTCTCTGGACACTTGAGTTTATATTCTGATTTACGGCGATTGATTCTTTTCAGAGGCAAAGAATATACAAACTAACCTGAAAGTTAAGAGAATTGGCTTCTTAAATAACTCTGTGAATACCAAATAGGCTAGAAGCTTTGTCTCTCTTCCTTCTTACCTCATAATGTCTCCTTTCAGAATGGCTGCTGTTTGGTGGCTGATAGGCAATCTGCATGTCATTGAGATCTTTCCAGGTGAATGAGGAGACTGGTCTGGTATGATCCCACAGGTGAGTCACATAGCCCTGGAGTGGGGCGTTAGTAATGTTGAACACCAGCAAGGGTTTTGGGGTCTCATCCAATTCACAGTCCAGAACCGATGTAGTCAAAGAGGTCAGGATGAACTGATCCACTTCCAGAGTAAACATGGCCATGAATGCAGCCCTTGGGGGCTGGTTAGGAATGCCAGCTCTGATATAGACAGGCAACCACGCACTCTCTGACTTTTGAAGGAAAAAGAAAATACGAAGGGGGAAACAATGTAAATGAAGCTACAACATACAGGGTTAATAGGGTTAATAGTAGGATACTTAACATAAAACCACAGCCGAGAGGATGTACCTGGCAGTGATCTGAAGCCTGGCTGCACATTAGAATCATCTGGGGAACTTTTAACACATTCTGATGCGTAAACTCCATCTCCAAATTAATTGTTCCGAGGAGGGGACCAGAAAATGGTGTTTTAAAAGCTTTCTGGTGATTCATATGCAGCCAGGATTGAGAAGGGGCACCAATTTTGGCATTGGAAAAAACTGTGCTTTTATTCTATCTCCAGCATTGATGATCTGTGTGACTTTAGGCAAGTTATTTAACTCCCAACTTTCATTTCCCACATCTGTAAAATGGGAATAATAAATCTCCAGCTATTAAATGAGGATTAAATGAGATAGCCAAAGTAAAGTACCTCGCAGTGGCTAGCACATATTGCCAATCTCTTCCGGCCATCCTGCCCACTTCCTGTCACTTTAAAGGAGACAGGGACAGGATGGAGGAAAACGTCTTTACAACTCAGTACTCATGTGACTGAAGGATAGTTGCCAGTTGTCTAGTTAGTTAAAACTCTGGGTCTCCAAGTGAGGAGTAGATAATGAGAACTGCAAGTGAACATTTAGGCTAGAAATACACCCTCCTCGAATGAAAGAGCTACGAGGAGAAGGCCCTCACGTGGGGATCCCTCCGTGAAACCATGAGTGTGCATCATGAGATCTGAGGTCTCAACAAGTACTATAGGCAGGAAGAACCCTCGCAGCAGGAAATGCTGGTTATCATAAAATTTGATGTTTTCCATTGTTAAGAGAACCGGGCTCAATTATCAGAGTCACATTGGTTCGATATTGCTGAACAATGGTATCAGACAACAAGTTATAATCTGTACGTAACATAATGTTAAAAATGGGATTCTTCTTGGCTCTGTCTCAACTGAAGTTCCAATAAAAGGGTTATCAGATTTCAAAGTGAATGTGAGACAGATAGTGTAGGCAGAGTTTATAAAGCAAATTGTCTGGAACCAGTTCCAGACTCTAGAACCCTCTCACCCATAAAAAAATATGAAAAGGTTGAAAGAGGTAAAAGATTTATTTAGAGAGAAGAGTGCTGTGTTGTGCTGAGTCACCCCCCGATACACATGCCGCACATACACATGAAGAGGAAGGGTGGGGCAATGCTACGTCCCTTGTCTCAGCTGTCAAGAGAGAAATTTCCTAGAGACCAGTTTTAAAATGTGTCTTTTATAGGTAGCTCATACAGATGGGTGGTGCTGGGCTCATACCTGAGGAAGCTAAATGGCTCAAGGCCAAAGAATAATGGTGCTTGTGCGGGGATTAGCTTATAGTCCTTGTTTATGGCAGGAAAGATTACATGATTACTTCAAGATATAGGCCGAATGGGATAGAGAGTTGGTCTAGGGTCATCCTGGACCCTAATCTTTAGCGCACATCCTCAAGAGGACAAAGAACCCCAGCAGCAGGAAGCCGGAGGTGAAAATCATATCCTAAGACCACACAGGCCAGAAATGCATCCTCCTGAGACAAGAGATCTACAAGTAAGAGGCCTCCAAAATGGAGGATCTTTGTGATGAGGTATCTCCCGAGAAACCAGAAAATTGCCTCAGAGACAAATAAGCAGTTTGAAACATCTGACAGACACAGAGAGCATGAAGTCATTTCCCATCAGTGCCTGATCAAATGAGACCTCTCTCTCTAACACTCTCCCCAAACCACCTGCCCATAGTCTGGAAGTTCAGAAACTAGCCAGCAATGCTCCAAAGACAGGAGTGCAAGAGAAAAACAGAGAAGACATTTAACCCCACCTACCCCCTACTGTATGGTTGATGAAGACAAATAATATGCTGAGACATCTCAGTCTTCGGAGTATCTATTCTTCATATGCTGATAAAAAAATGATTTGAAGATATATAATTTGAAAACTCAAGAATGGAGAAATCTCAATATAAAAAGGACTGGTGCTGAACAATAATAACAATTAAACCTAGAGTTAAGATTAAATAAATAAGTTATTTTAAACATATTAAGAAAATGGATACAAATGTCAAAAGAAGTTACTTGAAAAAAAGATATACAAATAAGAAATAATAAGGTAAAACAAGCATATGCTAGAACTAAAATTGCAGATTATATAAACAAAGACTGGGAATGGGCAATTGCCAGGAAAAGGGATAAATAGAATCAATCCACATCATTTATAGGAAGGAGCCAAGAGAACTTGTTTTTTGTTTGTTTGTTTGTTTTTACTTTAAATATTAAAAATACAGGTTAAAAAATTTTTTATTTAGAATTTAATTCTAGCAAAATGAAGTGGGATATAGGACTTTCAAATAAGTAAAACTATAGGCCAAGAAAATATAGCCTATATTGTAAGCAAAATTTTTTAATAAGCATGACAGCAGAAAATGAGATAGGGAAAAAAACCTACGTATTTATTATTAGAAAAATGTAGCTTATATTCCCTTGTTCAAGACAAATATTCTTAAGTTAAATATCCAATTATATGTGCCTTATAGGAGGAGACATTTAAAATAAAATTTACAAAGATTAGAAGTAAAAGAATGATCCAATGTAAGAAAAGGAAAAAGCAGAAATGACCATATCAATTTCAAAGAATGATGCATTCAAGGCAGAAGCATTAAACAGGACAGTGTAGGAAAATGATATTGATAAATTATATAAGATAAGGCTTCTTATAAGCATCATTGTATTTTATATCATTTTGGCCAAACCAGAGGAGAAGAGACCAGAAACAAGAGTAATAATTACTAAAAAAGGAAAGATAAAATTATTATCATTAGTGAAAGATATAATTAGGGTCTTTAAAAGCCCAAAGAATTGAAGCATTCTTAGAATAATTGAATTCAAGAAAGAAACCAGATAGAAGAGAATTATACTAAAAAAATAGCTTTCCTATTTATCGTCAGTAACCAATGAGATGACACAATGGAGGGAAAAGAGTTTATTCACAATAACTTCACAAAAACAAACTGGCAAGGACTGGACTTAATAAGTGTGCTCAACTTACATGAAGAAAACTGCAAACTTTAAAGAAACATATCAAAGAATATTTGCCTACATGAAGTGAGATACCTTATTTCTGGATGAGAAGACTCAATGTGGTAAATGTTCTAATATTCTAGTTCTTCCCCAAATGATTTGTAGTTGCAATCCAGTCCTGATAAAAATGCTTAGAGGCTTTTTTTTTAATGGACATAAATGATTTAATTACTTTTTTGAAATTGAAAAATAGGTGAGAAAATGGGTAAAGAAATGTTGAAGAGAAGTAATGAGGAAGAACTTACCTGTAAAATATTAAAGTGTATTATAAACCTATTATATTTAGAATAATAGAGTATTAGCACAAAAAAGTATGCAAATCTAAGGAACAAAAGAACTAGCCTTGAAAAAGTATAAATAATATCTTTCTATATGGTAGAAGAATCATCAAAAATCAAGGGGAAATAGGTTAATTATTCAACAAATAGTGCTGAAAATTTTGGCTGCTTTGAAAAAACTATTCCGTTGTTACAAAATATAATAAATTTTATTGCATGTGGATTAAAAAGGCAAATGTAAACAAGAAAACCTTTAAAAACCTAGAGGAAATTATGGGTGAATAGCCATTTAGTCATGAGGATGGATTTGTATAAGCATAAAAATAATAAAAACACAAGATATAAAGTTTTAAATATAGTATTAATTCGATTCCACTAAACAAGGTGTCCGTGTCTCCCCACAGTGTGTGTCTAAAAATGGTAGATATATAGCTAGTTTTACTTTCTTCTTATTTTGATTTCTGTGTTTTTTATAAAATATTCTCTGCAGTAAGCATATTGCTTTTATATCCTTAAGAGAATTTGTTTTATGACATGTCAAATTGACTATGGAATGGGTTAATTCTAAATAAAACAAGAAGGTCATTTGAAGGCGTTAACTCCCAGTAAAACTGATTTGAAAATATAAACAAAGCCCTAACTCAGTTTAGAGAGGAAGAAGAAAAATCAATCAAGAAAAAAAAAAACGGATCTAATTTTTTTAACGGAGATAAGAAAGCATTTAACGTTAAAGGAGTTTCATGTCAAAACAAACAGAAGACATCAACTTGTAGTCAGGAGATCTAGAGTTTAGTCTTGGCTCAGCCATAAAACAGCTGTGTACATATGGGCAATGTATGTAATTTCTCTGGCCACCACTATAAAATAAGGGGCTTGAACTAAACCAGTTATTTCTAAAGCTGGCTGATGATCAGTTTTTTACTGGGTGGCTTTTTAACTAGTAAAATATGTGTGGTGCTACTATGTGCCAGGCTTTGTGTGAAGTGCTTTATAAGTATTACTTCATTTCATATTCCTAATTACTTTGAGAAACAGATTCTATTATCCCCATTTTAGGTTGAAGAAGCGAAGCATAAAGTTCAAAGTCACATAGCTTGTTAAGTAGACATTTGAATGCAGGCAATCTGGGCCCAGTGTCATGACCTTAACTATTAAATGTGAGACTGAGATCTATCCTTTAAGAGCTCTAAGTGACTTACTTGATCAATTTGACCAGACTACCTCAAAGTTTTTTTCCAAATCACAATTCTAAAATTTTATGATCTTCTTTTATCATTTCCTTATTTCAGGTGTCATCAGTTCCTTGGGGATAATAATGTTTGATATTTGGGTATCTTAGAAGAAATCCTAGTGAGAACTCAGACTGTGAAAGATGGAGGTCTTTCACAAATGTAATCTTGGATCACTGCCTCTTGGCACAAAATCCAAGCTGTTTCAGCTGGTACACAGTTGCCCCAGCTACACAAATTAATACATTATAGAACACCTGAATCAGTAGAGTAGCATGTTAAATGTTTCATATACACCGATTCTACTTTATGCCACCGGTTCAATGTGATGAGATCAAGAGCAGGAAAGGGCAGGAGAATTTAAAAGAAATTGGAAGAGGGAGGAGGCCATTGTGGGCCTGTCACATTCATCCAGTCCTCTTTCTCAAAGTCTGAAAGAGTGAAAAGCATATAATCTGCAACTACAATAAAAGCGGAACTGAGGTCCCCTCCCTGTCAGTTTCCCATTGCTTTGCAGAATAGGTATATGGACCCCTGAGTTCCTCTAACAGATGAAAAGTGGTTCTAATAAAGAAGAGGGAAATGAAGAATCAAAGAGAAGGTGTTACACAAGATCAAATGGTAACCTGAAGAATACTGAAGTGAAGAGGGAAGAAAGGTAGCATGTAACTGGCCCCAGTCCAGAGATAGGCGAGAGCTAAGCTGTTTCAGCTGATACACAGTTGCCCCAGCTATTTATACTGATATTATATACAAAGCTACTGTTTTAAGCACTACTAACAGAATAAACAAGCCCACAGTTCTAATGAGTCACTGGGCAGTTTCTTAAGCTGGCATGGGAGCCAACGTGAGCATACCCATGGAACTGGCCCTCTTTTTGTGGATCAGCTGGGGACACAGGCACATAACCCCAAACTTTACCTTGTATACGATCTGACTCCTGCTATCTGTGAGGTCCAACTGGATGGAGATATAATCAATGTTAGGAGAAGGAGGATCCATATGTTGATATCGAAGCCCCATCAGCAGGAACTGCTCACAGCTCACTTTGAGACTTCCTATTTTCTTCAGTCCCAGGGTACAGCTTCCACCTGGACACTTGAGTTCTGTTTTCAGTTCTAGAATGTACAACACTGAATTAAGACAGTCACTTGAACATAAGGATTATAAAATTTAAAAGCCAATCCTCCCTCCCTTCCTCTCACTGCCCCAAGAGTACTCATGTGTACCCTCTAATCATTCACTAAGTGGGTTAACATTATTCTAAAAGCCTGTGATTTCTTTTACTGAAAGAACAGTTGACCAGTTGTCTCATGAGATCCTTGTCCACCAAAAGTTACAGAGAAAAAAATAATAAAATGCATTTTCTGGTGCTTGAACATCTTTGAAGAATAGGCCAATGGCTAACTATAAGCCTTTTATAGTCAAGCTTCTTCTGTATCCCTTTACAGCATCCACCTTCATAGCTCCATAATGCAATCTCTATTAGACTGCTTTACTCACTGAAATTCTCTCCCCGTCGTGCTTGTCACACACTCAAGTCCTGCATAGCATTCCAGGTCCACTTAGTCTTTTTACTAAATCGTCTCTTAAACATTCTTTGACCAACTGAACCAACTTCTCTCTTTCACTTTATACCATAATCATCTTTCCAACAGCCTTCATGTCTCTACCCAACTGCATTTTTCCCTCTTGCGGGGTTATGATACACATAGGCCACTTCTCTTTTGAGTGGCCTTTTGTACATTATCCTGATATAGAAAATGGATATTCCACTTCTTAACCAGATGGTTGTGAAGACTGAATGAGATGACTTATGTACAAGTGTGTCTTTAGCCGTAAACTGTCAAGATTCAAGGTATTGCTCTAACTATGATTATCCTTCATATTTCTCAGTCTTTCCATAGTGCCTAGAACACTATTATGCATATAGGAGTTGCCCAAAATATATTGATTGAATGATTAACAGAAAGAAAAAATAACAGAAAGAAAATTATCTATCAAATCTTCCTGATTTAAATCATGGTTGCTGCCCACCAGCTCTACTTCAAATCTGCTCATAATCTAATAATAATACACCAATTACTTTTACTACTATTGCCAGCATTACTGTTACTAAAAACAGCTGACAATTCTTGAGCACTTATTATGAGTCAGACTGCATAAACTATTTGTGCATGTGATCTCATTTCCTCTATCTTTACATAACCCTATGGAGCCTATTTCACAGACTTAAACAGATTAAGAAACTTGCATAAAATCAACAGGAAATGAATAGCAGAAGCAGTTTGCAAACCCAGGTCTTTATGATTCCAAAGTCCATACTCTAAACCACTAACCTACATTTTTCAACCAGCTACAAGTAATATGAAGTAAAACTCTTTGTCCTAGTGGAAGACGACCATTTATAGATATTTTAGGAACATCCAAATAAGTATTAAAACATATCTTACGAGACTCAGGGAAAAAAATGTGTGGCTGATCTCCACGAGGCTCTTCTGACCGAGGCTCCATCACAACCATCTGGCCGTGGGCTGGAAGGTGAGTTACCACAGGGTCCAGACTGACCGTACACTCCAGGCTAGCTGTTCTATCATAATCAAATCTAAGCAGGTTCTTATCGATGGTTCGGGACAGACCATAGAATTCAGACACCTCTAATACATTGTTACTCATATGGATGATGTTACAGTCTGGTTCTAGGAGATAGATCCGCAAGATAAAGGTTTCCGTGAAGGTGTCTGTCTCAGTAAATCTGTGGAGAGAACACAGCAAAGGAAATACTTATTGGTGCTTAGGTACTTTTGATACCCGTGTACTTGAACTGAAGCCTAAAGATTGGTCTTCACAACATTTGATTATTGGGTAGAGATTGGATTTTATTTCATACTCTGTATCTCAATCTCTCTGTTCTTTTTCTTTCTTCTCCTTATATTGCCTTCAACTCCTTTTTCTGCCACTTTAACCTCCAATGACCTTTCTTTCAATACTTGCTCTCAAACCCATTATCCATGCTGATATTTAATGATTGCTATAAGCACAGAGTCTCAGTTCTAGAACAAACATAATCTATGAGTATCAAGCTTGTATAATTTATGGGTTGTGTTTTAATTCAGAAGTGAATGGGTGAGGAGTTTCTGAAGCATCAAAGCCTTCTCTTCAGAAACACCATTACGTGCACGGTTATTTACAGCCTAGTTTGGGTGCTTGGCATGTAAAAGGTATTCAGTGATTGTTACTTCCATTCCCTCTAATACCTTAACAATTATGTCCTTTGGATATATGCAGGGAGAAAATTAACGAGTGATGGGTGTGCATCAATAATGCATCTCCTAATTGATGTGCTTTTATTATGGCCCAGGCTAATGCTAAACTATTTACAGAAAGTATCTCATTCAGTCTTTATAGGAACTTACATAGGCATTTTAATCTCATTTTACAGATGAGGAAACTGAGGCACAGAGAGGTCAAGTAGCTGGCGGAAAGGCTGGAGAGGAGGTAAGAGGAGAATAAGTATGCTTCCTGACTTTCTGCCTCCAACTCCTTTGAATATCCTATTTTAAATAAATGTCCTCAAGATGAAGAGGGATGACAGGTCCTCTAACTCTACCCTTCATGACTGCTCCTTTACTCTCTCCACTCCTTAAAAACTCAAGGAAGAAATGGGAGCAGCCAGAATCATCAGCTTTTCCAGCCCACCTAGGCAAGGTCTCTGAAGTTAATTTGTTTTTTAACTTTAGAGTCTTAGAAAAATCAAAAAGCCTTGTTTGCATGCTGATTGCATAGCTTCCTAAGAAAACTTTGAATGCCTTTTCATTTTCTGAGCACGGCATTTTGCTCATGTCTCTCTTTCAGCACTTGTCATCTGCATCACAATTACCTACTCACCTTTTGCATCAGACTATGAGCACCGAGAGTCCTCATCTCTTTGTTTCCTATGCCCAGGACAAGACCTGACCTATAGTAGGTAATCATAAGTGTTCACAGAATGACTCACTGTTCCAGTGTCTTCTATGAAACTCTTTTGTATTATTCTAATGCTTAAGGGAAATTCACACTGAAGCATTGTATCCAAATATTCATAAGAACGGTAAACACAAGTAAAAAACTACATAAAGGCCTACTCCACTAACACTGAATTCTCAGTCGTCTATATGAAGTGAGCAATACCAAAAACATAAGCTTAATTTTTAAATTAACTTTTTACTAAAATATAATTAATATGCCATAAAGTTCACTTTTTCAAAGTATACATCTCAGTGGTTTCTAGTATCCTCACAGGTTGTACAATCATTATGACTCTTTAATTCCAAGACATTTCATCACCTCAAAAGGAAATCTATACCCATTCGCAGTCACTTCCCATTTGCCCCACTCCCAGCCCCTGGCAACCACTAACCTTCTTTCTGTCCTAATAGATTTCCCTTATCTGGATATCTCATGTCAATGAAATCATATAATATGTGACTTTTGTGTCTAGCTTCTTTCATTTAGCATAAAGTTTTCAAGGTTTATCCATGCTGTAGCATGTATCAACACTTCGTTCTTTTTTATGGCTGAATAATATTCCATTGCATAGCTATATCACATTTTGTTTATGCATTCAACAATTGGACTGTTTCAACATTTTGGTTATTATGAATAATACTGCGATAAACATTTGTGGTAAACAGGTTTTTATTTCTCTTGTGTACATAAGTGGGACTGCTGGGTCATATGGTCACTCTGTTTAACTTCATAATTAATTTTTAAATGTTTTTATTATTTAATATGTTTAAAAATAAATGATACTGTACTTATAACGAAGCAACTGATCATCAAAAACAAGAATTTTACTAAATTTTGAAATGTTTTCCACCTAATTCTCATTAAGAATTTTTAGTTTATAATTTCCATTTCCTGTCATAAGTAGAAGGTTGGATCCAGAAATACCCATACAAGAAGTCTAAAGGGCAGCAGAATAGTTAATAATTTGCCACAGAAAAGCCCCAAGGAAGATGATACAAATAAAGATCATTGAAAGTCAGTGATTCTTGCCTCACCCATCCGTCTTCAGTTTCTACCGATAATCTTGTTTGGACTCTAGTAACTCCCCATGATGACACCTATCCACAGAAAAAGTACATGAAATGGTTATCTGGCAAAGAATGAATGACGTTCCTGTATGGCTTACCTGTAAAGTCTAAGCTTCACTATGTCTTCATCAAGGATTGGGCAGCCATTGTGGATATACTTTACTTCATTGGGAAGGAAATGGCAGTCAAAGACCTAGTTCACAGGAAGAAATGAATGCATATCTGTGAGAAAATTAGTACAAGGTTTAATTTTCCAGCAGTATTGTCCTGAGAAATTATGGTCTTTTAATGTTTTGCTTTATTTTCTGTGTGTGTGTGTGTGTGTGCGCACGCATGTGTGTTTTAATCACTGCCTCCTCAACCCAGCCCCATGCCCACTCACCATTCTGCTTATACAGTTGTGCCTTGTTTTGAGAATATCTAAATTATGAAAATCAGATTGAGCAGATTAATTAAGGAGAGATAATCTCTCAAAATAATCTTTTTAGTCAATAGTACATTTAAAATATGGTCTCATTTATCAAAATGTTATTTACTCACACCCCTCGGGGGTTCATAGCAATTACAATGGGCCTACCTTCTCTTTTTTTGTATGCACAAAAAGGCATGCATTACCTTATACACAAACAAACTGTATGAGTTCTGTATATATTTTTTCTTTCTTTATTTCCTTCTTTTCCAAATAGCGTTTTTATATTTAAAGATGAAGCCACTGACTATGAACACTAATGAGGTTCATCAGAGCCGAATGTGACCCACAGTTGTTTTTCATATACATGGGAGAGAATACTTTTATTATTTATGTAAAACAGAAATGGTTGCTGTGACAAATAGCAATCGAAAGGCAATTTTCTCTATTCGAATAAAAGTCTAATTAACTGTATCACCCCACTCAGAACTATTAAGGAAATTATTGTTATTTTCTGAGAATACTAGTTTTTAAAAGAAGAATTTTCTCTTCCACTTACACTATAACCCCCATTCTGCCCATTCTGACTTGGTAGAGTTCTAAGAAATATAATAGGTCCTGGAATATTGTCACTTCATTCAATGTAATTTTGATATAATGTTGATGAGCTGCAGTGGGAACTTAACCTTTGTTTATATCAATTAGCCTATGACAAAGCAGGTTTTGTTATAAGTGTTTTTGCTTAAAGTCACAGAAGCTATCAGCAATGTTAAGTAAGGACTTACTGTACCCTTGAGGTATTCACACATCATCACCTTTGAGTTCATGGTGTTTACCCGGTACCTTGTTACAGCTTCATAATTCTCCCTGAGAAGACTTTATCACTAATACAAATGATCTTCTTTTCCCACAGACATCATTGGTTTCTCTTTTTAATTTACAACAAGGAAGGAAATAAAGGAAAGACCTTTCCCATATCATTGACAAATAGTCATGGTAATAAAGAGACAATCTGCTTTGTTAAAAGAAACATCTGTTTTATGTTTCATAATATGTTTTCCTTTTATAAAAGGCGACAACGATAATTGTCCATAAATTTACTAACTAAAACAAAGGAGAGCTAAATCCTTTTCTAATTACTGTCTAGCTTTATTTTTTTCCACTTCAACTGCTTTTCAATTACAATTTATAATTAAATTGTCACACATTCCTAACTCATTACTCACGATAATGACAGTAAACTGGTTTAAACTAAAGATATTTTCTTACTGCTGTATTTCCTATTCAAAAGAGCAAGCTCAGTGCTAAACTGGGGTGCTTTTCTACCCAGGAAATTTTTTCTTTGGGACAGGTGTGAGAAGTGCTGTGTGTGAGGAAGTCTTGACTTAAAATGTGAGGAAAACATATTGCCGTCGACCTTATCTAATTGACTATATCAGGAGGGTTGTCTAAACAGAAGGTACTGGTGTGCACCAATGGAAATCCCTTTCCGTACATCCGATAGGAAAATTAACCTGTTGGTCCTAAGACAAACTTTAGTAATGAGATGAAAACACTAATTGAACAGATGTTAAACAAAACATTTTATGTGCAAATCAAATAAAACTGTTGATTACACAGCAGGGTGCTGTTAATACAGTCATCTTGCTAGAAATGGGTTCACATAAGCCTTGCTTTCAACTTACTAGTAAGCTCTATTAAAGAATACTGTTGGGGGGGATGTGTGTGCGTGTGTGTGTGTGTGTGTGTGTGTGTGTGTGTGTGTGTGTGTGTGTGTGTGTTTGCTTGGCTACGCTTAATTTCAAAAACTCCATAAGAAATAAATCCCTGGGGAGAGCTGAATCAGCCTGAATTAAAAATAAGCACATCATTTCAAAATAGCAAACTTTACTTGAGAATTTCTTTTTTTGTTGAAATTATCAGAATAAAAAAAATAAATAGGACAATTGCCTGGTAGTGTGAGAAACAACATTTTTTGGATGTATAGATTTCTTTATGGTACAAAGTTCTTATATTTGACAAAAAGGTGATAAAATTCTACATTTTAAGGGAAGGCTTTTCTACAGGATAAATTTTAGAAAATGTAAATTAGATATCTACTTTAGATGATAGAAATCCATTTAAAAAGTCAGATTTACCCTCTGGAAATACATGTACTGAACATTCAAGACTAGATTTTGTTGTTGTTGTTTAATGAGCAACTATTCACTAGGGGACAGCTGGGGATATTCAAAGCCCCGTCCCCTTCCCTAGCAGTCAAGACCCCTAAATCAGTCTGGCATGTTTTTCTTTCTGTTTCATACTATCTTTCTATGTGGATTTTTGCCTTAAAATCAGAGAAAGTTTGAGACGAAATAACTCGCAGATCTTTTCCAACACTTGATCTTCTGACCAAATAAGTTTTTTACCAAGTTTTAGTCACTTAGATCCCTTTTTATTCTCCAGTGCCTCAGAGCCATTAAGACAGCAGTCCCCAACCTTTTTGGCATCAGGGACCAGTGCTCTTATGAGACTCTAATTCCTGATGATCTGAGGTGGAGCTGAGGCTGTGATGCTAGCGCTGGGGAGCGGCTGCAAATACAGATGAAGCTTTGCTCGTTCGCCTGCCTCTCACCTCCTGCTGTGTAGCCCAGTTCCTAACAGGCCACTGACCGGTACCAGTCTGTGGTCCCTGGGTTAGGGACCCCTGTATTAAGATATCACCAAAAAAAAGTAATGTAGACAATTTCATTATTCTCAGAAAAAGTGCTATATATGTTAAGAAGTCTATTTGAGATGAGAAGAGGACACCCCGCAGAGGCTGGCTTAAGTAATAGTACATCCTCCCCAAATTGCTTTCTAAAGAGGAAGAATCTGGTGAATAACAGGGCTTTTGTTTTATTCATTAGCATATGCATCCTTGGGGCCAGAGTTAAATACAGCTAGACCATAGGTTGCCCCAGCATGCTACCAGGAAGAATACCCCTCCCCCGCCCCACCTCTTCCCTGCCCCAGTCCTCTAGGATTAGGGTTCTATTTTGCTGCTCTCCAAAACTCCAAGGATTTGCTTTTGACCCCAGTCCCTGAAGTTGTGTCTCTGTTGCCTGCAGCTAAGCCTATTCATATCACCTACTCATCAAGGTCTCTCCTTTCTCCTAGACTGAAATGTGCCAATCAAACACATTTCAGAGTGCAAATTGTATTGGGAAAAAGTGAGGAGACGTTGCAATTACACACACTTGGGACCTGATGCCATTATTGTATACTAACATTTTTTAGATGCCCATCTGAAGCTCTTTGACTGACAAAAGCAAATCTTGTGGGAAACTAAAGGGGAGCTATCTGGTTACTATCACATCAGGAGTATTCCCAAGGTGAAAGCCCTCCATAGAATTCTAATGTGTTTCAGAATCAGACTGTAATTTTAAATACAGTAAATGGAATGTACAGAGCTGTCAATTTGAGCTAGCATCTATCTAAGGCTCTTTAGTCCATCTCTACAACATTTAGCACTACTTTTGAATAACCTCATGGAATATATTTCTTTAGCCAAATGGAGAAGAAAATTACTGTTCACAGTTCAGAAGTGGGAAGTAGTATGTTTTTCCAGAAGCAGCAGCAGCATCTAGTGTTGAATATTCTCAAAATTGTTTGCATTGAGAGGAAAGTTCACCTACAATACCAACGAGTAATAAAACCGGAAGCACTTTTCTATTGTGTATAGAGATAAGCTCCTACTTTAAGCAAATACAATATAATACAGATTTTTTAAAATTTTTTTCACCCTACAAAAGGATTGAGCATAGAATATCCTTAAATGACAAGGTCTCCTAGGTTTATAAGAAAAAAAAAAATTCATGCAGACATTTTTTAAAAGCAGGGAATTTTTAAAGTGAAGTATGTTCACATTTCTTTTCCATGTCTCTTTACTCAAGGGAATGTTTATGCGATGCTAATAGATGAAAATGTCTTCCTGATTTACTTCTGCTATTCTGTGGTCACAGTGTGTTCTAAAAATGCTTGAAATCCTGGTATCCCAAGGCGCCCTGACTAGCAATGGGTGAAATGATTGGGGGCAGGAATAACTCATAAAAACTGACCATATCATACCACACAAGAGGCTGCCCGCTACAACTCTTGAAAGACTGCCAATTTTGTTCTCTCCCTCCCTTCCTCTCTCCCTCCCTCTTTCTCTCTCTCCCTCCTCCTCCCTCCCTCCTACCACCTCCCTCCCACACTCACATACTTTACATTGAAACACATTACTGAATATATGAATAGAAAAGCTCTGATATGACCTACCTGTGGAGTGAGTTTTCCAACCCTCTGGGTTATTGGCTCATTCATCACAACTTCCACTTTGCAAGCATCTTTCTCTTTGGGGATGGCAAACTTCAGGTCATCTCCTGACAGGAAAGCAGAGCTGCCTTTCATCACCCTGACCCCACGGTTCACGCTGATGAAGGTGGGGCTGGCCAAGCCCAGGAGGAGCAGCAGCAGGGCTTTCCGCCCACCCCAGCACAGAGAGCTCATGCCGACAGGAGCCAACTCTTTCCGTCCACTGGTGAAATCCCTTCAACAAAGGAGAGCTTCTGTGCTTCTTCCGGAGGTGTCAGCTCCTGGTCCAAGGGGCAGGGCAAGGGGTCCCGACGAAGTGCCCCAAGATCTTAACATGCCTCTTTTATTGCAAACTCAGACAAGGAGGTCTTTCAGGCAATCCCAGGGCTTTTAATAAAACTCGCTGATCACTCCTGACAACACTGGCAAGATTAATGTACCTCCCAAGTGTTTTTCTAATCCTGCAAATGGGAGAAGGGGTTGGAGGAAAGCAAGAGAGAGACCGAAATGTTTCTGTGGCTATTCCAAAGATCCCTACAGACAAAGGAATCTTTCAACTAGCCTATAATTTCAGCTAAATTAAAAACAAATAAACTAACTTGACCTCCAGGCCCATCTGAAAGGCAATGCAGCCATTTCATTACATTGCTTGTAACTCCTGCTTCCGGACTCAACCTGCCCCAGTTGGGATGTCAGTTGTGTGGTCCAACAGGAGCCGGCCAGCCTCACTGCCCGCACGCAGCATTTGGTCTTCTGAGTTCAGAGAAAGCTGTTGAACTCTTTGCTTCTGTTTCTTTACTTGTTAAATAAGGACTTTAACCTAACTGTGGAAGAGAGCTAATAGAATCATTTGCATGCTGTTTGAAAACATAATTAATTCCAAATGAGTACTACCCAAATAAGAAATAGGGTTCATAATTTGTCACGTGACCAAAATTCTGTCTTTGCTGGGCAATGAAGACACCTAAGAAATACCTGAGTGGACATTGGATAAAACACATATTTGTTTTCTAAGTGAACATTTGGGTTTTTGTTTATGTATAAAAAGGGACTGGGAATCAAGTAACATAGCTTCAGCATACACAGCTAATAACACAGTATAAATGCATGCATATCACATTATTTGCAGTGCTAATTATATTATGTACTGAATTTACACAAATAGGGTCTTTTTATTTCTACTTTAACCACTTAGAATTTCAAGTACATTGCTCTGTGTTCTACAAAAACAGAAATGATTTTTTTCAAAAGTAAAATGTATTAAAATATATCTTTAAATTCAGGGTATGATTAGGTGAACCCATGGTGGTTTGTTATGCCCACAGATAGTATTTACATTTTAATAATTTCATAAATTTCTGTATATAACCCTTGGATACTGAAATAAATGTTTGACAGAAGGGTATAGACAAAAATGTCTCTATTATTATCCACATCAAATACGTTAAAGGAAGACTCACTCTCTTCTCACTGTTTGAACACTTTCACTTTTGAGGTAGTGCATGACATATGTCACCTGACACCTGAGAAGGTGTATGCTTTACAGAGCAGCCTGTTTTTTGTTTTTTGTTTTTTATGGTGTCAGCCCCAAAATACAACAGTTCACACTCCTACTGACCATGTTGCCCACATTCAGGCTGAACTAGGTTGGCTTATTTGGGCAAGAATGCAGATGGAGTTGTCGAACTTTCACAACAAAATCAAACCTTGTTTCCATGCACATTTGGCACCTCGGACCACTAGAAAACACCCTGCCCGTTCAGAGAGAAGAGAGGCAACAGGGTAGGCAGATGTCTCCCAAAACTGAGCGATGAGAGAAATAACTTTGTCTTCTGAGATTTAAACAAATTACAGCCTGGACAAACTCCACTCTCATCCATTCCTCTTCTCTCACTCTTATCTCACTTCCTCACTGCTTCTTCCTAGACTCCGTGATTCTTTCATGCGGAGAAATCCAGAATCCAGTCCTTACACTTGTTTTTTATCTACCCTCACTCCCCAGTGATCTCATTCCTTGGCTTTAAATGCCACTTATATGCTAATGAATCCCAAATTTATATCTCTAACCTCTTCCCTTAACTCTAGATTTGCATATGCAGCTGTCTATTTGCCATCTCCATGTGGGTAATAGGCATCTTATATGATTTACGTAGCCAAATCTGAGCTCTTGCCTTCCCTCCTTAAGTCTTCCCGACCGCAGTTAATTGCAAATTCAACTTTCAGTTGTTCTTCACTTTGTCTCACACTCTATATATAAAAAGACCAAAAAATTCCTGTTTTTTCATTGTAGTGGGCAGGCCTTAACCTCCTAGTATCCAAAAGTTCCCTCTCCTTGAATGACAGAACTTATGACCTTTCCGACCAACAGAATAAGGCAAAGGTGGTGGGAAGTCATTCCCATGATTACATTAAGTTATGTGTGACTGTTTTAGGCTGGAGCTAAAGGTTCTCCTGCTGAACTTGTAGCTCCCGTGAGTTCTACTGTCACAAATACATGAATTCCGCCAACAACCTGAATGAGAAGACTGTTCCTAAATCAAGCCACCGGAGAAGAATGGACCTGGTCAACACCTCATCACAACCTGAAGCAGAGAACCCATGATTGGAGTCTTGTCCAGTGAAACTATGAAATAATAAATTTGTGCTGCCATAAGCCAATGGGTTTGTAGTAATTTGTTTACACAGCAATATAAATTGAACGCTTTCTTCCTATAAAACATATCTCTACTTCTGTTGTTATCACCCAGTTCCAAGCCACCACTAACTCTGACAGATAACTATAATGGCATCCTATTTGATCTCCCTGCTTCTCCTCTTGCCTCCACTATAGGCTTTTTTCAGCATGGCAGCCAAAGTTCCCATTAAATGTTCATTATATTATCAATTCTCTGCCCCAAACCTCCAATGGCTTCTCATCTTAGAGTAAAAGCTAAAGCCTTCATAATGAGCCATAAGGCACCATGTACTCTTTTTTCTCCCCTTACCTCTCTCATCTCATCTCCTGTTTATCTTCCCTTTGCTTACTCTGCTCCAGCTACACTAGCATCTTTGCTTTTCTTCAAACAAATCAAGATCATTCTTCTCCATCTCTCCTCCCTCCCGAACTTTCCACTTGCTCTTTTCTTTGGCGCGAACATTCCTCCTCCAGATATCCTTCTTTCTACCTCGCCGCTTTCAAGTTTTCCATCAGATATTACACTTGCAGTATGGTCATGCCTAATTACTCCATGAAAATTATGACTCTCATCCCCAGCAACCTTTCCTGCTTTGTTTTAAACCTGAACCCTTAGAACCAACTAACATAAACATTTGCCTTTTTATATTGTTCATTGTCATCTCTCTCATTAAGGTGAGAATTTCTACTTTCTTTATTCGTGGATTTATCTTTATGATTCTTTCAATCCTGTTGCCCAGATTGAGGATGCTGCCTTGTACATGAGAAATGGGCTGTGAGCTAGAGGAGCCTGGGCTTCTGGGGTCGTTATACCAGCCTATTCTTCCAAAATTTTATGTGGCAGAGGATGTAAACTTCTTTCTTGTTTAACCCACTGTTATTTGGGGTTTATTTAGTTACCCATGACTGAACTCTATTCTCTTAATAATCACCTTATTCTTCAAGCTTTTCTATTAATTTAGTTTAGTCACTATTCAGCTAAATACTAAACTTATTACCAAACAGCATGTGGGGCAATAGCCCATTCTCTCTATATATGACAGTAAGTCATTAATTAGGAGATAAGGACAAAGACCAAGATTTTAATGTCCATCTACCAGAAAGAGACAAGAGAGAAAGAGGAGAAAATCTATTTCTGTGGCTCCCTGGCTCACAGTGGTGTGCAAATTGTAGACCTGAATTCTGAAGATCCGGATTTTAATGTTGATTCTTAAAAACAACAGTTCCCTCTTTCAAAAAATGGGGCCATCCATCCTCCCTCTTCCAGTTTCCCCAGAGTCCAAATAAAATAATTTATGTGGAAATATTTTCCTAATTATAAAGCCCCATATAGATGTAAAATTTTTATTACAAAATATATCAAAGGAATAAGAGTAAATCTTGTTTCAAGAAAAATGAATGGCAGGACTTGGGCATTGGCGAATGTAGCAGGATTAGGTTCAATAGGTGTCAAATAGAGTATGTTTTATTTACATTCTAATTTTCTTTCCTTCTTCCTCATAATCTTAAGACAGGATATAGTAGTAAAAATTGAATTCTAATATTTCAGAAACAACCTGAAGCAACACAATTGGGAGAAAAAAAAGAGTGTAAGAGTAATAATTTCCAAATTCAAAATCAAATAAAATGCATTCTTCAATCAACTCAGCTAATAAAACTTGGGGCAATAACGATAAAAAATAATATGCTTTATTTCTGTCTTATTTACATTCTAATTTTTCTCTTGATTTTTCTCTTTGTGTTGGGAAACACCAAGTATGTGAACATTTCATAGAAAATATTGCTCTGATCTTTCACTTGAGGAAGGTGGCAAGAGAAGGGGGAAAGGATTCAATAGAGAAAAGGGGGGAAAAAACCAGAATGATAGCAAAAGAATTCAGGACTCTGAATCAAACAAGATTTCACAGATGATGATGAGTCTTTTATCCCCCCAAAACAAACTGGCAGTAATTATCTTATCTCTGATACAAAATTATGATGTCCAGAGGCAGCCAACGTTTATTTGACAACACCCTAATGGGAAGCTTAGCACATCTTGAGAACTTCATTTTATTGATCTCAACATAGGGCCAAGTCAGATCCTCAGAAGCCATCTGTCAGCTCGCTCCAGTTGCTGATGTGGGCATCCTCGAAGGTAGCAGAATCAGTGGAGGCATTTACACATAGAAGGAGAAAGATGACTAGATTCTCCAGGGAGTTTGTAAAGTGACTTTAGCCACGTGGGACTTAATTTGATTACGCAATAGAAATAAATCCTGCCTCTGCTTACTTGCGTGGTTCAGCTGCTTTTCAGCATTTCGAAAACTGCATGTCATGGCTGCAAATTAGTTCTGCTCTTACAGACTATTTTCCCATCGTTCTCTTTTTCCTTCATGTGGAAATCATGTATTCTAAGTATATCCATACAAACCAATAAAAATGTGTGAAAAGATGTTTTGAAAAGTGGAAGAACACTCTGCTTTGAGCTATTCCTTATAAAAATTCAAAAAGGTTTCTTTCACCAAACTTACTTTCTAAATTTCCTAAATGAAAGAAAAGAATTTAGTAACATTTCTTTTGGTGAAGGGGAAATTTGAGCTGGTAATTATTTCATAATTGCACATTTAGGTTAACTATTGGAGCATGCATTCGTCATGCTGACATAAATGTGATACTCCTGTCACTTACCTGAGATAATCTCGGACAACACGAGAAAAAGCAGACCACAGCTGTATTCCCAGACGCTCTCTGAAATAGAAATTCCTGATGGTGAATATCAACAATGTGCCCTGATGACAATCACATTTACTATTGTTCCTCTTGGAATTTACAACGGTAGCTATACAAGGAAAGCACCTCTCTCCTGTGCCCAGCAAGATATCAAGATATTGATAATTGATCATGGCTTTTTGTTTGCTTGATTTGCTGTTCGCAGAACTCCCATGTAGCAAGATATTCTACTCCACAGGGCTCCAGGTAGTTATTACCAATCCACTGAAGATGACAATGGAATTACCTCAGTGAGATTACCTCCTGTCTCTCAGCTTTAGATTTTAAAAGTAGCCTAAAGTCTTTAAGAAAGAAAATAAACTAACAGAGTATTGGTATTTTAAGCAAAAAATAGCCAAATCAAGATTCAATCCATTCCCACCCACCCAAACACAGAGATATTTTTATATCATTGACTAGAATGGTAAAGAAATCCAGAGATTTTCTGACTTCTACCCCACATAAAAATCTTTAAAATGCCTGTCAGAATGAACTTAGAAGCCATCCTGGAATTCTTCATGATGAATTTCTTGAATCATTATAATTTTCCCCTAAACTAAATTTTGATATAATCCATATAACTCAAAGGTAAAATCCTCAATCATATACTAGTAGCTGAATGTAGTTATCCGTAGGACAACTGATTTGAATCCATATCATATATACTAAAAATTGATTCACTTAGGAACAAAACACTGGAAATCAGGAAAGCTGTATCCTCAGGAAACTAGCTTTCTAAACTTAGAGAAAGTGGTTCTCTCCTTTGTGTTTTAGTTGAGGAAATTAAGACTTAGACTTTCTAAGGACTTCAGATCCACTGCTTCCTCTGAATTTACCACCCTCTGAGTGGGAGGCGGGGGTGGGGGGGTGGAGAAGGAGGGAGGGAGGGAGGGCAAGTGAGCAAGCAAGCCAGGTTGGAGGAGAGAGAGAGAAGTCTAATTTCTCCTTGTTATAGTCAATAAGTAGTCAACATTCTAAGACTTGCCAGAGGTCACAGCCAGAAGCAACAGAGCCTGGAGAAGCAGGCATCTGGCATCCTGGCTCTTTCCTCCTCTATCCTGACATTCTCATTTCATTCCCTCCAACAGAATGGCTGAGCCAAACTACAAAAGAAGTACTGGTATGACACAGACAA
Source organism: Pteropus medius (assembly GCF_902729225.1). NCBI lineage: Eukaryota > Metazoa > Chordata > Mammalia > Chiroptera > Pteropodidae > Pteropus > Pteropus medius. The sequence goes on along the minus strand of NW_024340692.1, from coordinate 4,822,869 downwards.
AAAGTAGATTTTTCTCTTTCTAGAAGTTCATAACCTCTTATGGAGCTTCAATTGTTCAATGACCTCACAAGGGTAGAAAATCCTTTGCAATCTTGCCCAGCACAGGATTTCCAGAGTGATTTCTCTCAGCTAGGGAAGATAAAATTGTGAAGAATAAATAGCTTGCTTGTAACTTCCAAGATTTTTTTCTTTAACAAATAATTTTTAGTATCTTTTCTTACTTTTTGGTTACTAGTACTTTTTACTTACTATATACAGGCACTGGGCTATATTCTTTATATGGATGTTTTCATTTATTTCTTACAACAAACCTACAAAGTAGTTTCTACTGTTCTGATTTTATAGATAAACAGTGACTTAAAGAAGCGATGTAATAATCATAATAAAAACTAAGATTTATCATGTGCTTACTCTGAACACTTAGGCATTGTTCAGAGCACTTTATATATATTATCTTGTTTAATTTCTACAATGGTTTGAGGAGGTACATAGCAATTTTACAGATTTGAAAAACGACATTTAAAGAGGTTAAGTAACATGCCACCATTTCGCCCAAGTCCAGGACTTGCGCACGTAACTGCTCTATTGCACTGCTTCTCATTACGACAAAATCTTATACCCTTTGCATTTGCTTCACTCGCTATCCATGGGTCTTTTTCTTACAGTATATAAACGTTTAACAACTTATGAGTCCAGACAGCAACTGATGACTGTTACAGGGGTTAAAGTTTTACTGGAGGCAATGTTCTCTCAAGGAAGTGGCTGTTACTTTAAGAGCATATAATTAAGGCAGACACCCTGTCTACTAGCATCTTAGTGTACCACTTTCTCACACTACAAGCACAATTTAAAGGTCTCAAGGCAAACAGGCTACTTCAAAATTGCAGTCTATTAAGTCAATAAAATACGTGTTGATTATGTTTATAACATTCTGCTTCCTCCACTCTATATTTTTTTCTCAAATGTAATCTACATCACAGAATGTATGGTTTAGGAGAAACTTTAGAATTCAACAATCCTTCATTTTATTTATCAATTTATTTGCTTTTTTGGAAAATAATTTCCATCTATGTGTGTAAAAGAAATGCGTGTTCATTAACTAAAGGATAAAAATAGAGAAACATAAAGGGAAAAAAAGGCACTTTTCCAACACGAAGAAAACATTCTTAGATTTTCCTATGTATGTATATATGTATGTATTTTTAATTTTAAACTTAATGAGAATCATACTATAAAAAGTTGTGTGCCATTCTTTTACATTAACATACCATTCTATTCTAAATATTTTCCTATTATTAAATATTCCTCTTGATCTTTTCATTTGTGCACTATATCCTCTACACGGATATACTATTATTTCTACAGTCATTTCATTGTTATGTTGAAGTAGTTACTATGTCAATAGACTGTGATGAAAAAGCCTTAATTATAAATTAGTTTATTTTTTTAGCTCTTTTCTTTTGATAATTTTATTCTGTAAGTGAGATTTTAAGATTAAAGTCCACAAACTTATTTTGAAGCTTCTGATATGCATGTTTACTGGTCCCACAAATTTACACCCTTACCAGCCCTGCTCACTGCTGGCATTTAACATCATCTCTTTTAATCTTTACTCACTTCCTAAGTAAAATGTATCCCGTCACTATTTTAACCTGTATCCTTTTGTTTTCTTGAGATTCAGCTTTTTATTTTTTTTAATGTCCATTAAACATTTGTACTTTCTCTTCCAGAAACCCCATCATTTTACAGACGACAGGAAGTCTAATGGCAGTAAAGTGATTTTACGAATGTTCAAATAATTTTCTAGGCCCAAGATGGAGCCACTCCTGCCTGAGGTAGCAGGTCAGCAAACTGAACCTATTTAACTTCTTTGTCTCTGTAAATGCTCCCTTTGACCAGAAACAAAGTATATTCAGTCAGCCAACCCCTAAAGCCAAGCAAATTCTGGGCCTTCCCACCCAAAATAAGGTTGACTATATGGCCCTAGCCAGTCAGATATTTTCTATTTGTTTCTTCCTTGTTATTTTTTATCCTATAAAAGGTTCTTGTCTTCTGCCCCATTTCGTAATTCTCCAAAAGGAAACTGTCTATTTCATGAAGTGTTAAATAAAATTTGTTTGCATCACCTAAATTGTCTTCTTTAATCATTTTTTAACACCATGATTACATAGCTATCTGCAAATCAAGCTTAGATTGGAAAGTTAGTTCTTCTGACATACAGACCAGTGCAATGTCCACTATCCTATGCAGCTTACTTAAATCATAGATGCTCAGTCCAGAAATATTCCTTTCACTACTTCCTTCTTAGATCTCAGAAAGAGTTGACAGGCTAACAGAACTATAGAGGGAAAGCCTTCCCTTAGGTTAAGCCATCAAAATCAAGGCTGCAAAGATGGACCTTTGATACTACACAAACTGATTAAAGGTTTCCTTTCTTAGATTTTTCAACAGTTCAATGTGTATCCTGCTGATAAAGGCCACATACTGCAAATTGTCTCTCTTAAATTGCACATTTTGGAGATGTTAAAAGTTTTCCACAAAATAGTTTTCTATATCCAAATATATATGAAGTACAGAATTCTAAAATCTCCATTTAAAGACTTATTAAAAAGACTCTAAGAAGAAACCCTTAAGCCCAAAATTCCCAAACTTATAGAAAACCATTTTTTCTCGTCATAAAAGACCCAGGTTCTTTGAGAAATCATTTAAGAGACACAAAATTAGAGAATTAAAATGACTAAAATATAGGATGGCCACATGGTGTCTACGAATTTTCTGGTCATACTAAATAAATCCATACTTATTGAATCTAAAACTAAATTTCAGGCCAGTCTTTGAAAACCAAACATCTGGCCTTTTTCTACAGAGATCTTTTACTAAAACTACCTTCAGAGGTGGAGAAAACTAATTGCAGAGGGAAAAGGTTTAGTGCCCTCAACTTACAGTTCTGTCTTTAATGGATATTAAAGTTTCTTAAATAATCAAAGGCATTTTCTTGAAGATTAGGAAATCGCCGTAATTTACAATCAATTTGCTTTTAATCAGAGGGTTGTATTATACAAAATTTTACATCTTGCTTTAACTGAAAAACACTCACTCACATTCACTATGGTTGACTATACCTTTCCGTACCTGAGACTAACTATATGTCTGTACCCAAACTCACATCTAGGACCTTCCCAAGCGGAGTCACCCTGATTTAAATTGGTTTTCTTCTTTTTGAGTGAATTCTGCATATTTTAATTCACAATGAAATACCAAACTGTCCAAAAGTGAGATTTTGTTTAAATACATATTAAAACATGTTCAGGAGTTCATCTTCTGAGGAAAATTCCATTTTTAGAATACAGCCTGGTTCTCTGTTCGTATATGACAAATTAATTTGTTCATTCATTGCACAAACAATTTGTGACAGGCTATATAAAATGCTAGGACTACAAAGACAAAGAAAATTCTTACTCTTGGGAAGTTTATAGTGTGATGCAAAAAGACATACAAACTAACAATTTAAAAAGAGTAGTAGATAAGTGCTATAATGGTGAAATGAAATATATTCTGTACTATCCGAATAAATAAGAGGGCAGAATTTGACTTGAAGTGGGCCTAGGGGAGGCTTTCTAGAAGGAAGAGAGTTAGCTTTGAGAAAACATCATCATCATCATTAGCATCATCATCATAGCTTATGTATTTTACTTTGCATCTAGCACTGTTTTAACTCATCTAATCTTAACAACCTGTGAATTAGACTCTATTCTAAGGATTCTGATTCTAAGGAAACAGGTAAGTAATTAGTGCAAATGTTAATGAACGGTGTAGCTGGCATTCCAACCCCAGCAGACAGTCTCAAGAGCCTAGGTTCCTGAAACACCATGTTCTATGCTCCAGCACAGAGGTCAGGATGAGGAAAAAAATGATTTGCCAAAGGCGAAAGACCAGGTTGGGCCTCCTGCTTCATGCATTAAAGTAGGCAGAGTGTGAAAAGTAAATCACAGTATCATATACTGAGATGCAGTAAAGTAAAAAAAAAAAAAAAATTGTAATTCTTTAAAACAATAAAAAATTTAACCTAACAGAACTCTAATGAGAGTCTTGGCTTTCTTCTTTGCTGAGGACCTTAGCGCAGTTTTGATGTTCAGCCTTGACCTATGCATCACTTTTTTCTACAAATATTTGTTTTTTTACAAATTACTATAAATAATTTTCTGATACAACAATACCAAAAAGGAGGAGGAGGAGGGGGAGAAAGAGGTTTAATGATGTAGGATGGAGCTGCAGTGAAAGAAAATGCAATAGTGATAAGTAAACCAGATTGTTAATGAGACTCATCAGATTGTGGGCCTCATCTAGTTCCATCTTATTTTTGAACAAGGTCCTTATTCTTCTTTGGGCTCCTTTTCTACATCTATACAATAACTGATACCTTTCAGGGTTGTTAAAATAGTTTAGTGTGATAATACGTATATAAATTTATTATGGCTCAACCAAAATCCCCAGCAAGCACACACATACACTAGGCACAAATCAAGACAGTCCCCTTCCTTCTCCTTTTAAGTCCAAGCCAATCAAAGTTTTTTTTTACAACTCCTTGAAAAAGTTACCACAGTAATGATGGATTCATGTCATTAAACCTCTGTCAAAACTCATAGAATGTACGGCACCAAGAGTGAACCCTAGTGTAAACTGTGGGCTTCTGATAATCACAATTGGCTCATCAACTGTAACACATACGCCATGCTAATACAAGATGTTCAGAACATACTGGGGTAGAAGGAGGGAGGGGATGCATTTGAGAACTCTGTACTTTGTTCAATTTTTCTATAAATTTAAATATACTCAAAAACTTTTATTAATTTAAAAAAAGTTATTAGTTGAGCCATCCTTTGACATGAACCATGATTTAGGTTTAATTGACTCTCCAGTTATACCCGGACCAACTAGACAATTTTCTATAGAGCAGTCAGGGCCATCAGCAATAAAAAAAGAAACAAGGCAAATTGCAGTGACTTCTTGCTCATCACACTTTCTGGCACTTGGGGACTGAGTGTGATTTTAGCCAGACTATGTAGCAACATCTCTTCTGAGGATCTGCATATCACCAGCTACTCAAGTGCCACCCAAGTGCTTTAAGGTCTCCACGGTGGCGCACAAGACACTCTCCCACACTGAGGCCCTCCATGTGAATGCGCACTGAGCTTAATTGCATTAAGAAGAGTGAAACTTGATCTGATTACTTTGGCAGAATTGGGGAAGGACTGTGGAGAGCGAGAGGGTGGGAGAATGCTCTCAGTCAGTGGAATTAAAAATGCTTCAAATACGTCAAGATTTTGTTCCAAAACAAAATCTCCATAAATCTTTATAGCATAGGCTGCAAATTATGTATCTGAATGTCTGATTAGATAATTTGCTGTTAAGTAAATATGTGTGGGAGAATGCAGCAATGTAAAAGAATGGCATCCTACAACATTTGCAAACACCAATAAGAGCAGTGTTTCAAAAGAGAGAAAAATAAGGAGCACACGAGCAACCTTGGCTAAACTGCTTTCTTAGAGCCGTAAGACATAAATAGGCTACTTTTCAAAAGCTGATTTACAAATCGTTTGTCTAGAAGTGAGAACATATTTACCACAGGCACCGTGTCTGGACTAGCTGACAAATGCCATTCAAACTATGATGGCCCTGGGCACTGCATAAACTCATCATGGTGAGAGATACTTCTGCGGAAAACCATACTAACATATCTGTCTTTTAAAGTATTGACTAAAGGTGTTGAGACTCCTTTACTCAGTTTCATTCAATTCAGCACACCAAATTCCAGGGTACCATTGGTGGTGTAACCAGGGGTGCCAGAGATGCTGTTCTCACAGATCACAAAGTGAATGGTGCCACTCGGAGTTATGCAATGTGGAGGTGGACCTCAATGTCTCTCATGGCCTGAGGAAAAGTACTGGCTGCAAAAGAGACTTCATTCTCATGGATTCAGCCCTACTCCACTGCCCAGAAGGGAGCAAACATTCCTTGTGAGGGCTAATGATGATCTGTATTATTGATGACAATGGGAGACACGCCATGGTGAAAGAGATGCCTCTAATGTCACCCCTAAATGATCAGTTCCCATCTCTGGCTTCACATCATAATGGCTTGAGCACCACTCCCAGACTTTATCGGATTTTATTTGCCAGGGTGGGGCCCAGGCATCTGAATTCAAAGTTCTTTAGATGAGACCAACAGAGGGGAGGAGTAGAGCTGGGAGAATGGGGTGAAGGGTTAAAGAAGTACAAATTAGTAGTTAATGGATGGTCACGGAGATGGGGGTCACAGCAGAGGGAATGCAGTTAGCATTAATATATTGCGTAGGTGGAAAACCAGAGGAGAGAAGGAGCAATTAGGGAGATCGTTTTATAAACTATATAAACATCTAACCAATGTACTGTATACTTGAAAGTAATTAAAATTAATTTATTTAAAAAAATTTTTTAAGTTATTTAAGTGATTCTAATGAGCAACCAGAATTGAAAATCACTGCTGTGACAACTGCACTTTACTTTCTTCTCCTGTAAGTATAAAAAGAGGTCAAAGGAGCTTGTAGTGCCCAAAGAGTGAAGTTAGGTTCTCTGGCATGTCTGAAAACCATCAAGGTAGAATGAGGTGGGGCTGGGGATGCCATCTGTAAGTCCAGCCCCAGGAAGAGGCTGAAAGCAAGACCCAGTTTGGAGGTGTTTGGGGGAGGGATGGGGAAGTGAAGAAGGGGCTAGGATGGTGTCAGACAGATAAGAAAGGAAGGAACCTTTCCTGACAACCTAGCTACTAGAAAGCCATTCACATGTATGAGATTAGACACACGGTGGTGGCTTCCTGAGTTAGCAAAAGTGTTAGAAAGGAAACCACGTCTAAATTAAAAGACATGAACATGAAGTTTAACTAGTAAAATTTTGTGCTACCACCAGTTTCCATTGCATTCTAACTTTTCCCTTGCTGTCTTTCCCTAAAGACAGAGTTAAATGCATATATTATAGCAATAATTGCATTACTCACAAGGCTAATATTTCCCATGATATTTTTTCATAGTATGCTGTTTCAAGATGTGATAGAGTCATTTGAGTTTATGCGGGAAGTAATAGATCTCCCTAAAAATCATCACTTGTGAAATCATTATCGATCAAATTAGAAGGAAATTTAAGGATAAATTTAATCATCTGTAGCAAAGCAGAAACCTTCAAACTTTCTGGCTTGTAAATCAAAATTTCTCATATCACTCCAAAGTCCAATTCTCCTTTATATTCGTAATGTGCCAATTACTTCTTGTCAGCTCTTCAATATGGAACAATGGTTACTGTCTCACACCTCTTATAACACTTCTTAACGTGGTCATAAACCTCGATCTTGTACACTGGAGCCCATTTCACTATCTCCAATCTTCTGCTGGGGATAAACGGTTTAGCTTTTTCTACTCAATAACAAAATACAAAGATCAATTTTTTGAAGGAAAGAAAGGAGTCAATTCCTTTTCGGAAAGAAAAAGAGAAAGCCAGATAATAATACATGGCATTTATGTCAGACTCTTTAGCTCACACATCTCTTTGTAGGCAGACCCCAATTAAGCCTTTGAACTAAGGATAGCACTTTGACTAAACTGTTCACTTTTGAACACTTTAGTGTTTAGAAGTAACTTCAGTCTATAATACAAATATGTTACTTAAACTTTCTCAGCCTTGCTTTCATCATTTGTAGAGTGGGGATTGATAATATAGACTTCATAAGGTTTTTGTAAAGATAGCTTTTGTTGTTTTTAATTAACAGAAATACGAGTGTCCTCAAATCATGGGCACATGTGCTCTTTACCATGTCATTTTAAGTCTGTCTTAAAAAGTCTGAAAAGACTAGTCTTAAAAGTCTGAAGTCTCAAGACTTGGGTTTTAAAGTTCTAATTTCAGAACTCTCTGGCCATAAGGCTAACAGTTCAGATGTGACAGCTGTAAGTACTGGGCTGACCGTCCATGACTGCAGGCCTGCTGTACAACACCCTATGATCTCTGACCACCTCTCCATTAGCTTAAATGGTTCTTGTCATTTGCCATTCTTAAGGTAGGCAAACACTACCCTCACAGGGGGAAGGGACCTGTGAGGACCCCGAAGTCTTCCTATCAGTGAATACTATAGCCTGTGATTGCAATGCACAAGGGACCTAGTATCCAAGCAACTTACAAAGCCACAGACCAGAAAATGTCCTTTTATTGAGGAGTAAAGACCAACAGTTCCCAATAAAGCAATTCAGCAATGAGTGGGGTGACGTAGCATCTGTAATACAAAATGATAGACACAGCACACTGTTTCCTCCAAACCAGAAAAGTCAAAGCAGAAGCACACAGGCTTTATGACCAAATGAGAAAAATAAAATGGGTTTCATCTGGGATTTTTGAAAGTGCAAAGCTAGTCCTGCCTGAGGACGTTTCCCTGTCAATCCATCCTGAAGCCAAACTCTAAATCCAGAGTATATTATAAAATGATTTTTTATGTGGGTTTATGTGGCTACAGGTTTTATTCTATTTTCTTCTGCTGTAGTACAGTAAGTCCTCACTTAACATTGTTGATAAGTTCTGTGACTTTAAGCAAAATGATGTATAACAAAATCAATTTTACTGTAGGCTACTTGATATAAACAAGAGTTAAGTTTAAGTTTCTACAGCATCTCATCAACAATGAATGAAACAATATTATTAGAGGACCTGCTGTAATGTCTTAAGAATTTGTAAAATCAGCTAATACCAAACGAAGAACTTGACATTGTGGCATGGTATCATAGGCTTAACTTTTTCCCCAAAATTCATATGTTGAAGTCCTAACCCCTAGTACCACAGGATGTGACTATTTAGAGATAAGGTCTTTAAAGAGGTAATTGAATTAGAATGAGGTCATTAGGGTCGGTCTTAATCTGATATAACTGATGTCCATATAAAAAGAGGAAATTATGACACAGATGGGTACAAAGGGAAGACCACGTGAAGACACAGGGAGAGGACAACCATCTACCAGCCAAAGAGAGAGGCCTCAGAAGGAATCATCCCTACCAACGCGTTACTCTTGGACATCTAGTCTCTAGAGTTGTGAGAAAATAAATTTTCTTGTTTAAGCCCCCCAGTCTGTGATACTTTGTTATGGCAGCCCTAGGAAACTAATATGCATGCTAAATGAGATATGATGAGGATATCAAAATCAATGTTGAGCTCTTTGGGTAGCTATTTAATACGGTCAAGTGGCCATTGAACGCTTGCTCCTCTGCTACTGATAAATCACCTATAAGTGATCCTTTAATCACAAATCAGTACCTCCAGCAGAAGCTATTTGTTATTGTTCCAAATGTTCTAAGAGTTTAAGGCACCAATTATTTTCCAACATTTGAGCAAAATCACTTATAAATCACTTGTAAAATTCTGTGGCATTTTCTATTGTATTAAAGTCAGTAAATCTTAGTAGCAGAGGTCATGGTCAGTGAGAAGATCAAAGTTACTGAGCCATGACATGTGGTTAGCAGGAGTCTGATTTTCTTAAGACCTGGAAAACATTAAAAGAAAAGAAGAAGAAAGTAAGGACAATGAAAGGAAAGGACTGCAAAAGAAAAGGCCCTTGTGTCAGTAATTTGGAATGAACTGCTGATACTGGCTGCTGTGGAACAGAGGGTCATTACATCACGACCACATTCTCTGCGTTCAATGTCGGTGACTTCATGTTAAAAGGGGTTATTTTATATTTTAGAAATGAATTTGAGTATTTATCTCATATTTGGTAGAAATCAGTTCTTCATGTGCATTTGCCTTCTGATCCCCATTCGTTTTTTGTTTTTGTTTTTGTTTTTAATTATTATCACTTGGATAAACTGGCTTTCAGCAGAAGGCCAATGGCCCTCCCCATGGGAGAAGTCAAGCCTGCAGCAGGAAAACTGCTGTACCAATGCAGGTACCAATGCTGGACCAGTGCAGGAACAGCAGAGAGACTGGGGAACACGCTGGCTTAGATTTGAATCCTTGTTCCGCCACTTACTGGTGATGTCATCTTAGCCAAATTAAATTCTCTTAGTCTGTTTTCTCAACTGTAAAAAGGGTTAAAACACCAATCGATGGTTTTGTTGTGAGTATCAAATGAAAAAATTATAAGTGAGCATCTAACACATAGTGGATATTCAATAAATGTTAGTGTTCTTACTACTACTGCTATTATGACTATTAACTGCTAATATTCATCAAATATTTTCTTTTCACCTTGACCAACTATCTCCTTGAAAAATGTCTCTACCTACTAATCACCACCCTTGTTTTCCCTAAAAGAACGACTTGATTCTGATTGCCATCAGTCCACCGAAATAGCTGTCTCAAAGGCTGCCAGTAACCTAGTAATTAATACATCAAATAGAACTTTTCTCTGGCAGTCTTTTCTGATCTCTGTAGCAGCCAACAATATGCCTCCACCACACCGTCTGCATAGTTGTTTCTCTTTTGGTTTATGTGCTTCAATATACTCCTAGTTCCCTTTCTACTTCAGCAATGCCTCTTTCTCTTTTATTTGTGCTTTATTCTCTTTTCACCCTCTTTTTAATCCTTTCTCAGTCACATTGCACCATTAAAAATATATTTCTTAAAAGTTTGACCCCAACTGGCTTCACACTACATATCTACTACCACAGCCTTTTGTATCCCAAAACCATAGCTCTGCCTTCTCCTCTAAGCTCCAGTGACACATCCGCAATGACCTGCTGGACAGGTCCCACCTTTATGCCCTTGCTCTTGTCTGTCCCCTGCCTGAAATGTCCTTGCTTCCATCCTTATTAAAATCTTTCTCAGAAATTAATATCTCCTGAAATGCCTCCTCCAAAATGCCTAAGACCTGATCAGTCCATTTGGAAAGAGTTTCTTTCTGCTGCTGCTGAAGAATCACATTTTGTTGAAACCCATCACAGGGCATTTATCACATCATACCTGATGGTGTAGCTATAACTCTTCCAGAGTTGTCCAATAATGGCCAAGACTGAGTTATAGACATGAGAAAGGGTCATTGTCTCAGAGAGGGAGTATGGATTCTGGGGTCTGATTTTCCTTGTGATCATCCCCTGTCTACCTCTTCAGCCTCTTCTCACACAATTCTCCTCCTTGCTACTGACAAGCTACTCATAAAGGTCTTCTGCCCTTTCTTAAACTCACCACACTGCCTATTCCAGGCCTTTAGATGTTTTGTTTGTGCTGTTCCATCCTCCATGAAAGCCCTTCCCCAACTCCCACCAACCATACCTTTCCCCTAGCTAACTTTGAAGTCTACCCAACTTTGAGGTCTCAACCTCTCAGACAAGTTATTGGATTACATAGAATCCTGTAATACCCCTTACCACATGTTGCACAGCTACAGACATTTAATTATTCATTTGCAGTCATTTTTTAAAGTCTGACTTTTACCCTATCTCCAGGCTCCTTGAAGATAACAACCATGATTGTTCTGTGCATTCAAGTATCCCCAGTTCCGGTCACTGGGCCTGGCACAGAGCTCAATAAATATCAGTTGAGTGACTGACTTACCCCAACACAAACATTGGACCTATAAGAAAGAAGAGCGAGAGCACTGCCTGTCTGAGTGACCATTTCTTGTTATGCGGTGAGAGTTCATGGTGCAACCCCAGAGTTTCAAATTCTCGAACAAACTTTTCCCCCTGGGGTTGGGTTCCTTGCTAAAATGAAGCAAAATCCTGACAGAAACAAGAATTTATCTTCTTATATATCTATCTGAAATGGCTGTAAAAATTTTCAGTTCTGGGGGGTCAGGAGGAAATGAGGACAGGATGATTTTCACATCACCCTTGCTGTCTCCACACTAATCACTTTGAAAGTTTGTGCATTCAAAGATCTATTTCATGCTTCTACACAACCTGTGAGAAGGAATCAAAGGAGAACTAGGCTGCAGATCAGAGCTTAAAGGCCAGGGAGTAATGGGCCGAGAGCTGTTCTGCCCAGTCAATGAGATCTGGGGGGGGAAAAAGCTTTATTACTCATTTCTCTTTTCTTTTCACCTAAAAAATTGAGTGGGTTGCCACATGTTTGATTTTATCCAGCCTTAACACCTGTTAGTCCTCTCTCAAAGAAGAAATATTTATTGAGCACTTATCATATGTCATGTACGTGATACGTGCTTTCCAAATGTCTTTTAGCCCTTACAAATACCTGGTGAGGCAAGTATTAATATCCTCATTTACTCCTAAGAAAACTGGCTATGTAACTCACCCAACATTACAGAACCAAAGAATACTGCAGCACAGGATTGGAACCCAGTTGGAATTTATTCAAAGGCCACTCTTTTTTTCTACTACACTACTCTGCTTTAATCTCCATGATCTATCAATACTACCTTTTGAGTTTAAAACAATCACTAGTGCTTACTGGACAAAGTAGAATCATCCAACCATGTTCTAATAAAGGGGAAGAGTTACATAAAACAGAATTAAATTATCACTGTTGTGTTGCTGTGTTGTCTTTCCAATGAGGAGAATCACTTTTACAGGAAAAGCAGATCTGGGCCAAGAAAGGAATTGTTAAAAAAAAAAAAAATCCAACAACTTTCAAACATTTGGATGAGTCCTCATCTGTGAATTTTGAGCCTTTCTGAAAGTCTCTTAACTTCACAATGATTTTGACTAATAATTTACAAAATAAAGAATTTTTGTGCTAACAAAAAATGTAGACCTTGGAATGAAAATACCATGGCATTGAGTGCTACCCCATGAGACAAAGTCCTGGCTCATTTATTTTAAGAGAAGAATTCAGAGAGCATTTGTAAGCACTGAGCAGCTAGCTGATAACACTTGATAGAATGAAGAGATGGGCTCCCCATGGAGATGCAACACCCGATGGAAGAACTTGGGGCTTAGTGAGTCCTGGAGTGTTATCTGTTCCCGTCTCTAAAGTAGCCGGATAAGAATTTTCAATGATAAAGTTGAGAGTGAAAAGTGATATACAATCTTAGCAGCCTTTTCATGATGCATAAAAAAAGTATTCTGACATCAGATCAACAACCCCATAAGTAGGAGGGATGAGTGAAACTAAAGACTGTTGTGCCATCTCCTTTAAATTTACCAAAGAGAAGCTGAGAACATTTTGTAAAACAACAACAACAACAACAACAAGAAACCTAACTTTACAATTTTCCTGTACTCTGTCCTCTAGTGAGTAGTTTCCCACTCAAACATGATATCTTCAGACAACTGGAGGGTATATTTGTCAGAAAAGCACAGAGATCACAGCTATATTTTCTTATCCTGATGGCCAATTTTTAGAATCCTTTGAAAATGCTGCTCCAGTCACCACAGTGAAAGAAGCTACACAACAGACAAAATGCAAGATTTCATTAGGGAGTTGTTGTTTCCCCACCCCACCCCACCCCCAGCCCTTCAAAGG